>NC_071284.1:23848546-24202296 GCF_001660625.3 Ictalurus punctatus
ATTAGACACATAATTATAATAAAACACATTTTAAGCATAACTGTAATAATAGTAGTTGATGTGATCGCATATGTTCCATGTCTTGTGACAAAATTGTGTAAGTCTGCTAAATACAGCATGTGGATGAAGTGATGACATGTATTTGTGCATGAGCATCACCTCGCGTATGTCCCTTTGGAGGCGGGTGTTCATGTCCTCCGACTTGATAAGGTCTTTGCGGGCCGTGTCCAGATCCTCCTCCAGTTCGCTCACTCTGCTGCTGAAGGAAACAACACGCTCCTTCATCTGAAGCAGCTCTTTGCTCTGCCTGTCCATCACCTCCTGCAGCTCCGACACCTTCCCCACGTCCTCATCGGGACCCGAAGAGCCGTCGGATGACCTCTAGAAACGAGAATCGGATCAGGGTTAGAATTCGCAGCTACGCACACCGTTGCTTTACCGTTCTCCCTGCTGCGTGTGCATGACTGCACACGCTCGTACACAGTCGGACATATTTAACTGAAAGTTGTGAACTGGCAACTCTTTTCTTAACTCTTCTAGCATACTCCTCAAATATGGTATCTGTTATATGTTAGCAAACTCCTTAAATGTGTTATTTGAATCAGGCTAGTGGGTTCTTTGTGTGTGTGCGCATTTCACACATTTGACCCCTGAGTGGCGCAACAGAAAAGGAGTTCGCCCTGTCGTAGATCTCGAGTTCCGGGCTCGAATCCTGACGTCGTCACAGTCATCCGTGAGCAAACGTGTACCTTTTCTATGGATCCATGTCTTTATTCGCTGCCCTGTTTTGCTAAAGTTAACCAGCTAGTAACCAAAACTATACGGTAATTTTTTTGTGTTTTTCTGTACTTAATTCAACGAAAAATGTACTTAAGAAATCAAACACTGCTATCTGCTACTATGGTCTCACACACACTTTGGCTGCTCCACGTCCCATGTCAATACCAGTGTGAACCCCATTCAAAGCTCACTGCCATAACAGGCAGTAGTGTTTACCTGTGGTATCACACGCTAGTTATTTCGTTCTCATGTCTGAATGTTTTCCACATTCACACGCTGTGCGTTTCCTTCACAAATGCTCGCACCGTGTAGTGTTTCCACGTCTTAGTTTTCTTTTACCTTGCCGTTGGTGCTGGGCATGCTTTCAGAGTTGTGGTTGATTTCTGCTGTGCCATCGATGAGCAATTTCTTCTGATTGTTCTGCTCTCGTAGTATGGAATTCTGAAACGGAGAACAGACCTTGCTTTAGTGCTCTCCCTGATTCAATATCGGCATCGACTTTCCAAGCCGTGATGATCGGTTTCGTGTGAAACAACCGAACTCTGAGAAGTGTGACTTTCCGGGACCGGACATTCACACTCGTGACCACGAGCGCTTCTAGCTGACTGTGCATGTGAGATTTGCTCGCTCTCGATCACAGGCCAGCTGCGGATACAAAAACACAGCTGGAGATATTAAAGATTATAGAGTTAGCTCTTGACGAAAAGTGTGAACATCCTCTTCGAAAGCGCCATTTCTGGAGTGTTCATGTTAACAATATTGTATTGAATATTCCGGTACATCATACTGAATAGATTCAATACAGCACAACTACCTAAAAGTGAGTAAGAGAGAGTGTGTGTGTGTGTGTGTGTAGCGGGTTATAATGGATCAGTGTTTCTAGCCAACACGATTGAAATGTAGGTCAATCTGCAACTGTGCCCCAAGCCTACTGTCAGTCCTAATCCTATCTGTGTGTGTGTGTGTGTGTGTGTGTGTGTGTGTGTGTGTGTGTGTGTGTGTAGGGGGAGGAAGACATGAGAACATGGAAATGAGGAAGAGACATATCTGCAGCCATAATGTAGATTTTGAGATATAATTTATATCCAATTATAACAACTACATTTTCATTTTGATTCATATTTTTCTTCTTGTTCATGTTCATCTCCTTGCACTTCCTCTTCTTCAATTTCTTGTATTCTTCTTGGTATTCTCCTTCCTCTTCGTCATTCTCCCTCTTTTTCATATTCTTCCACCTCATTCTTTTCCATTTTCTTCCACTTCATATTTCATCCTCTTTGTCTTCTTTAAATTCTTCCTCGTCATATTCTTCTCCCTCTTCATATTCTTCTTCTTCAGTATTCTTATTCCTTTTCATAATCCATCATATTCTTCCAATTATACGACCTCTTCTGTATTCTTCGTCTTATTGGTTGCATTCTTTGTAAACTTTTTTTTTTCCACATTCCTCTACACATTCTTATTCTTCCTAGTCGTGTTCTTCATATTCTTCTGTTACTTATTTGTAGTATTACTATTAGTCTTATGTATTATTATGGAAATGAATAGTTGACTGCTGCATTACTTCTAAGATGCTGTGCAATACACCATGCCATTTTTTCAAGTACTCCTACATATAGGTCACTGTGTTGGCATGCTGTTACTATCGGAAGCCCAGCAGTTCTCCCAGGCATCCAACCCCCCCGCTCCCGTACCAACAGTGAGGGATTACCAAAGTACCACCATTCATCAGATAGAATTCCCAGCACAGTAGTGACACTGAGGCAGTAAGGCGTGTGGTGCTGGTAATCAGGTACAGCAGTGTTACTGGGTGTTTACACACTGGGCTCTAATACCAGACACAATCACTTCGTTGGTCCAACATTACTGGAGATGCCTGGATGAGAGATTGTTCTCAACCCAGTACTGATGATAAAGCGTTATCTTACTGGCTTGTGATGTCTTCATTATGCATGCTTCTATTTCAGCATACATTCTTGCTCATGTTTGGACAGGCCGAAACAGACTTGGAAGAATTTCCTTGTTTAAAACGTAAACAACAACGGAAAATAATAGAACTGGTTCATCCTGTAGCTTCAGTATACGTCGCCTTGTGAAGAACTGAGTGCTTGTTTTACAAACCAATTATGATAATTCCTGATTCCTGTCATTAGTGTTAACATTCCACACGTGTGTATTCACAGGCAGTGTTGTGCTCTGTGTGTGTGTGTGTGTGAGAGTGTGTGTGTGTGTTTGGACAAGTGAAATTCCTACCTCTTTATGAGAAGCTGTTAATTGCTCCTCCAAGGCGCTGCACCTTTCCAGAGCAACACGCAATCTCTCCCTCACCTGGAACAGGAATCATAATCATTACCGGCCACACAGCAAATACCAGCCTACGGAGATATTATTCTGAAAAGGAGTCGTTCAAACTCCATACCTTCTCGTCCAGGGCTTTATGATGCTCAAACAGGGATTTTAGAGCTTTGAGAACTTCCACTTCACTGGAGACTCCGGCAGGACTCTGAGCCTGACGCTTCACCACCGTCATCCTGAGGGAACGCTCGTGACGAGACACCAAACACTCCAAATGCTCCAGCAGCAGCTGAAAACAAGCAAGCACAATCTACATCACAGTGTGCTACATCTGTGCTAAATGTTTAGATTTAAATAGCATCCCCTGTTGCTTATAACCACCAAGTACAAGATATACAAAGAATTTACAACTGAGGTAACCGATAGAGGTCGACTGATTTTATTGATACCGACAACCAAGTTGGGCAGGACCTGCCGATAACCGATTAATCACCTGATACTTTTTAAAACTGATACTGAATGAAAACGTAACACTCAGAGTAAAATACTGCTGAACTTCATTACAAAAATAAACAGTACTACCTGTACCAGGACAATGTATTGTACTTTTTAAAATTAGATAAATATTAATATATATATGAACTATTAATAAATATTAAATGTAAATAATAACTATACATCCAAACCGAACCAAAAAAGTAACACTCCAAATAACAAATAAAAACAGCGACATCCAAAATGAATAAAAAAAACACTTCAAATAACGCCACAAAATTTGTCAGCGATGGGGTTTTTTTTTCGCCTCTAGAGACCACTCTTGTACTGTATAATGACAGCGGGTGCTTCTCAGCCGCTCATTAACAGGCAAAACTGTTCAATCTCTAGTAATAGGCCAAAAATATATCAAATAAAACAAACATACAAACACGATAAAGAAGTGCAGGTCAAGGCCATGGTCTTATATCTTAGTAATAAGCAAATGTCCTCACTTAGAATACATGACACGTTTTGAGCTTTTTTGAGGTTTTATGGGGGGGCAAATGTTTCCCTTTAGACACTGACGTTAAGCTTAGTGTTTGATTTCGGTGTAGACAACATTAATTAGCTGCATCAACATATATGTAAGTGGAAGGTCCTCACAAGGACGTGTGTTGTGTGTGTGTGTGTTTTTTAGTCTCGACCTGCCAGAATGCTCAGTGAGACTCCATTAGAATGACAAAGCCTACACTCATCCTCCCCGCTTGGCCCTAATCCCTCACTCCATCTCTCCAACCTCCCACCCCACACACACACACAAAATCTGGTCCGGTTCCAACTGTGTCAGGCGGTCCCATCGTCTTACAGATTAGAGGTTCCACACGCTTCTTAGCGCAGCTCTGTGAGAATATTCCTGCCTTTTCTGCACGTCTCTACACTCTTCTCAAACACAGGAGAATCTTGGCTTAAATAAATGTGTAACATATATGAAAGTTCAACTTTGGTGCAGTTATCTATTTTCCCCGCAGAGCAATAAAATGGCTAAATTGGATTTAGCTTCAGACAGAAAATCCCCTGTGAATTCATTACTAAATAAACAGTAAGCTCGTCAAATAAGAGGTTTGAAGGACTGCAATATTCTGTAAACCTGTCGTTTATGCCAGGGATGCTCCGCATGACTTTTGTGAAGCTGTGACATGAGCATTACTGCTAGTAATGCCAAACTTATTATCTCGATATTTTAATTATTTAGATCATTTAAATATTATCAATTTCTCTAGGAGTCTTGCCTTTCTATGGACTGAAGCTGATGAACAGTGACCATCATTGTAAACCTGTGAAAATTTATTGGGGGGGAAAAAAACAATAAATAAATAAATAACTGAAACATGTTGCAAATTCTTGCAGCCACTCTGTCTTTAAGAAATTTTGTGGAAATGCTCTCAATTTTTTTTAAAAAGATTGGACTAACTTTACATTCGGAGAATGTATAGTATAATTATCACTGGAGTATATGTGGGATTTTAGCTGCATCCAAATCAGTCATCTGTAAAAACAAATAAATAAAATTTTATATATTTTATATATATATATATATATATATATATATATATATATATATATATATATATATATATATATATATATATATATATATAAATAAAATAAATGGATTGCACGTGTATGCCTCTGGAAAGATTACTACATTTTACCTTCAGTTATATTTAGGGTTTTCCCCTACCATACAAAGTCTTACATGCAGCAAGTGTTTTTGTGGAGCGCCTTAAGCCGAATTAACTTACAAAGGCATTTAGGCGACATATCAGAATGAATGTAAAAACAACAGTAGGATTTCCATGCGATGACCAAAAAAATAAAAATAAAAATAAAAAACACAACAACAACAACAACAACAGAGTGGTGGCTTGATCTCAAACAGAGAGGTATTTTGGCAATAGGATTGACCTGCCAATCAGCAATCAATCAGTGTTTGGACAAACGATGATGTGCCACCTTGGGATGGTAGTTACAACTATCGGCTCGGATAAGCAAGCTGCGAGCCATCCATGTGGTGAACCGCAACAAAGTATAAATGAAGAATAAATGTTTTTGTTAGGGAGTAATTCTCATGAAATGTTAACTAGAGAAAAAGATGTAACTAACGTAGCCTATTTCACAACTAAAGAAATCGCTAACCAAGCTAACTTACAGATATTCGTGTGATATTCGAATGAAGTTACGATAATCAGCGACGTGAGTAACAGAAAGACACCTTGACTGAACTAAATGGCAAATGGCACACTTATATAGTGCTTTTATCCGAAGTGCTTTAAACTGTGTCTCATTCACCCATTCACACACACACACACACACACACACACACACACTCACACACCAATGGTAGTAGAGCTGCCATGCAAGACGCTAACTTGCCATCGTGAGCAACTTGGGGTTCAGCGTCTTGCCCAAGGACACTTCGGCATGTGGGCCGGGAATCATACTGCCAACCCTACGATTAGTGGACAACCCGCTATACCACCTGAACCAACTAACATTAGTGTCTAATGTAGCTTGGTAGTGGAACAAAGAAATAACCAGAAGTAACGCATGTATGTGTGTGTGTGTGTATATATGTATGTGTATATATATATATATATATATATATATATATATATATATATATATATATATATATATATATATATATATATACATATATATATACACACATACACACATATATACATATATACATACACACATATACACACACACACACACACACTCTCTCACTCCACTGTCAATCATAGTGACATGAGCCAATCGTGGGCATCCATGAGCTCATGTATGCACAATATGATAGTGGCTATCAGCAAGCAGGAAGCTGTGAGAAGATGGTGAGCCTTACAGAGTGCTTGTACTTGTCTGGACAATCATCGTAGCGCTCCAACACGACGAGAAACCATATTGCTTTGCACTTACTCGTGTGTTGTTTCTCTCAGCCTTCAGCTCGGCTATTTCTTCTTCTCTCTCTAGCAGCTGCTCCCTGCACATATTCACCTCCTTAGTCAGCGCTGCAAACTCCTGAGGACGCACACAGACACACAGAGAGAGAGAAAACATTAAAACTGCAATAACCAGTAACAATCTTGACTAGATTAGGTAAAATCATGCTGAGAACAAGTGAAGAACAGGATGTTTAACAACAAGAACTGATAACCAAAAGTCATTTGAATTCTTCTCCATGCTGAGCTGAAAACAACAAACAACAACAACAACAACAACAAATGTGAAGGGCAAGACAGACATGAGTCCCAGTGAATGTACTCCAAGAAACTCGAGAAAGCTGTGATGCCAAACTCAAGTGGTACATTTAACCTTACTCAACAGATCCATTCCGTCTATAAAGGAATATTCTAATGAGCACGCTTTATTAACATCATCCTGCCCGAGACTCGCACCCTGCTGGGCCCACGTGGAGTGCTCGCACCGACATGATATTATGGAAGATAACATTCAGGTAGGAATACACAGTGTTGACGAAAGCTACAAGGTTGGGATTAAGGTGAGGTGAAGTTTACACAGTCAGCACCCGAGATTAGCTCCGCCCACTTGACACTGACTGGAAACGTTCACATTTTCGCTTGTTCGTATGGTAGCCAGCGAAAACCTAATGTGAAAAGGGAGAAAACTGGTTAAACGAGTAATGAGTTCTCACTTTCATCATCAGCACCACTGACATGTCTCAGTCTCATCGCCATATCTCGTCATTTAACATCTTTTTATTAGGTCATTTATCCATTTTAAAACTTTGGCCGTCGTCATCTGTACAGAGTTTGTAAGGCCGTTTTCACACCTGGCTCATTCGGGGCGTTTGTTTCGGAACCTGGTGCGTATTCTCCCTTGGTTCGGTTTGTTTAGGACATCGTGCTCTAATGTGCACTAAAACAATCACTCTGAGACTACCTGAACCGGAACGATTGAAAATGAACTCTGGAGCAGGTCGCTTGGGGTGATCAAGCAATCGGACACAACGAACCAACCTGTATATAGCAATGCATGATGGAAAGTGCGTTCAGTGAAGTGTCTGTTTTGTTAACGGCGCACAACATGAAGCAAACTTTAACTTTGGACCACAGACGAGGTAAAATGACTTTCAAAAACACATAAAAACACAGAAGTTTGCAAGGTGTTTATTGAGCATCTCAAGGAGATGGGCTTTAACTGCTCTATTAAACATGTAAATTAGATATATTATAATAACTAGTGCGAAAAAGAAAGCCACAATAATATAGTCACGTGAAATAATAAGTACACCCCTTGGAAATTGTTGATTTTTTTTTGACATATTTGGACAAGCAAACGTTTGATCATCTTTGAAATAGTGCCTATTAATAAAAGTTGGAATACTTGAACAAAACCACAAGGAAAATTAGCTTTTTCAATCATTTATTCAACAGAAATGTCAATAGATGTGAGATTCTTAGTAAGTACACTCTTGGCCTCATAAGCTAATATTGCCCCTTTTAGCAGAAATAACTTTTTGTAGGCGTTTTGCATAATTGTCCACCAGTCTACAACATCAGCTTGCTGGAATTTATGACCACTCTTCATGCAATATTCTTTCAGTTGCGAGATGTTTGAGGGTTTTCTTGTATGTACTACCTGTTTCAAATCCCCCCACAAAATTTCAATGGGATTCAAACCCGAGTTTTGACTAGGCCATTCCATAACCCTTCATTTCTTCTTTTTGAGCTATTCCTTGGTGGATTTGCTAGTGCGCTTAGGATCATTATCCTGTTGAAAGGTCCACTTTTGGTTCAACTTCAACTTTCGGACAGATGACCTCACATTATCTTCAAGCACTCTTTGATATGATGCAAAATTCATAGTTGAATCAATGAATGCAAGCTGTCCAGTCCCTGAAGCAACAATACAACCACAAACCATAACATTTCCACCACCATGCTTCACAGTTCGTATGAGATGCTTCTCCTGAAAAGCTGTCTTTGGTCTGAACCAAACATGTCTGCTGTTACTGTGGCCAAACAACTCTATCTTTGATTCATATGCTCATTGGCAAACTGTAGTCTTGCTCTAATGTTCTATTAAGACAGCAAAAGCTTTTTCCTGGCACGCCTCACATGCAGGTCAAATTTGTGCAATCTCTTTCTGATTGTAGAAGCATGCACTTTCACACCAACAGCTGCAAGACTTACTAGCAGATCCTGTGATTAAATTTTGGGGTTCTTGGAGACTCCTTTTTGCATCAGAAGGTCTGCTCTTGGGCTGGATTTGGTGGGACGGCCAGTCCTGGACAAATTGGCGGTCATTTGAAATCTGCGACATTTGTAGATTATTGTCCTTACAGTGGAATGATACACTTCAATTTGGAGATATTTTTAAATCCCTTGCCAGACTCCTAGACATCCGTAACCTTTTTTTCTGAAGGCCTTACAGAATCTTTAGATCTTGGCATGATGAGACCACACACCTCAATAGCAAAGGGAACACCAGTCACTAGATATGAGAGGGGTATAAATAAGACCAGTTACACCTGAACTCGCTAAACAGGTTCTCATCACCAGCACCCAAACCTCAACACCTCATTCTAATTTTATGAATTTGAAAGTGTGATAAATGTAGGGGTGTACTTACTTTTTTCTATGTGACTGATCTGTTTTTTTGTTCATTTTAATTGTAAAAATTACTACAAAATGTACATTTTATGTGCCATTTGATAGAGTGTATCCCCTTTATTAATAGGCACCGTTTCAAAGAGGATCAATGTTCGCTTGTCCAAATATGCCGATTCAGAACAAAGCACAGATCTACAGGTCTGAAAATGCCTTAAGTACTCTTTTCTGTTCTTGATGATGATGAGGTAATGGTGCAAAAGCATCGCATAGATTTTGACAGGATATCTTTAACACAAACCGAATCGATTAGGAGCATGTCCATTTCAGTATGGCACATAGCTGTCCAAAACTATAAGAAAGTCACACTCGGCTAGTGAGGTTTTGGACATGTTTAGGCAGCCTGACTGTACTTACTGCGGCATTTGTTTATCTTACTCCTTGCAAACGTGATCTTTGCACGCAGGCAAACCAAGGCGAGGTTAGAAAGTAGCCGAAACCAAAACGTTTTCATATTCTTTGGGTAAAATACATTTTCTTAAAGCAGAAATGCCCAAGTATATTATTGGCCAGCTATTACTGAAATTAACAATAATAACAGCAGCTGAATTTTTGTCCTTTCATCTCAATGGAAGCTGCTCAAATACAGTTCACGCAAGGCAGCTCTTAAGTGAACAGAGACATATTCAAGAATCTGAGCCCGGAATGCAGGAAAAGACGGCTCTGTGTGTGTGTGTGTGTGTGTGTGTGTGTGTGTGTGTGTGCGCGCACACGTGTGTGCACTAATCTATTTGTAGGTCTGGAGGAAACAGAAGTATTGGACTACTACTGAGTATACTCACTGCATCCCATTACTTTAAATTGCTTCCTTCCTTCTTCTTTAGCTCTCACAGCAGATGTCAGTGAAACTCAGACAAAACTACAATTCCTTTCTAGCTGTCGTTAGCAATTTGAGATAGAGGGAGAGAGAGAGCACGTGTGAGAGAGAGAGAGAGAGAGAGAGAGAGAGAGAGAGAGAGAGAGAGAGTGCGTGCGCAAGAGAGCACGAGTGAGTGGGGGAGAGAGAGCACGAGAGCGCGCTAGTGAGTGAGTGAGTGAGAGAGAGAGCACAAGTGAGTGAGTGAGTGAGTGAGAGAGAGAGCACAAGTGAGTGAGTGAGTGAGAGAGAGCACGAGAGAGCGCTAGTGAGTGAGTGAGTGAGAGAGAGAGCACAAGTGAGTGAGTGAGTGAGTGAGTGAGTGAGAGAGAGAGCACGAGTGAGTGAGTGAGTGAGTGAGAGAGAGCACGAGTGAGTGAGTGAGTGAGAGCACGAGAGAGCACAAGTGAGTGAGTGAGTGAGAGCACGAGAGAGCACAAGTGAGTGAGTGAGCGAGAGAGAGCACGAGTGAGTGAGTGAGCGAGAGAGAGCACGAGTGAGTGAGTGAGCACGAGAGAGCACAAGTGAGTGAGTGAGTGAGAGAGAGAGCACAAGTGAGTGAGTGAGTGAGAGAGAGAGAGCACAAGTGAGTGAGTGAGTGAGTGAGAGCATGAGTGAGTGAGTGAGTGAGAGAGAGAGCACAAGTGAGTGAGTGAGTGAGAGCACGAGTGAGTGAGTGAGCACGAGAGAGCACAAGTGAGTGAGTGAGTGAGAGAGAGAGCACAAGTGAGTGAGTGAGTGAGAGAGAGAGAGCACAAGTGAGTGAGTGAGTGAGAGAGAGAGCACGAGTGAGTGAGTGAGTGAGAGCATGAGTGAGTGAGTGAGTGAGAGAGAGAGCACAAGTGAGTGAGTGAGTGAGAGCACGAGTGAGTGAGTGAGCACGAGAGAGCACAAGTGAGTGAGTGAGTGAGTGAGTGAGAGAGAGAGCACAAGTGAGTGAGTGAGAGAGAGAGCACAAGTGAGTGAGTGAGTGAGTGAGAGAGAGAGCACAAGTGAGTGAGTGAGTGAGTGAGAGAGAGAGCACAAGTGAGTGAGTGAGTGAGAGAGAGCACGAGAGAGCGCTAGTGAGTGAGTGAGTGAGAGAGAGAGCACAAGTGAGTGAGTGAGTGAGTGAGTGAGTGAGAGAGAGAGCACGAGTGAGTGAGTGAGTGAGTGAGAGAGAGCACGAGTGAGTGAGTGAGTGAGAGCACGAGAGAGCACAAGTGAGTGAGTGAGCGAGAGAGAGCACGAGTGAGTGAGTGAGCGAGAGAGAGCACGAGTGAGTGAGTGAGCACGAGAGAGCACAAGTGAGTGAGTGAGTGAGAGAGAGAGCACAAGTGAGTGAGTGAGTGAGAGAGAGAGAGCACAAGTGAGTGAGTGAGTGAGTGAGAGCATGAGTGAGTGAGTGAGTGAGAGAGAGAGCACAAGTGAGTGAGTGAGTGAGAGCACGAGTGAGTGAGTGAGCACGAGAGAGCACAAGTGAGTGAGTGAGTGAGAGAGAGAGCACAAGTGAGTGAGTGAGTGAGAGAGAGAGAGCACAAGTGAGTGAGTGAGTGAGAGAGAGAGCACGAGTGAGTGAGTGAGTGAGAGCATGAGTGAGTGAGTGAGTGAGAGAGAGAGCACAAGTGAGTGAGTGAGTGAGAGCACGAGTGAGTGAGTGAGCACGAGAGAGCACAAGTGAGTGAGTGAGTGAGTGAGTGAGAGAGAGAGCACAAGTGAGTGAGTGAGAGAGAGAGCACAAGTGAGTGAGAGAGAGAGCACAAGTGAGTGAGTGAGAGAGAGAGCACAAGTGAGTGAGTGAGAGAGAGAGCACAAGTGAGTGAGTGAGAGAGAGAGCACAAGTGAGTGAGTGAGAGAGAGAGCACAAGTGAGTGAGTGAGAGAGAGAGCACAAGTGAGTGAGTGAGAGAGAGAGCACAAGTGAGTGAGTGAGAGAGAGAGCACAAGTGAGTGAGTGAGAGAGAGAGCACAAGTGAGTGAGTGAGAGAGAGAGCACAAGTGAGTGAGTGAGAGAGAGAGCACAAGTGAGTGAGTGAGAGAGAGAGCACAAGTGAGTGAGTGAGTGAGTGAGTGAGAGAGAGAGCACAAGTGAGTGAGTGAGGTGGGGGGGGGGGGGGGGGTATTATCCATAATGCACTGTGAGCAGCATCGTTGTCTGCACATTCAATGGTAACACATCACAAATAATACAGCACAAAATGTTTGTGCAAATCTGGTCTGACGCTAACTCCATCTTCTGAGGGATTGCAAGCTTCGTTTAAAAATCTTCAGACGTTGTAAGATGTCACAGGGTTCCTGTGAATCTTTTGTCATTTTTTTAGTTGTTTATTTATTCATTTTTAATATGTACTCAGTAGACATAACGTGTAAATGAATTTCCCTCTAGTGAAATATATGAACAAAGATTTAGCTTAAAAGGTTCCTGAGTGGTGCGCGGTCATTGGCTAAGCTTAATTCCTACCGATGGACGGTTTGAAATTTGCAAAACTTTTGTTGGTGTGTGTAAAAAGTTGCCAAAAAAAAAAAAAAAAAAAAAAAAAAGTTGTAAAAATAATAAGAAATTTCAGCCGGAGTTACAAATGTTTTGGAAACACTGATTTTCTTCGCACTCGCGTACGCATGTCCATGAACGCCAAATCACCCGTAAATTACCAGGCAGCTGATCTGCATTTGATGACGCCCACAAACACTCCATAAACGGCAACGCTTGCACAGCTGAAATGACAAGCGAAAGGCAAAAAAAAGACTCTCTCAGAGGTAGCAGTGAAAGTTAATTTGGCTCGCGTCCTCGCCAATAAAACATTACTTATTTAACAGCATAGCATCACCTGAAAGGCCAAAAACCCAGAACGGAAGAGAGTTACAGAAGTGAGTTAATTAGATGTGAATTAAGTGAGGTGAAAAAAAAAAAAATGGTTTATGACACCACAGGCAGCTCAAGTCTACTTACCGGTAAATATTCAAATAAAAATAATAATAAAACCTAAATAATTCTAAATCTTTATTTGGGAGTTTTAATGAGTGCATGAGCAACCATGGGAGCTGAATTTTTATCCTCTTTATTAGGTAATGCATTTTGACGTTGACGGTGCTGTTTCTTCATGGAGACGGAATTTCAACCCACTGTTTTGCAAGACTTTTGAAAACAAAATAGTTTTGTCTAGACTTGGGCATGAACTGAAGACACAAGATTCAAATCATGTTCACTTTTCAGGAATTCCACTTGGGTGTTTCAAAGACGTCCACTAACTGTTTTGATCTTCTATCCCCCCCCCCCCCCCCCCTTTTAAAGCTTGGTCGTCTGCTCCAGCGTGTGTTACAAGAGTAAAGGAAGTCTTCTCTGGCCTTTGTCCAAATGCTTTGTTTAGCCAGAGTGTTCCTGCTTTTTGTAGCTAAAGCATTAAGGCGGATTTGTTTCTGATCAAAATAGCACCGTCTATACCCGACGATGCCTGAAGTGCCTACACTGTTGGGTCTCTGAACACTCAGCTGCTCAGCTCAGTGCTGCATGTATAATTCACTTTGAATGAGAGCATCTTTGAAGTGGATAGCAATTTATTTTGCAATAATTCTACAAATACCACATACAGCCACAAAACACTCAAACTAATAAAATCTCAATGTTGAAGTTCATACAAGGGTTTTTTCATACCGCCATTATTCCACTGCTAGACCTCAATGCCAGTCATGTCTCCTTAGCCAATGGCAGGAGAAAGGGTGGGCGGGTGAAGACGTAATTACAGAGGAGACAGTAAAGCGGAATGTGCATTCCTCCGATTGCACAACGTAACCGAAGATACTCAGGAAAACCTCAGCACTTCTGCAAGCTGCCCTTTCAGACTACTAATTTTACAAAACACTGATTCCCTGCTGACAAGAGCACACAGCTGTATTTTATCTCGGACAGTAAACAGCCAAGTGGTTCGTTACGGTCTTATCAGCAGAAAGCAGAATAAGCCAATGTGACTGAGAAGTCAAAAAACGTGGTGCACTCAAAGTCCTTACACACTACAGACATGCAAAGCAATGAAGAGACAATGAACACTGCTTAAGACTCAAGAAGACTGCTTAGCCTAGCAACAAGGCTAAGCAGTCTTCTTGCCACCGCCAAGGGGGCAGTGGTTTCTGATCGGAAGGTCGGGGGTTCAAGACCCAGCACTGCCAGGCTCTGGGTTACTGATCAGAAGGTAGGGGTTCAAGCTCCAGCACTGCCAGGCTGCTACTGTTGGGTGCTTGAGCAAGGCCCTTAACCCTCTCTGCTCTAGGGGCACTGTATCATGGCTGACCCTGCGCTCTGACCCCAGCTTCCTGACATGCTGGGGTATGCGAAGAAAAGAATTTCATTGTGCATATGTATATGTGATCAATAAAGACTCATCATCATTACAACAAATAGATTTAAAGTATCCAAAAGTATTTATACAGGCCTACAAAGTAGTTTAACTCCGAGATCAGACCGTATTGTAAAACCTCCAGTGCGAACAGACGTGTCGAGTATCACGACGTACACCATTGGCAGGGTAAACGCTGAATGGTTGGAAGGCGTGTCATTTTCTTATATTGATATGGTTCTGATATTCAGTAGATCAGGGCAAAAATGTACAGCAGTTCTAAGTCAGTGATGAATACGGTCGAACAACGTCACAATATACAGTGAGGGAAAAAAATATTTGATCCCCTGCTGATTTTGTACGTTTGCCCACTGACAAAGAAATGATCAGTCTATAATTTTAATGGTAGATTTATTTGAACAGTGAGAGACAGAATAACAACAAGAAAATCCAGAAAAACGCATGTCAATTGATTTGCATTTTAATGAGGGAAATAAGTATTTGACCCCCTCTCAATCAGAAAGATTTCTGGCTCCCAGGTGTCTTTTATACAGGTAATGAGCTGAGATTAGGAGCACACTCTTAAAGGGAGTGCTCCTAATCTCAGCTTGTTACCTGTATAAAAGACACCTGTCCACAGAAGCAATCAATCAATCAATCAGATTCCAAACTGTCCACCATGGCCAAGACCAAAGAGCTCTCCAAGGATGTCAGGGACAAGACTGTAGACCTACACAAGTCTGGAATGGGCTACAAGACCATTGCCAAGCAGCTTGGTGAGAAGGTGACAACAGTTGGTGCGATTATTCGCAAATGGAAGAAACACAAAAGAACTGTCAATCTCCCTCGGCCTGGGGCTCCATGCAAGATCTCACCTCGTGGAGTTGCAATGATCATGAGAACAGTGAGGAATCAGCCCAGAACTACACGGGAGGATCTTGTCAATGATCTCAAGGCAGCTGGGACCATAGTCACCAAGAAAACAATTGGTAACACACTACGCCGTGAAGGACTGAAATCCTGCAGCGCCCGCAAGATCCCCCTGCTCAAGAAAGCACATATACATGCCCGTCTGAAGTCTGCCAATGAACACCTGAATGATTCAGAGGACAACTGGGTGAAAGTGTTGTGGTTAGATGAGACCAAAATGGAGCTCTTTGGCATCAACTCAACTCCCCGTGTTTGGAGGAGGAGGAATGCTGCCTATGACCCCAAGAACACCATCCCCACCGTCAAACATGGAGGTGGAAACATTATGCTTTGGGGGTGTTTTTCTGCTCAGGGGACAGGACAACTTCACCGCATCAAAGGGACGATGGACGGGGCCATGTACCGTCAAATCTTGGGTGAGAACCTCCTTCCCTCCGCCAGGGCATTGAAAATGGGTCGTGGATGGATATTCCAGCATGACAATGACCCAAAACACACGGCCAAGGCAACAAAGGAGTGGCTCAAGAAGAAGCACATTAAGGTCCTGGAGTGGCCTAGCCAGTCTCCAGACCTTAATCCCATAGAAAATCTGTGGAGGGAACTGAAGGTTCGAGTTGCCAAACGTCAGCCTCGAAACCTTAATGACTTGGAGAAGATCTGCAAAGAGGAGTGGGACAAAATCCCTCCTGAGATGTGTGCAAACCTGGTGGCCACCTACAAGAAACGTCTGACCTCTGTGATTGCCAACAAGGGTTTTGCCACCAAGTACTAAGTCATGTTTTGCAGAGGGGTCAAATACATATTTCCCTCATTAAAATGCAAATCAATTTATAACATTTTTGACGTGCGTTTTTCTGGATTTTTTTTGTTGTTATTCTGTCTCTCACTGTTCAAATAAATCTACCATTAAAATTATAGACTGATCATTTCTTTGTCAGTGGGCAAACGTACAAAATCAGCAGGGGATCAAATACTTTTTTCCCCTCACTGTAACCATGGCAACTATCGAAACGATCGGTGCTATCAAACTGCTCAAACTGAACGGTCTTTTTGTTTTCATATCATTTAGTCAAAGGGAAGCAAAACACTGACAGAGCATTGTGTGGTAAAACTTTCGCGTAATTTTTCTTCTTCTTAATCGTCTTCTTTTCATGGCTAGGGTGTCTATAAGCAGCCCATAGAACCGTCTAGTAAAAAGGTGTGAAATTTTGCACACTTAATTGGGGAGGGTCTAAGGAACCATCAGGAAAAACTTGCGCCTGATGTGGAAGTACGTTTATGACCAGAACATTTGAACTGTTTCAATATTTTCGACTTATTGACTAGAACGTGTATGGTGGACGCTTCACATATTCGAAAGCTAATTTTAAAAAATTAATACAATTCTTTATAAAAAGCACATTAAATAATGTGTTGCTATTTAACAAAGTGTACAAATGTAGAATCGTTTACACGGTGATGCTTTTCCACCACGGGAAAGTCTTCATGACGGAGAACATTGTGATTTCCAGTTTCTTGGTAGCATGACAAGCTGCGTGTTCGGTCTTATAAACTTCAGGAGAGTGAAGAGAGAGAGGCTGGTGAGAGAATGTGTTTTCAAGATAGAGATGACAGGAACTAAAACAATATTCAATATTAAGTGTAAATGTGAATAGTAAAAAAAAAAAAAGAAAGAAAAAAACCAAACATATTATTAAGTAATAAACTAAGAATTGTAATTGCTGTGCTAACACACTCTGTAGGCACTCTGTTATAGGAAAATGATCAGTAGCTCTGCTTCGCATCAGGCCGCATCAGACACATCACATGCTGTGGTGGATTCTTTTTCCCGCAACTTTTTATTTGTGCTCACAGTGGCAACGCACATTTATAATAATGTGCGTTTGCAAACACAGCAATGAATGCCCCACTCTAGAGCAGTAAATAAATACATTTTTAAACGCCACAGTGTGGCTGAGACTAAAATGTGCTTAACCTATAAATCCGATGTAAACCCATTATAGTTTATGCCATTTTGATGGCGTGGTTTTGGAAGTGCATTAACTTTTGTCCTGCAAGCTTCATATCCAATCGCCTGCATGAAAGACTATCCCCCCATACCCCCTCTTCCGCCCCTGATCCCACGACAGTGCTTCTCCCGTCATCATTTCTCACGGACTCCTGCAGAATGAATTCCTGCATAGCAATTTCAATACTCAAATTAATACTGGTGCTCGTATCCCATATAACCAAATATTCACTCGAAATCATCTTTGATCAATGAAAAACCTTTCCTGCACTACTATAGCCGTTATTGCACATCATCGCACGTTATTCTTGCATTTTATCAAGTTGTCTTTTACGTAATTGCGGGGGGGGGGGGGGGTTTGCCTAGATTCTCCATGTACTTTTTAATATCACCTTGTACTCGAACGTTTCCACGGTTTAACATATCGTCATATTTACTGGACGTAAATGGAAACGAGAAACATCTTGGACAACCTGTCGGGGGACGACTTCTACATCCTAAAACACAAGAATAAACACCCATTTAATTTACACTTGCCAGGTGAAGAGATCAAGCTTTATTTAGCCTCAACAAGAACAAAGGCTCTAAACTGGGCAGTAATTCATGATGATAAAAGCGGGCTGCACAAATCATCTCTCCATGATGCACATACAGATGAGATACGACGGACAGAGCAGAAAACACACACACACACACACGTAGAATAATTAAAATCAATGGAACAGGATGGGGAGCTCATGGAAAAACAGGTGCTGGACTGTTTGTTTAAAACACACACGGTAAACCTGAGGCTCAGAACCTTACAACATTCCCTGTGACTCATGCTTCCTGGGTGGGCTTTAACGTCACACAGTAGGCGGTTAACAGTCATGAGCTCTGAAGATAAAAAAAAGGGAGTGCAGGAGCGGCTCAACCTGCCAGGATGATTAAACAATGAGAATCAAAAGGGCTGTAAAATCAACAGGAAATTGCGCAAACAAATATATTACAAGCGGCAGAAATGTTAACAGATTACCGTGGCATGAAAAGACTACAAACTGCAATTTATGTAGCTAAATACGGTAACTAATACAATATTGTGAAGGAGTGATCATGAAACGTTCATTTCAACAATACATGGCCAAAAGTTTGTGGACACATGACCATCACTTGTTCAACATCCCATTCCAGATTTAGTCTCCATTTGCTGTTATAATAACCTCCAGATTTTGGACTGTGGCCGTAGGGATTTGTGCTCATTACGCTACAAGGGCACTAATGTTGGGTAAGGAGGCCTATGGTGCAGTCAGTGCTCCAGTTCATCCCAAAGGTGTTCAGTGGGGTTAGAGGTCAGGGCTCACTCAAGTTCTTCCATGCCATCCTTGGCAAACCATATCTTCATGGAGCTCGCTCTGTGCACAGGAGCACTGTTATGCTGGAACAGCTTTGGGCATCTTAGTTCCAGTGAGGGGAAATGGTAATGCTATAGCATACAAAGACTTTTGTCTATAATTGTGTGCTTACAACTTTCTGGCAAAAATTGTAGAAAACCCACATTTTGGGTGTGATGGGTGTGTCCACAAGCTTTTGGCCACGTAGTGTATCTAGGGTGGAAAAACATAAAAAGAAAAAAGAAGAAGAGGAAAAAAGGACTATAAAACACTAATAACAAATGATTGTGAATTTCTAGTCAATTTGTCTGCTTTCCGCTTGTTGGTGTAAATGAAAAAAGCGAGCTAGTGTCTACAGTAAGAAGTGTCATGCGAACACACATTAAGTTGCTAGCTCGTTACTACTAGCTATGACACCAGTAGCCTGTCGACTCAACCAATATGAATAAGATGTCACTCAAGGCCTTCGAATATTCCAAAATGACCTTTGGCTAAAATCTATAAATAATGGTTACATGTGCATCACAGCTGCGCATTTAAATTTAAGCACACATTTAAAAGAAAATATTTTAAAAACACAAAAACTGTTAATAAGAATCCAGCATAAATCAATACACAGATGCTAAACCACATGAGTGACTGAAAGAGTCACTAAAAACACCATGTATAGAGTTTAGAGTTCGTGTGAGGCAGACAGACGACAGAGGTATCCACAGACACACATTTGCTGAATGCAAACGAGTGTTGGCAATCGGGCATTATGTTTCCTTTCTCCACACGTTACACTTAAACTCAGATTAGGAATGTCTTCTGATTTTCTACATGCTTCTTAATGACGCTGAGTTTTTACTGTTTTTACATCGTGTATAGCGAAGGGACAGTGTGTGATTGTGTTTGCCCATGTGGTTTCACTGTGGGACAATCAACTCATCTCTCATTTCCCTACTGGATCTTAGGTATCAGGTCCATGTTGTGATGAGGATCCATTTCACTATTTTCAGACAAGCAGGGCGAGGGTACTGACTGCCAGAAGTCATCACCATGGTTCAGCTTAGCTTGCTAGTGTAACGTGAACTGAACGGAGGCATATGAAAGCTTATACACACACACAGACACACATACATCCATTATATATATATATATATATATATATATTATATATATATATATATATATATATATATATATATATTACACACACAAAAAATTTACCATACTAATTCCATTCTGACTTTCATCCACTATTGAGGCTGTAAGAACGTTTCCTGGTTGATCAATCACGGTTTTGACTGCCCACGATTAAATTAACATGATCGACTGCGATATTAACGTTTAAAATTCGTCCTCCTCTAATAGAAAACTCCGCTGCAGAACAAATCAAGCGTTTCTTCCACTTACAGCCAATCACCATAGAGCGGCACAGGGATGACGTCATTTTGTAATGCCAACTGAGTAAGCATTTTAGCCCTCGAGCTGCCAGCTTTGCTTCGAGCTCCAGCGCTCACGAAATCACGTTTTCTTAACATGATGCTAAATGGCACCACAGAGTTCGTTGGGGACATTAAACGTCATCACGCCAAACGGGAAAAAAACATTGCAGATAAACTCAGGGCTCTACAGTGCGACCATTTCACTCGCATTTGTAACTGAAAAGTATTTTTTGCGACTGTGAATAAATATTTATTCACACCGGTGCGAGTGACCTGTTCGGAGTTGTATAATACAATCGGGATAAAAACTACAGGAAGTCCAAAATGCATCTACACCGCGCAACAGTTACTTTCACACTGCTTTACTATCTCCTCAGTCAACCGAACAGGTGTGGAAATACTGCAAAGAAGCCCTTATGATGACTCTAACTCTGTACATCATCTGCTTCAACTTCCCGATCTCACAAATATCTTTTTTTGATCCCACAAAATGACCTGAACTTGCACCTGCTTGTGTAGACACCGTGGCTTCGCGCAGAGTAAATTGATAATAATGCTAACGCTACAAGGTGGGTTTTAATTCAAACTTCTTTATTAAATAATACCTCACCAATCACAATCAAGAGTAGCACCTGTACAGTCTGTAAACCTACAGTACACTGCCGCTCTCCTTCACTAACTCTAATTCACTTCATTTAAACTCATGGTTCCCAGATATCACTAGAAAAGTCAACTCCAGTTTCCATGATTTGATTTAAATCTCCCCCAAAACACACTATTATCAGCAGGCATGGACACTGTACTGGGGAACCGATCTAAAACTGATAAACAAACAAAAATATAAAGTACTAAATTGTAAAGACAGAAAATTTGCTCAGTTATAAATAAATCATTTAATATACTAAAAAAAATAGATATTATAATAACTTCATTAAATATAAATAAAATGAGAATTGAAATAATGTTTAATTACTATGGGTTGCATTTAATATCAATTTGACATTAAGTTTAGTAAGCTATCTCCTTAGAAAGCTATTAGCCTTTTTTCCTGATATGCATCATTTTTGTGTTAGTCTACTTTTAATTAGGACTCTATTGTTTTTAAGATATTTAAACATAAATATTTTATGCTGGTTTATTCATCAATTAACCAACAGTATCTCATTGCTATTATTTTAACTCAATTAACAGTGATCACGAGCAGAGAGCTTACATTTAACTGTTTATGATAGACCTCCTGATTAAAGTTTAAACAAAAAAAGATTGGTATCTGGATCGGCTGTAAAAATCCTGATTGGAGCGTCAGTAATAAACACCATTAAACTAAAGCGCTTTGCATCTGGCGGATAAATGAACTCACCCAATCCCATTCTATATGAGAGTATTCAGATATATACACAATATTCACAGAGCAGTTCGAGAACTGACTCCAGCCCAGAACCATGACAGTGGAAAAGGTCTAATAGTGTAGCTTTAAATATATTTAAGAGGAGCAGACTTCAAACACTGAACATTGAGGTTTATTGCATTTGTTTACAAGGTGGAACAGGTTAATGGTTGTTTTTTGCAAATAGCCTGTAAAATGAACTGAAAATATTAAATTTAGTTTATCAGAAGGTAAATTAATGTGTCATAGTTCACACTATGTTCCTAAATTCTGTCATAATTGACCAGCTCAAGTTTTCTCATGCCGACTTGTGTGTTATATTGTGGCATGAGAAAACTTAATAAATGTGAAAGTGCAATAAAAATATGTTGTCACTAAAATCAATTAGTAATCTTGATAAATAATCGAGATCTCAATATTGATCAAAATAATCAGGATTATCATTTTGGCCATAATCGTGCAGCCCTAGGTTGAGGATTCTGGTTGAGGAAGACGCTGCTAGAACGCTTCCTGGTTGACGAAGAGGCTGCTAGAATGCTTCCTGGTTGAGGAAGAGGCTGCTAGAACGCTTCCGGGTTGAGGAAGAGGCTGCTAGAACGCTTCCGGGTTGAGGAAGAGGCTGCTAGAACACTCCCGGGTTGAGGATTCTAGAACGCTTCCGGGTTGAGGATTCTAGAACGCTTCCGGGTTGAGGATTCTAGAACGCTTCCGGGTTGAGGCTGAGGCTGCTTGAATGCTTTCTGCTTGTGGGTTCAAAAACACTTCCTAGTTAAGCAATATAAAACACTTCATGGTATTTATATAACCATAAATAATACCAAACGCGATAAATGTAAATGGATTTCCAGGGTGAGTGTTCTAGAAAAAAAAAAAAACAATCCACTATTGACCTGATAAAATACGATTTGATTCAGGGCCAATACTATTTCAAGTCCGCTCCAATAAATTTTGGTTCGGTTAAATTTAACGTGTACTGATATATTTAACATTTGGTTAACACTGACCCTATGCTGCTTTTGCAGGTGTGTAGGAAGGCTGGCGGTCCTGTCAGTTCTGTGTTTTGATTTAAGGTCTCTCGGTCTCTCGGTCTCTCGGTCTCTCTCTCTCTCTCTCTCTCTCTCTCTCTCTCTCTCTCTCTCTCTCTCTCTCTCTCTCGAGTGTGCATTGATTTTCCCCGGCTATATCAGTTTTTAATCCTATTGAATCCTTGATTCAAGTTGGATCTTGTCTTGACCTTCTTTCCAGTTCAAATGGTTCAAGAGTGAAAATTTTGATGTACAACAGTATAAAATACAGTATAACAAAAATATAAGTCAACACTACAAACTTTGAGTAATATCCACTCCAGAACCTTCATGTTTATGAAAAAAAAAAAATAATAATAATAATAATAAAAAGTGAAAGTTTAAAATCCAAATGTTGACATTTTGAAGTTCTTGCCTGTTTATTTAATATACTGCAAAGAAAGACCACAACCTGCAGCAGTAGAACCTCAACAGACTGCTTTCCATAGCATAACACCTTAGCATGTAGTCATCTCCTAAAAGAGCAATAAATATCACGGTAACATAACTATAACGCATATAGCCTTTTAACACATCTAGCGACTGATCTAAAGAAAGACGCCCACTGCGCATTTCAATCCTATATGCAGCATTCACATAAGTGGAAGCTCTTCACGCAACACCTCAATCACATGAGGAATTTCAAAGTTAATGTCTATAGGCCTTTGCTAAAGCAATGAGAGGCTAGATGTGTTTAATATCAAAAGATAATATTCCAAAGCTCACAAAGACATGCGAGTGTACACACACTCAGCATAAGATCATGAAACATTTAGGATGCTAATGTTCACCCAGCAGATGTTCAGCAGGTAAGAAACAAAACGGATATAGTTACTAAAGAGCAGCTCGCCTGTCAGCATGGCCCCTTCAAAAGAGGGTCAACACGCACGCACATATGCGCGCGCACACACAATCATTCACAGGAGAAAAACATGCTCATATGGAAACAGAAAGCCAGATAAAATGTACTACATGCTCCATTTTATACGTGTATAACTACCTATTTTCCATGCCACAAATTTAAACAAGAATTTCTGTTACACTTTTGAAATATGAAATTGCATAACTTCTCTTTATACTTGATTTTAAAAGGAACAGTGTCAGATCGCAGTGCCATCTCGGTTAAGCTTCTGTCCACCCTGCATTAGAACACGTCCTGGTTACACATTTTATCCACATTTATCCGGATACATTTGAAAACACATCTTTTTCCTCTACGTTTTGGCCTTCTGTCCACACTGAGACGGCGTCTTTGTCCAGCGGAAATGGAGCGTTCCAAAAACGCGCTCCTAAGTGGATAAATCTTAAAGTTGCGTTTTCGTGTTGTAGTGTGGACTGAGAAAATTTACACATTCAAAAACAATGACATATTCTTAGTCATGGGACACAATCAAATGACCCGTTCAACTCAAAACAAAAAAAGATGGAGGACAACTCCTGTGTAGACGGAGAGCATTTTAAAATTAAAATGCAATTTTCAGATCTATCCAGATCGATGAGGACGTAGCCTAAGACCCTTCTTGGTAAAGTGCTCTAGTGGAACGCGCCCTGGCTGGGGGATCTAGTGGAACGCGCCCTGGCTGGGGGATCTAGAAGAATACTTCCGGTTACGGGACCTAGCAGAACACTTCCGGTTTAAGGGATCTAGCATAACACTTCCTGTTTAAGGGATCTAGTTGAACCCTTTCTAGTTAAGGGATCTAGAATAACGCTTCTGGTTAAGGGATCTAGAATACGTCTTGTTAAGCATTTTAAGACAGTAAAGTGTTCTAGGGCACTTCCTGATTGCCTGGGATTTTATATTATTCCAGAACTCTTATTTCAGATCTTCTCTCAAATCCAGCTGTAGTATAGAGCTGAATGCTGCAGCTCACTTTAAGCCTGCTATTTAAATTCACATCTGGCACCGACCTGCTGCTGCAGTTCCAACAAACCAGGCTCTGTGTGTGTGTGTGTGTCTGCTTATACCATCACATTCAGTGTAAAGACTGAGGTCACAACATTCCAAGACATAAAAAGTGAGTGAGAAGGCTTTAAAAAGGTGCTGTGTGATATTTACCCCTCTTGTAAAACAATGCTGAGATTTCATTGTGGTCTGATTTCTCCTAAACATAAATAAATAAATAAAAATGAACAAAGAAAATGAGAGAGAGAGAGAGAGAGAGAGAGAGAGAGAGATGTATTTTAAACTTTCCTAGGCTGTTTTTAACTCCACACTGGAAGGGATAGATGCTTGTTTTGAGTCCTGCCAGCAGAAAAATTTCATTTGAAGACAAAGACTTCACAATGATTTATGAAGAAGGAGCACATATTTACGTACCGTATGTAAGCATGCATAACCAGACCTCCTCCTTAAACACACAATTCTGAATTTGAGAATATCTGAACTACAACCATATATGGAGACTCATTCCCTCAATCTTCATTAATATAACCATGATATGCTAAAGATGTTAAAATCTTCAAATGTACAGATCAGTATACTTGTGCATGCAACACATGCGCACATATACTATAGCTTACTTTTGTCTTAAATCATATGTACTTGAAGTCATGTGAATAACACTAGACAATAAGTCCATTTTTATTTCACATTAATGAACTCTAAATCTCCATTTACCCTGACAGAAAGCAACTGAGCTCTATTGCTCATCATTCAAGCAAGAAAATCAGGTGTAGTCGAAAGCACTGGCCAAAACGTTACTACAGTGAAATGGAAGGAAAGGTGTGGGGCTTCAGTCAATATTAGTGTGTTCAAATACAACACCAAAACAGTCAGTCATTCTGGATTTGTGTGTTGTTCATGCTCATCTGGCATTTTATTGAGAAGATAGACATTTTAACATACACCACAAAAGCTATGTGGGGATGTGGAAGGGGCTTTCTGTGGGGTGTCAGTTAATATCGGCGAGATTAAAAAATCACCTACAGTCAAAGTCATAAGTTTACATACGCCTTGCAGAATCTGCAAAATGTAAAAATGAAAAAAAAATTAAATGAGAGAGATCATAAAAGTCTTAATACTGTGTATTGTTACCTGGATGATCAATGACTGAAAAAAATCATTCAGGCCCTGCACATTTTTGATTTTCCAGCATCTTCTGCATAATTGGCCCCTTTCCAACAGCGGCTATATGATGCAGAGATCCGTCTTTTCACACGACTGACGGACTTGTACACAACTATTACAAAAGGTGCAAACATTCACTGTCGCTCAAGAAAGCAACATGACACATTAAGTGCCGGAGGGGTCTGGGGGCCGGGGGGCAAACTTTTGAACAGGATGAAAGGTGTAAATTGTTACTATTTTGTCTTATGGGAAACATGTAAATACCTTATGTAGCTTCTGAAGGGTGGTACAACATGAAACAAAATAAGATCTTTAAACAAAATAAGTTTACATGATTATCCGTGAAAATTGTAACATCAACTCAAAAAACTGGAAACGATTCCAGATCCCATTATGGTTCATTTGCTATTTTTATTTAGAGGAAAAAGACTGAGCTCAAAAATGTAAAAAAAAACAAAAAAAAGGAAAAAAAAAAAAATTTTTTTTTTTTTTTTTTTTTTTAAAAAGTGTGAAGCTTTACAGGGTTGCTAGACATGAGAAGCTCATGTTTTGCGGGTTTTATGATTGATATTTTCTTCGAAACTGCCATTATATAGCACTAGGCTGTGTAAAGTATTAACATCATACGGACACTTTCGGAAAACCTAGCAGCGTTTTACATACGCACGGAAAGTCGTATGTGAACGTACATGTGGAGGACCGCCACAAAAAACCTGAACCTAACGGAAGACGAAGAGCAGGTGAAACTTCAGCAAACTGAAAAGAAAAACAAATAATGGCGTTTCTATCTGCGGCTGTTCAAACTGATGACTGTAATTCTGCTAGCTCCATTTAGGGAAGTGCACACAGCCTGAGAGGAGAACTGGATCCATCAAAAAGAAAGAGCTAAAGAGAGCCCGGCCAAAGAGAAGACACTCTGACGCTGACTTGTTTGACCGTTTCAACAAACTTAACCCTTTCCAACAGAACCACAGCTAGCCGAGAAGCTTCAGACCTGTTCATGTGGAAATGCGAGTAGAACAACAGAAAAACAATAAAAGTTTTGTAATAAAATTTCAGTAACAAGCACCAGTTCAGTCAGTGCAGATATTTTTTAAAAATAATAAGTTATCCCCCACAAACATGTTCATTTATTTCATCTATTTTTTGATTAAGAAGCGCTGCACACTTGAACACAAATTTTTTTTTTTTTTTGCCTGCTCAAATTGCTGAATTTCCTCAAAGCTAGACAGCTTATAACAGCATGATAAAGACTGACAATGTATCAGGTTTCACAGAGGTTTTATTCTGAAAAGCTTGTTCTCAAAGATCTCTCTCTTAGACAGATAAAGATAAACAATTAGAAAATTTGCCTTTTTTGTTTGTTTTTGTGTATATATATATATATATATATATATATATATATATATATATATATATATATATAAAAAACACACACACACTTTTTTTTTAAACATGCAAAGATTTCATAAGAATTAATGATTAAATGATTAAAACTATATCATGAAACCATGATATTTTTATACTATTTTTGAAAAATTCAAGAACAGTAACACCCGTAGTAAAAGAGCGTTCGTGCTAAACAAGGCCAAAATAAAGCGTACAGCAAAATGACAGTTTTTCTCGTAGTAAATAGTTTCAGATCTTCAAACAAAATACAACATAAAACTAAGGCAACCTGAGTAAACACACAATACAGTTTTTATTTATTTATTTTAGTGAAGCAAAAAAAAAAAGTTTCAAAAAAATAATAATAATTATCCAACCAAATGCTTCTGATAACTGGGAGATCAGTCTTTCACATACTTCTAGGACTTACTTCTATAATATGGATCATTGTCCTACTGCAGTTGCGCTTGAGTTTCAACTAATGGACTGTAGACCGGACATTCTCCTTTAGGATTTTCTGGTAGAGCGCAGAATTCATGTTTCCCACAATTATAGCAAGTTGCCCAGACCCTGAAGCAGCAAAGCATCCCACTCCATCACACTTCCACCACCATGCTTGACTCTCACCCTCATGGTGGTTCTTTGGAGTCCCAGAGCCTTTGAAATAGCTTTGTAACCCTTCCCAGACTGATGTTTTTCCACCACCTTCTTCCTCATCATTTCTGGAATTTCTTTCAACTTTGTCATAGTGTGTTACTGGGTAAGACCTTTTAACCAACTTCATGCTGTTGAAAAAGTTCTATTTAAGTGTTGTTTTGATTGAACAGGGTTTGCAGGCTTGGTTGCGTCTAGTCCAGCTGAACCCTATTATGAGTGGAGTTTTATAGATTTGGGGAATTAGTAACTATGCCCCCATACAAATACATTTTTCACACAGGCTCAGTTGGTATTGAATAACTTTTTTGCTTCAATAAATAACAATTTAAAAACTATATTTTGTGTTTACTCAGGTTGCCTTTGTTTTATCTTAGATTTTGTTTTAATTTCTGAAAGAATTTAGTACGAGATGTACACAAAAACAGAAGCACTGTACTTACGTACTATTCTAGACCATTATAGAGTACTAAACATCAACAGTTTTCCTATTACAGTTAGTGTTTGAATTTTAAAACCCTCTCATGTCACCTTCAAACCTACCTCAAGGTCTGTTTTGAGTGCTGATCGTCTGGATTATCTAGATGAGTAAATACTTTTGAATGCAAGATCAGAACTGTTGATTTGAGACGCAGTCCAGAGACTGAGGAGAAACGGAGCTCGCCGGTGTGTTTAACGTTGCTGTGCATAAAACTGCCCAATGTTTAACAGTCTGACCTGGAAACCTGATGGACAGGGATGCGTTGGCTTCAGTGTATTTTAAGTGGATGTAGCTTTTTATTTTTCCAGATAAGGAGATACGCAGCAAGTGTGTGAACAATACCGCTCACAAAATCAAGCGTAAACCAAGCTCCTCTGCTTCACACCACCCTGGCATGGATTATTTTCATAAAACAACAAGATCAGTGCAATGAATATTCCTTTGTTTTTCAGTCACTTGCTACACATAAGTATGCTACTAACAAAGAATTTAAGTGTTACAGTAGTCCGAACACTGGAATTTGGGTGGTTCTTTGGGGGGGTTGGGGGTCAGAGTGGTCAAGGTCATGGAAAATTCATAATGTCTATTTGGGTTCAATTTCCCAAAAGGTTTAGGCACCCCTGATGTGAAAGAATGCCCGTGCCTCTTTGACGGACACACTACAATAGAGTCTAAATCCAGGTTATAACCACGCCACTGCTGTTTTCCACATGAAAGACAGAAGTTGATGTATGCTGACCGTAGCATGTAATTTATTTCCTTTCACAGGCAAAGATGGGCGGTGACGCTGACAGGATGTACACAGTTAAAAATAAAGGAGAGGAGGTGAAAACACGCGTACAGCCTACACAGTGGAAAGAACTACAGGCAGACGGTCTACGAAAGCTTCGATAGCTGCTGCACCAATTCGCATTCACTGATGAGGGTGTAAACAGTACATTAATGCAGCGAGTTATCGCTTTACAGAAGGTCTAATACATTTGATCGTACGCATTATTCCTGCCAGAGTCATTTGGCTGGTTGGCTGACTGTAAAGCACCCCTCTGGGTCTAATAAAGGCGCCCAGTGTAAGAAAGAAAGCAGTCTTTATTTAACAAAATGAGAAACTGGACATCTTATTCTTGTTCTTCTAGCTACCTTATTATATGCATAAAAATAACTGTACTTCTATATTAAGAGGTTCGCTGTTGTTGCCAATGAACGCTCAAGTAAAACTGTAAGAGAAGACCAGAAGTCTCAGAGAGAGAGAGAGAGAGAGAGAGAGAGAGAGAGAGAGAGAGAGAGAGAGAGAGAGAGAGAGAGAGAGAGAGCACAGTCAGTCTTTATGGCAGCTGGTCTCGGTAATGATTGCTGGCACTCACTCTTCATACCTCCATCAAAATGGATGAAAAAAAAAAAGCGTCAGACCTTCCTTGGAGCACTGAAAACAGATTTCCAGCTGTGCTTCAGGGAACAGAGGTGTCCAGTCTGATGAGCTTACAACCAGACAGCTTACAGTCAGAGTTATACATTTAACAAACATATTAATAATAAGTCTCCTTCGAGAGCGAGCTTACCGTCACTGGGACTCATTTGCAGGAATCGTGTAGGGCTGCAACTAACATGGTGTTTGAAATAAAATGCTTCCCTGCCTTACTTGGAGGACGTGGAGGTCACACAAAAACGTGACGATTTTGCCTCCGTCTGAGGTCATGTCGGGAATAAAAGGTAAAGTTGACAAACAGTAAACTGAAGAAAGCCATCATCATTGACTCTGGGTGTCTGCCAGTATTAACGTGCGTTTGAGGTCATGCGCCGTCGGCTAGGAAGCGGCTTATACTTCCAATTAGTTTAAAAAAAAAAAAAAATGGTGCTCCATTTGAGATGATATTACCTTTCTAAAATCCACACACTAGACGGTAGAGTATGCAGTGCACAGTGTAAGTGTATAGTACTTCATTTGGGACACAACTTTAGTATTTACTCTCTGAAGCGTGTTTTCGGACGAGAAGTAACGTAATTGACCGACTAATCAATAATGAGATTCGTTGACAACGATTTTCATAAGCGATTATTATCGATTAGTTGTTGCAGCTCTAGAACCTTGAAGGAAAAAAAAAAAGAAAAAAAAAAATGTCATTCATACTGGTGGTAGAAAGAGCAATGAAGCAATCAGGCAAGCTTTCGGAGGTTCCGGTATGATAAACACGTGTTTGTACAAAGAGGAAAAGTAAAGACTCTTGCCGACATTTTCCATGATATAGAACACATCTTGATATTTAGTTCTGCCGAGCTGCACGCACCAGCAAGACAATAGTTAAATAAACCTAAACCAAAATGTATGTAAAATGTTAACAAGTTCACAAAAGTATTTATTTTATTTTTTTAATGTTGCGGCCAAAAATCGAAGATTGCCGATGCAACTTGGAGTCTTTTGCGGAAAATTACTTGAATTGCCGACAATGCAATTGTGTGAAATTGTTTTCGCAGTAATGTTTGTTGGTAAAGGAGACCTTTTAGCTGTACTCATGTTCGACACACGTGAATCGAAGAGGGCTTTGTCTGAACGCGCGCTGAGATGACGTCACACGATGAGTCTTGGCCCGAATCTGCAGAACATCTCTGGTAATTCTGATCCGCTGCAAGCTCCTCCGAATATTGTCGAGTTTGCTTGATTTTGCGTTCATTTCTGTGATCGCAAAATCCTAGAGGGACTGGCACTAATTGGTGATGTAGTACACAGTTATAGAAGGGAATTATTTATAATTGCACTGTCTGATGTCACCCAGATGAGGATGGGTCCCTCTCAAGGTTTCTTGTCACCATCACCTCTGGCTTGCTCATTAGGGAGAAAGTCATACATTTAAAATCCATATCCTGAATTTATATAAATTTCTGTAAAGCTGCTTTGTGACAATGTCCATGGTTAAACAAATAAACACAAATAAAATTGAATCGAACAAGGAGTGCAGTCTCGATTCCTTTTATTTGCACTCAGTCAACCACTGCATAAAACAGAGCGACACCATTGCCCCTCATCACCAGTAGGCATACACACGTGATAGGCTTGTGAGATCTTCTTATCACGCCCCCTAACTATCACTGATTGATGATAGCATCATCTTTGGCTCTGAGGTGGGTGAAAGAAGGGGGTGCGGCCAAATATAAGCAATACTTGACGTAATTAAAGAGAAAATGACAAGAATTTGGTTACAAGCAGGTAGTTGCTAGTCTTTTTTTTTTTTTTTTTTTAATTAACATGGTCATGAAATTTTTTGAAAAACTGAAGTCGGGATGTAACTAAATCTAACACGTTATTAGCTGTAACTAAACTCAAAATAAAATGATATAAACTATGCACACTCTGTGGTGAACAGCAGCGTAGATGCATATCGAATTCTTGTGCAGCGAAGCAGACTGGATAAGCAGCACTCTTTGAATACATTTGTAGCTTTTAATTGTTTGGCGTCACGAACAAGAGAAAGATTTCGGTTGGCTCAGACAAAATAAGCGAAATAGGAAACAAATACGCAGTAGCATGACTTATTTTGGTGATCTTAAAGCTGCAGACACCATGTCTTCCAACAGATGTTTAAACTGTCCGACTTTGATAGCCACGCGACAGTTCGAATCTATCGGCGATCATCCCAAGCTTACCGCAAACAGGTCATGTGTGGCGAGTCTACAGAAGGAAAAGGAGAGAAAGAACAGTGGACAGATAATCCATGAGAGAAATTTCAAAGAGACCAAGAGTTAAACAGATTTATACAGTCGAATGAAACAAATAGCTAATATTACGTTCTGTGTTACAGTTCCTGTTAATAAAACAAGAAAATGAATGAAATGGAGAAATTAATGAATGAATCAAGCGCACTAGTCCCTGCTGTATTCACTCTGAACTTAAACAGAGTGCATTTACAGAGATCGATTTTCACCCACGAATGGTTGATGCACCAAAACCCAGAACTGGTGATTAATTATTTAAGCGGGCGTTAATATCGCTTGCCAGTGGCACGGTTCACGTAGCTCATATGATTAAAATTAAAGTTAAATAAAGGTGATTTCGCTCTCCGTATTAAATTCGAGCGTGAGAACGTGCCAGTCATTTAGTAAACAGATAAAAGATTTCACAAACGTCCTCTGGGAAAACATACGCTTATTGTTCCTCACAAAACTGGCGCATCAAAGAACTGCGAGTGAGAATCTCGTCAAGAACTATATAGCCCTACGCCAAACATATGCGTTCGGCCAACCTGCGAGCGAAAAAAACAGATATAGCATAGCATAATGTGTTCCTGCGTATTTTCCTTCAGAAGATCTTGACCTGCGTTCACGAGGTTAAACAGATCCGCTGTCCATATCCACCGTTTTAGTTTTGAGCAAAAAGATGGGATCGTGTGAAATGCGTTGAACGCGTTTCCCACCGACACAAAACATCCAGTGTGCTGGCAGAGGTTAAAGACTAAGAGCAGAGCTGTTACTCTTACACTCACACATACTTAATCCAAACCATAAACTCCCACATCACCACAGAGGGAAAAAAATGCCCAGCTAGACCAATTAAGCTTAAAGACCATCTCTCTCTCTCTCTCTCTCTCTCTCTCTCTCTCTCTCTCTCTCTCTCTCTCTCACACACACACACCCCTCCCTATGAGAACTGGCCTGAGGAATAGAATGAAGTAGAATGAATGAGACAAAGGAAGAATGTAAAATTTTTATGTAAATCTTAAGTAAAGAAATAGCACACGACAGGGGTGGTTATATGAAAATATTAATGGGGGGGGGGGGGGGGGGGGGGTGTGATACGACATGACGTGAAGCAGAGTACCCTTACTGATATACATTAATTTCATTTAAGCTGGGGCTGGGTATTTACTCGCTTACTAGGGGTGTAAAAATACACAAAATTCACACTGGATATGATCCAAAATCATTTTATACAATATGTCAATAAAGCAAAACACATTTAATGTAAGACAAAAAAAAACTGGGGATGGGGGTAGCGGGGCGGACGAAAGCAAGCTCAACTGAACTTGTTAAAAAAATAATAATAGTTTAAAAATTAAATTCATTTTTTAAATAAATAAATAAATAAATAAATAAATAAAAGTGACAGAACACTATACCTAAAAATTATTTGTGGAGATATAATTTATAAGTTTGGGTCCTGTGCCGTTGAGAAAGGTCCTTCTGCGTCCTGCAAGACTACAAACCACACCCTCTACAAGGAATGTCTGGGTCTAGCAAATCGCAGTACGCAATAGAAGTCGACCAATTGATCGGGTTTGCTGATTAACCGGCACCGACAACGATTGCTGGAACTATCCGTGATCTGCAAATGTCCACACCGATAGTTTTTCCACAGTTGCGTCCTTTGGAGCTGTGTTTCCATTAACCTGCTTAATTCGCAATTTGAAATTACGAGAAAAAAAAAAAAAAGAAAAAAGAAAAAAAACTGGTCATGGAAACGTGTGCATTTCGAGAATAAAACCTCTCAACTATCAGACAAAAGTTTATACGCTCGCATGAGGTGGGGTTTTTTCCCCCAGACAATTCAACAAAGCAATATTTCGAAATAATGAAACAAACACATTTCGCGCATTTAGGTCACATGACCAAAGGCCTCAGCTACTAGTAGGTAGCCAGTTTATAAAGAGCGATGGCTATGCACTTGACAGTCGGAACCGGCTCCCACGGGCGATTATGGCACGTGATACGAGCGGTCCTATTTTGTTGCATAACTCTTCCAATATCACTTAGAAGTTTTGGATCTACAGGACCTCTGTAAAATCATTGCTGACCGTGATATCCCAGAAATCCCTGATACGTGGCCGTTGCCAGGTATAAGGGGCTTGCATTTCCATGACTGCGCAGACTTCTGTTAAACACTACCACAGCTACTCCAGCGGACGCAACAGAAAACACCGTGCCGACACTCATCAGGTCATGGAGATTCGTCACCATGCTTAACTGTAATGACCATCGCGAGATGAGAAAACAGATTTAATCGCATATCATTTAAGGGAAACGCAGAACATTCACATGTGGTGTAAACTGAAGGTTTTTTTAATCCATTTTGGACATCTATATTTTTTGTTATTTGGAGAATTACTTTTTGTGGTTCAGTTTGGATGTATATTTATTAATAGTTCATATACACTAATATTTCTATATTGATTTCACTTTAAAAAAAAAAGTACAGTACATTGTCATGATACAGTCAGTACTGTTTATTTTTGTAATAAAGTTCAGAAGTATTTTACTTTATGTTTTCTTTCAGAATCAGTTTTGAAAACTAATCGGTTGATGAATGTGTTACCGGCAGGTCCCACCCAACTTAGTTATCGGTAAAATCGGTCAACCTCTACTACGCAACATTCCCACGCCCACTCGAAGATAGTAGTGCAAATTCCGTCAATTTCCCTAACCTTAACCATATTTGATGTGGGCGTAACATGTAATAGTGGGCATGATTTGTACGGGGCGTGGTTTGTAATCCTGCAGGATGCACACGGATACACTTGGCTCCACTCACTAACATGGGAAAGGGCGCGGTTAAAAACTGTACTGTGGCCAGCCATTAAAGGGCCTCAGAAAAACAGCGTCCCTTTAAACTCATTTACGATGTCCACCCATTTATCCAATCACTGCATTACCATCGTTCAATCTTATCCTATTTTTCAAAGCTCATCTTTCCCTTTCTATGTTTTTAAATCAGATGGCCTAGCATACCGTAGCTCATAAACTTAAACCTGAGTCAAGTATCAGCTTTCATACTGTCGATATCGCTGTGGAAGCCAGACGATAACTATCGGCTGGAGCCTTAAACAGACAGAGACCGCAATCACGAAAAGGAAAGCTATGCAATTTGTCACTCTCTCGCCCACACCCTCTGCTTTTATTTCTGTTGTACGGAACCATCGGAATGAGCAGTCGATTGGCTGAACAATACGGTATGATCTCTCTCCTTATCACCTGATCAATAACCAGACTTCTCCTGCGGGAAGACGATGATGCCAGCATTAGATTTGCGTGTGCGTGCAAGCTCGTGTACATGACAGGGCACACTTGTGCATCACTCCTTTGTGGAAAACCAAACCAGCTCATTCTCATAATCAGCTTGTGTCTGTTTGCTATAGCTTCGGTGATGAATTTACAACCATCTGAAAAAGAAACAGTGCTTTCAATTTGGAATTCCTTGTTTCTGCCATTTGCTTTCAACTGATATGAGTAGAGCCTGTATTTGATAAAGATGACGTCAACGCCACCAAAGTACCGATCAGAATTAGCCGTCTGCTTACGTCAACTCTCCTTTTATGCCAAACGCAGAAACTAAAAAGTGACTTCTATCCTGTATTCTAAGCCTCTTTGTGCCGGAGCAAAACTGCATCCAGTTATTATGAATCAACGTTTCCCATTTTACACAGTGTAGGAGTTTGTGGGCCAACAATGAGCAGCTAGCTTTTTTTTTTATTATTATTATTATAATCGGTGAGGGAATTGAGAATTAGCAGAATGGCAGCACAACACTCAAGGTAATTAATTACCACATTGTTTAATTAACACATTTTATAATAGCTATTATAATAAATATGAGCAATACATTTTGCATATGTATATTAAAATCTTGTCCGAACATTTAAAAAAAACAAAAACAAAAAAAAACAGTAATCTGATCTTGCCAAGCTTCACTGGCAAAACTATTCTTTTCTTTTTTTTTATTCTCTCCAGGCAGAAAAAGAAGCAGCTTATTCAATTGTGCCGAGTAGGCCTGTCACAATAACTAGTATTGTTGGATGATATATCGTTCCCAGAAATAATTGCGATAAACGATATTGACATTTGAAGACCCTTTTATTCTACTGATATGATTATCCTTTTTCACTTGAATTTTTCCAAAATTCTAATTATATTCAAATTCTAAAAAGACATTATTTAAGTAAACACCAGATTTTGATATTCTCATCAGTCTACAAGAGAGTGCAACGAATAAACACAAACCAAACAGCACAGTGTTACATTGTTTACTGCAAAGAACAAACCTAGCTGTTAAAGCATATTTATTTTGAAACTAAAGCAAAATTCTAAAACCAAAAGATTTAAACCAAGGCTCTTGGGCCAGTTCTAGTTCTTAGCCATAGTTATTATCTTCTGACAAAAAAAAAAATTCCCAAAGTCAATGGGCTTTTTGGTTAAATGCCTGAAATAAGGTCTGGGGTTAACACAAGCTCAAAATATTTCCATGTTTTATTCTACAACACAAAAATACATCAGTAATACCTCACACGTTATTTTTTTGAAAGCTTTTACGTGTCTTGAAAAAGGCGGTTACTAACAAATCGCTAAATGGGACTACGGAGGTTGGTGGGGACATTAAACGTCATCACGCCCGACAAGAAAACCCATCTGCTACAGCCTCTGTGTTTATACTCATGCTCCTGCAAACTATTCCAACTTGTAGATTTATCAATTTTATAGCATTTTCCAATTGTCGTGTGTGTTTTTTTCAAAATTTTTTAAACTTTTAGCGATTGTATTTAGGCTTCAAAATTTCTAAAACTTGTGTTCATTTGTGAAGATTATCTTGATGAATAAAACGTGTAAGAAGCATAAACATTTGTTGGTTACAAAACTTTTCAAGAGGAGAAAAAAAAAAATTTCCTAGTGGCTTTTTGTCGAAGGAACCAGGGTGACGCTGATTTCCGGGTTGGCCTACAAATATACGTCATCCCTGCAGCACTGTATATTTGAAGTACAAAGATATCAATTCAATACAAGCAAAAAGTCAAGGTTGTAGCATTACAGCATCGTATGGAACTCAGGCTAGGCTTTTGAGTCGAAGTGGCTTGAAATCACGAAGCAGGTTACGTTTTACTCAGCACTTCCCTTTGCCACATAAAACATGTTGGTTTGGTTGATGTGAAGTGAGGTAAACAATGGCTTGTTTTTTTTTAAAAAGCCATATTATAACTATGATAACTCGTTGGTGAAATTGAATTTACAGAGCACCATAAATGTGTTATTGCACAAATCTGTGAGTTTTTTTTTTTTTAAATGTCTGTATAATAAAGTTTAAAGGTGAAATGCACTCTGTACTAACAAAACAAACTACAACTGGTTGAGTATTCATTTCATTAATACGGCACGTGGAATTTGCTTGCTGTCATGATGATCTGTTATATAATTATTTTTATTTATTTTTTTACAATAGGCTTCAGATTCTGTTTCACTTTTTCTCTACACGATAAATCCACTTGAACTGTGTCCCTCGTTTGAGAAGCGTCTCTTTAAAGGGATTGTAGTGCAACAAAAGTTCATCGAACAGCTATAAGTGCTTTAATCCGTTGTTTATCTCTGTATTGTTGGTGAACAACAAAGTAAAACCTGACAGTTTAAGCTCAGATCCAGGTATAAAGCTGAACCTGGATCTGAACTTATAGTGCATTGTAAGGCTGTTTAGTTTATGTCTTAATGTGCACCTAGGAACACTTTTCTGATATGATGCATCACATGACACATCACTGCCTAGGGATGCAGCAGTTCTAGGATAAGATCCATCTTATCCAGAGGGACAGTCATCTTTCTTTTCTGCAAATTTGAAGGATCATCACATGTTCATGATTATAACATGATTGAGTTCAACAGACACCAGTTCTGTGGAAGGTTGAAAAAAAAAATGCTTATCTCCATCATCTTATTAACCTTCAACACTCCACACTGACCATTATAAACACATGGCAAGGGTTTAAAACTATTAAGGACAAGCGAGCAAAGATCCAGACTTCTAGGCAGGATGGGAGAAAAAGTCTGTGTGTGTGAGGTGTGAGGAATGTGTGTGAATTCCTCAGGATGGAGGGAAAGAGACGGAGGGATCTTTATTTTTAAGAATGTGCTAAGGCTGAGCTTTCTGTGTGAGCACCGAAAAAAAAAAGTAAGAAAGTTTATTACAATTTTTTTTTTTTAAAACCAAAGGAAGGAAAGAATGAAAAGAAAGCCCTGGGAGTTACTGATTTAAATAGGTTTAGTGGCAAGAAAGGAAGGAAGTGGTTTATCCATGCTCTTTAACCAGGTCCGTGCAACACACACAGTCCTCAAAGGCTAATAATGTAGACATTATTTACAACGACAGTGATGTTGCATGTATAATAAATAAAATAAAAGTCAAATGAAAATGATATCTAGAGTCACCAATTGAGAAAACTGATCAGGAGGTTACACAATTCTTTCCACTCCCAGTGATGCACCATCTGTTTAGTATTCCTCCAGCTTGCAGCAAACAATGAGGGGAGGACAAAAAATACAACACAATATTTGAAGACATCACAACATGCATGTGTGACATCCTCGGGCCATCGCAAGTTCGCCGACGCTGACGACGCTGCCTGTGACCAGGTGCCCAAAACAGAATGTAGTATTCTTGTTCTGGGGATGTGAAAGCCCAGCTTCATCTCTCGCCTGTCAATCAGGGTGTCACTTGCCAATCACTGGCATCTGTTAACGTGTGTATTTAACAGTTGAATAATGAATGAGCTCAGTTCCTGACTTTACAAAATGGATCCAATGGCTAGAATCAACGGGCTTCATTTATCTAGCTGGTTACGGAGAGATTTAATCGTATGCGCGTTTATGCAAGAAATTTGATAGTCGTGGAAATCCTGTAATTTTGGGATAACATTCAGAGCCTACCTGTGCTCCTGAGTGTATACAAATTTACACAGAAAGAAGACTGACTAATACAGTATAAACCTTGATTTGATGGATTTTGCTGCACTTTTATATATCAACATGAGTATAAATTACTTTTTTTGTTGTTGTTGTTGTTTACAGCATTTAGCAGACCCCCTTATCCAGAGCAGCTTACAGGAGTACTTTGCAGAAACACATCCTCATGCTACTTCACTAGATCAGGGACTAATAATACAGAGCTCAGAGCTGTTATCTTTGCAAAGGGAGGTACAAAGTATTGACTAAAAGGGTGTACACCTATATTTAACAAAGTTGGGGTTTTTTTGTTAAACCTGTGTTTTGTTTGCAATTGTTTGATATCCATGAGAGCAGTGTGTTTTTGTGAATTTTTTTAACAAAAGATCAAAAGGTTAAACAATAGACAATTTTTCACAGCCTTATTTGCTCATATTTAAGACGGGTGCCAATATTAGTGGAGGACACTGTGTGTGTATATAAAATATTTCATTGGCATAGAAGTGAGTCAAAATGACCTCCTCTGCCTTTCACCTCATTGTTAATTTTGTGCTCCTAGCTGTCTGTGCACTTTCATGGAGTGTTGTGGGCGTCACTACATGCAAATGAGCTGCGTCAGGAATGCGATTTGGACTTCACCGATAATCACCATGCGCACACATGTACGAAGGAAATCAGCGGTTCTGAAACTTTTGCCAATCCAACGTAAAAGTTTTGTTCAGTTTGTGCAAATATTTACACGCAAATTCACTGAAAGATTGATAAATGAGGCCCGATCATGGTATGATACGTTACAGAGTTGGACAAATCATACTTTTTTTAGCCAATGTTTTGGTTACCAAGAAACCTAACTGCCTAGGCTAAAAAGGGCTAGCTAACATCATAATATTTAACCTGCTCTAGTAGGAATTTGTCCACCTCCGTGCTAAATCATTAGATGAGGACAGCATGGTGACCCGAAACATTTAGCTACATCTGTACAAGCATGAGATGTCATTTTCTCTCATTAAATAATACATCGTATGTCTGCACAGAAGCCAAACACGACTTCTCTTCATGATGGGGATGAATCTGAGGAAGCAGGACTGGTCTTACCTGAGGCAAGGCGGAGTTCAGCTGCCTCTGCAGGGCGTCTCGTTCGTGGCTGACCTCGTGCAGTTTGCCCTGCGTCAGTCCCAGATTCTCCTGCGTCTCTCTCAGCGTGTCCAGGAGCCTGTCCCTCTCCTCCAGCATGGACACCATCAGAGACTCGAAATGTCCCTCTGAATCCGACTGAAGAGGAGACCCAGAGCCCCGCCCCCCTCCATTACTCCCCACCTCTGCCTCGCTGATGGTGGGCATCACCTCGCACATCATCTAGGACAGGGAGGGACAAACACAGTAATGTGAATCCGTAAATCAGTGTCAGTACGGCTGAACTACCACCAACACGGATGATGAACTGTAAGTTCAGACTTATTTCAACACTGTTTCTTAAGAATACGAACCATTATCTGATTTCGTCCGAGTTCTCACGTATACGCCACGATACCATATCCTAGATTAAAATTGTTATGGACATCAGGAATTCAGATAAAGAGCTGGACTTTAGCCAAATAATCAGACTACTCAATACATTGATATGGTTAATCTGACATCTTTTGTTTTTCTACATCTGCCCATATTTATTCAAAAGCTTGAAAAAGCAGTACATGGTTACAAAAGTGACTCATGTTAAATAATCGTTTTAGCTGATTTATATTTTGACAATTATTGAACGCATCTTGAGCATTAGCGCTTTGTAACAGACTTCAAGACAGACGACTTTGCACGTTGTGGTTTCTCTTGAACATGACAAGCTGTTTGCTGTGTCTTATTAACTTCATGAGAGAAAAATAAATAAATAAATAAATAAATAAATAAATAAGACAGGCTGGTGAGCAAGTGACTTTACAGCTACTATAACTTGTTTTGTAGCTGTTCAACATTAAATATAAAGCAATAAAAAAAGTATGCTGTAGTATACAAATGTTTAAAAGTTGTCTAAAAATGATGACATTTAAACAAGCTTTTTTTTTTTTACATTTATTTTATAAAAACATCAACTGATGTACGTGAATACAATTTGAAATACAAATCAGAAAGCTGATGTATGCATTGAATAGAAGAGTTCTACAAAAACCTGTAGGCAGCACTGATGTTCCATCATCCTACTTTCTTAATTATGTACAACCTTAAACAGAATAGAAACTACTGGTAAGAGAAACTATTGTGCGCTAATAATTGATTATGCACAGTATATCGTGATATTCAGTGTATGGCATATCGTAATATTCAGTATACAGTATAGTGTGATATTCAGTATATGGCATATCGTAATATTCAGTATGTCACGATATTCAGAATAATGCATATTGTGAGATCACAAAATATACAGTATATTTTGATATTTAGTATATACAGCTTTGTCATGTATACACTATACAGTACATTGTGAGATTCATTACACAGCATACTGTGATATTCAGTATGCATCGTAATATCCAGCACATGGCATATCAAGACATTCAGTATACAGTATATTTGGTGCTATTCAGTATACAGTACGATATCCAGTATAAAGTACATCGTGAGAGAGTGACCTATCTGCAATTTAAAATACAGTAAATATTTTTTTTTTAATTATTTTTTAAAAATGTATAGTCTTTAAAAGCGTAGTTAGTTGTTGACAATGCAATAATCATGATTGGATAAGCAAGGAATAAGGTGAGCTGTTCCAAAAAAATAATCAATGATGCAGTGGTGTGGTCCGAACTGTTTTACTCATCTTCCACTACAGCTAATTGACAAAGATTACAATTTTTAGTTGTTAAATAATGGTGTCATACATTTTACCCATTCACATGTAATACTGTGGAAAGCCATATGATGTGGATTAGCATTAGATGATCGTTCACCATCAGCACATGCCTATACTAGATCAATACGATATGAGGAAAACTGATGATCTGGCACAGCTGTTCCAAAGTCCCTCTGCATTCCAGAGCAAGGCAGATCTACAAGTAAAACAACGATGGCCACTGAGCACAACATTCAGCGTTTACTGAAAGTGTAACAATCATGCCGTCTAGGGTATGCTGACATGTCCGTTTCTGTAAATAAACGTGAAAGAACTAAACACATGCATTTCCCCAGCTGCAAGTCTCATCTATACAGACTGACACATGGTGACATTAGTATTGGAAGTAAGGTGCTATTTATCATTTACTCTTAACTCAGATAGAACCTGATAATACCAAGGTCACAGCTTCTGTTGAACGATTTTCAAACAGTGTAAACTCCATAACCAAAATGGTTTTGGCTGTTACACGGCGTCCAGTAGTAATCAGCCTTACTGTAACAGTTTTCACACCAGTGTGTTTAGTTTTTAAAATGCTAGGTTAAAGCGGTCATACATAACTGCGCCGATACGAAGACCGCAATGGACCCGTGTCCGACCTAAAAAAAATAATAAAACTGGACATGTGCTTAAGAACCCGAGTACAGTAACGACAGCAAACGCAATTTTAAAAGCACGCTGTCCTAGTGTGTGTCGAACTTGGTAACATACACCTTAGCAATGGCAGTGTGTTAAAGCGTTTAAAAAAACATGACTACGTTATGATTTTTAATTAACTGCACGCATGAACACATTTCATTTTGACAGCCCTGATATATGAACTATATACACTATAAAGTAAGATCTCATCTAATACAGTAACAAAAACCATCAGACTCGTGTTGCGTGGAGTGATGACGTGGTTCCAGCTTCAACATGCCTAATACTACTGTTTCTATATCTGAAACACGCTTTTGTCCATTTTTACCCAACAGTGAGAGATCATATCTGAGATTGGGTGATGATTCAGACTGGCAGTTTGCACAACGCTCTGTGGCTATATACGCTTCCCTTACTTGTTAGCGTCATTTACCTCACAACTCCACAGTGCTGAACGCCAGAGCTAAACTAAACCAAAGAACTAAAATCCAGTCACAACATTTTTATTCTGGAATTATATTCCAGCAATATTTGTTTGTCCTGACTTGAAGTGAGGGAAACCTTTCTCCTCTACGCCCCCCTCCCCCACTGCATGTCACACGGAGAGAAAGAATTAACTGACAGAGAGGGGAGGAGAGGAAAATTTAACCTCTTTTTACCTCAGCAAACGGACTGTACGCTCATAAGGAGGTCAAATGCTGCGAGATTTACACTAGAGCTTCGGTGCGGGAGGGGGATGGGTTTCACTTCACAGCTCTGATTCCAGTGAAAAGAAGTGGCAGATGGAGACCTGCAGGATACCTGAACAAGAGCATCGAACTAACCAATCAGCATGCTCGATACTCACCTGTGCACTATAATACACAGCCATCTGTAGCCAAACCTGTAAAGCTGCTTCATTCTGGTCCATAGTGTTTGAGGTCCAGCTGAAGTAACTCAACACTACAAACACAATGCATTATATTTCACTCTGGGCCAAGGGACACTAAACTACAGTGGATGTAAAATGTAATGCAAAAATATACACACACACACACACACACACACTATCTATATCTATATATATATATATATATATCTATATCTATATCTATATATATATATATATATATATATATATATATATATATCTATATCTATATCTATATATATATATATATATATATATATATATATATAAAATTTTCCACCTTTTAATGTGATATAGCAAGCAACAAAATTCAAATGAAAAACAAAAATGTTTCGGGAGGAAAGAAAAAAAAAAGAATGAGAAAAATGTCAATAACCTTGTGGTCCAAGTGTGCACACCCTTTAACTAATGCTATGTTAAAGCACCTTTTGTTTGTAATACAGCACTTGGTCTTTTCGTAACGTAAGCGTCCACAAACTTAGCACATCGTGATTTGGCTATTTTATTCCACTCTTCTTTGCAAAAATGCACCAGATCAAAATCATGACCGGTTTAGGATAGGATGTAGTCCTGGGCTGGGACTGGGCCATTCCAAAATGTTGATCATCTTCTTCTGAAGCCATTCCTTTTCTGACTTGGATGTGCGCTTTGGGTCGTTATCGTGCTGGAAGGTGAAACTTTTCTTCTTCAGCTGTCTAACAGAGGCCTGCAGGTTTTGTGCCAAAATAGACTGGTATTTGGAGCTATCCACGATTCCCACCTTGACAAGATCCCAAGTCCCAGCTGAAGATGGGCAGCCACATAACATGATGATGCTGCCACCATCATGCTTCAGTGTTTGGGTGATAAGCGGTCTTGTATTTGCACCAAACGTATCTTTTATAATTATGCCCAAAATGTTCTACCTCATCAGACCATAGCAGGTTTAGCCATGTTGTTTGGGGTGATTTAGGCCAGCTGCTTGTTTTTTTGTAAAAAAGAGCTTCCATCTAGCCACATTACCCCACAGTGCAGAACATAGGAGATTACTGTCACATGCAGGGAGTGACCGGTACTTGCAGCTCCATTAATGTGGCCGTTTCATCAGTTTTGGAAGGACGTCATGTTCTCAGTGATGTCACAGTGGTGCTCAATTTTCTCCAATTGTTGATGATGGCCTTCACGGTGTTCCATGGCACATCTAATATATTAGAAATTCCTTTGTTACCCCTCTCCCAATCAATACCTTTCGACGGCAAGATCCCGTACATGCTTTGTAAGCTGTCTGCCAACCACGGCATCAGCAGTCCAAGAAGTCAAGAAACTCCTACAGACACAGCTGATATTTTATTTGGGGGTTAATCATTGATGGCAGATAATTACATTTGAATATTCTACTTGTTTTCCCATTTGAGTTTTGTTGGTTGGTTTTCGATTTAACTTGGTTTTTGTGGTGTAAAAATGTAACCAGCAATTTTAATAGGGGTGTGCAGACGTTCTCCATCCACTGTATATAAACTTCGTTGACCTCTCCTTTGAGTAAAAGCCATCTAACAGAACAACTCCAGTCCTGCTCTATACGGAGTTAGCACCTTCAGCGTAACCGAGCACCACAACGGCAACAACAAACCAAACAATTAGCATGCGTGAAACGTATGCTCACCTGTCTACCACATTCAACTTTTACTGTAGGTAAAGAATTACACACAATGTGGAGTACTCTTCTAGAAAAAATAATCAACAATGGGGTGGGTATGATGCGATTACCGCTGCTATAAGTTGATTCTATTCATTTAACAGCACATCTAAGAGTTTTATTCCTCTTATACCACACAAACCATTTTCATTTATTAAAGAATGGCACGTGGTACATTTATCCGTTTATACTTACGTTTAACGTCGTGAAATATCCATGAAACAAGTTAGTTCCAGTTATCGCTTAAGCTATAGCACCTATAAACAGTCAGTCCATCACCAGACTCAAGACAAAATAAATTAATTTTAAAAACGCAGCTATTCTTGATTCATTATATATGTTGTTTGTCTCGGTGTTAACTTGTGAATCAATAAAAGTGTTAGTTACAAAAAAAAAAAGAGAAAGAAAAAAAAAAACGCAGCTATTCATGTGAAACTAAGACTTTCCCTGTGTCACATAACTTAGTTCCTTAGCTTTGATTCAGACTGCTACAAATCACCAACACCTGAGACACCTTCCGAAAAAAAAACGATAAATATACATCTCCTCACAGGAAGCTTCACCATATCAACAATCACCCGGGTTTTAACTTATTATGCAAGTGACATCATTGCAGGATTTCAGTTGAACAAATATTTAGGTTTTCGCTTTCCAAAGAACGTGTTTGTTTTACTTCTCATAATTTATTTTTTTAGATAACTGGTATCAATCTCAGACACGGTTTGTTAATTACTGTAGTTTGCCGGTTGATCTCAAAGGGAATTAAACCTACTCGAAAAGGTCGTTCCACGTTATTAAGCAGGTCACAGTTCTTGTGCAACACGGGGAGGAAGAACGAGGTTTTTGAAGATGAGAAGTGTGAGCCAAAAGGTCTTGCGAAAGACATGAAGACAACTGATATTTTGAAATAAAACTGAACAGAGATCATCAAACTGTGAAAAGATCTTCGAGTGGATTGGCGCACAGCCGAGTTCGGGCTTATTAAGGGACATTTCTGTCAGGCAAATGGATGGTATTAAACAGGCAACTATAAAAAAATAAATAAATAAATAAATAAAATTTTAATTTTAAAAACAGTCCCTCCGGGAATTTTGCAATTGCAGAAATTTGCGCAAATTTAAGCAAACTCTGCAATATTCACAGGAGTTTGCGATTTTTCTAAATTACCGCAGAGATATTCTGCAGATTTGGGCTTAGGATGCGTCATGTGAGGTCACCACAGCGCACGTTTAGTTAAAGTGGTCTTCGATTCACGCGTGTCGAACATGAGTACAAACAAAAACAAACAAGTCTGCTGACACGATGCTGAAGAAATCAACACCGAATCGTTAAATGCTGTTTGGACTTCCTGCGTCCGGAAAAACAGCTTGCATAGTTGTTTGAAGATTCTCTAATTGCACAGCAGTTCGGCTTTCGGGGTGTTCCACTTGGTCCGGATTCTCGAGGACTGATTCGGGGCTTGTTTGGGGGCGGGGCTTGTAATCACAGGTTTCGTGGTCGCCGCTCTTTGTCCGAACTGCGACCCGATTGCACAATTCCATCCTTCACGTTTGTGTACAGAGGTTTGTAAAATGCTTTCAAGGGTTTTTGTTTAATCGCACTGTACCTCAATGTCTGGTTTTATGTATCGATAATCATAACAGCCTTTTCAGCGGCATCACAGACAGAAGTAGAAACAGGAAGTAACATGACAAGACGAACCAAACACATTACAATCACTGTTAAATACATAAACAAACAACATTCCCAGTGATTAGGACCCAAAAAAAATAGAGCTGGATTTGCTCTTGATAAACATGGGGTTGATCTTACACCTTTATAGGAGTCCCGATGAACATGGATCAACACAAGAGCTCTTTTTCTTTGCATAGTGAAAGTCTATAGACTCGGCATATGACGAATGCAGAAGAGCTGTAACGTTTCCCTTTTTCAAACCCCATTTTAAGGAAGAAGGAAGTGGAAGTGCAATCCAACAGAAATGCAAAAAGCGTTGTTGATAGCTCAAGCCAAATCAGTGATACTCTCAGATTCTTAGCTAGTTGGTTGCTTTTCGTTTCCCATTACATATTATTAAATTAACCAAAAATCACAACAATAAAAAAAAAAGTTGGCAGAATGGTGTGTACATCACGCATAAAACTCTTTCATTCGTTAGTCAGAAATACGACGACAGAAAAGCCTTTGCCAAACGCGTACAGACGCACAGTGAACAAACAGCCACGTTCGATAAATTACTAGATAAATCTCAAATTATCTTGGCTTTTTTTGCTAATCAGTGCAAATCTCCAGTACGCATGACATTTCTACAGCTCTGTCCTTTGGCTCGGTTTGAGCTCGGTTCATGGCTCAGTTCAGCGGCTCACATCAACAGAAAAATGTCACCTGCAGCCGAAAACAAGTTTAAATCAACTCAGGCTCCAATCGCTTTCTCACTGGAATCCGACCGAGATTAACTGGAACCCGACGAAGAATACCTCACCTTCCTCAGACGATCTCGGACCGGTTGTTTCAGTCCGCACCCGAGTGTCTCTGCTGTGTTCTCACCTGCCTACAAGAGCCACGCCAAAGAGGGACGCACACCAGGGTTTAATTTAAAGAGACTCTGAACATGTGAGAGCACCATTAAAGGGGTACTTCACCCAAAAATGAAGATTCCGTCATCAGTTGCTCACCCTCATGTCGTTCCAAACCCGTAAGACTTTTGTTCATCGTCGGAATGAAACCTGGGAGATTTCTGTCCCTCCATGTAGAGGCAGTGTAACCAAAACTTTCAAGCTCCAAAAAGTTCATAAAGGCAGCGCAAAAGTGATCCATGTGACTCCAGTGGTTTAATCCCGATTTTATGAAGCGATACGAACGCTTTGTGTGCACAAAAAAAACCCAACTCAAATTATGTCTTTATTCACAAAATATCTTCAATTCTGCATAGATCTCCGATGAACATTCACGAGAGAACCATTACACGTGCGTGTTGTGTTGACGTGAGAGCGGACAAAAAAGAAAAAGAAGCAAATCCTCCATGTTGAAATCTTTGTTACGAAGGATGTTCTGTGTGACTCGGTTTTGTGTATAGCGTCACTCTTCCTCTGCTGTAAACAGTGCAGCATGTCCCGGTCCCGTTGCACTGTCAGAACGTGAACATGCATCTGAGGTCTAGGTGGAAGATATTTCGCGAATAAAGACTTAATATGGAGGGTTTTTTTGCACGCCCAAAAGCGTTCTATCGCTTCATAAAATTGGGATTAAACTACTGGGGTCACATGGATCACTTTTACGACACCTTTATGGACTTTTTGGAGCTTGAAAGTTTTGATTACATGGACTGAACATGGAGGAACAGAAATCTCCCAGCTTTTTTTGTGTTCCGAAGATGAAGAAAAGTCTTACGGGTTTGGAACGACATGAGGGTGAGTAACCGATGACAGAATATTCATATTGGGGGTGAACTACCCCTTTAAGGTACGGATCTACGTCACTTTCCTCCTGTTCACGTACTCGCTCGTGTATCTTGCGCACATCTGGAGGACCATCACGCCAAAACATCTCAGTCAACCTGCTCACTGAACCGAACTGTATCGGTTAGCAATTTTATGCATAGCGATGTCACACACATGTGGACCATTTCCAGCTCTCGTTAAAACTTTCTGCCGCCAGCGTCTCATATCGGAAACCCGCAGAGTACACTCACAAATATTTACCAAGGTAGAAATTCCAGAAGACTGGTACGCAAAACAGACCTTTCAATAGGTTTAAGGGTTTTTTATAAAATATAAGCACTAAACTGTAATAGGAAAAGTCATTCATTTTAGTACTCAATAACGGTCTAGAGCACTGCATTATGCGATACGAGACACGATGTTAGTTTGTTTAGTCAGTTGGGGAGACGCATGGTCCTATATTTCCTCCAATATTTACGTTGGTATTGCACCACGCGGACACATCACGCACAAGCGACATGCCAAACAGATACAGGGTACAAACCTTATGCCATTTGATTCCATACGCTGATGCGTTTTCTTCTCAAACAAGCGCGATGAAGCCAATAGCGCGAGATACACCCAACCCCCCGAGGAATCTAAACAAACTTGACAGAAGCTTAAAAATAAAATATATGGAAAAAGCAAGAAAGTTTCATGGGATCCTTTGCCAACTGTGAAGAACTTCCTCGCTGTTGCCTTTTTGACTTTAACAAGGATGAGATGCCGCGCTTTTGATGTTATGCCGTACGTGGCTCGTCCGTCTGACGTGTCTCGAGTGCTAGATAAAACGATACGACTGACAGACAGTGCGGTAAATAAGGAGTGACTTGCTCGATTAAAGCGGCGGTCAGAATAGACTTTCAGCATTGCGAAAGTGAGAGCCAACAGAATATGACAATCACACACCAATGTTAAAATATCCCATCTATTCCCATACTGAGCGACAACGCAAAATCCAGGCAAATGTCTCTTCTGATGGTGCGACACCGCTAAAATCGGTGCTTCCTAAATCTCGGATTTTCCTCAAGAAGTCACACACGTATGAATGGAAGTCGATGGAAATTTCGGCATACTGAAAGCCCCCCAAGCAGATAAAAAAACATGCTGACGGGAAAAAAATAAATAAATAACTCCACTCTTCCAAATGAAGGAACTACAACCGTTCGTTCTCCTCAACCGGGATTAAGAAAAAAATATATAATAATAAAAAGGAACACAGCCTAAAACACACTCATGCCCCTGGGGGCGGGACATGTACACGCTAGAGAGTATTTTCATTGGACGAACGCATGACTAGTACAGTAAGAGTCATCAAAAACTTTTTAATTGTTTTCTCCGAAGTGAAAAATAAAATGAGATAAAAACACACACACAAAAATAAATAAATAAACAAATAAATAAATAAATCACGCATATTTCGAAGATATATTTTCCAGAAGCATCAGCAGTGAGTTTTATATGAATTCAGGAAGCTGATATTTACCTTTGCAGCACTGATGTGGGATTCTCAGCCAGGGTTTGTTAGATGAATTCAGATCTAAAATCAGCAGTTTAAGTTTCTAATGCAGTTTCAGTTTGTCCTCCTCCAATCCATCCAAAAACGCACCGAATCCATTGAACGGATTTTAGAAAAGTATCCAAAAAAACAACAATATATATAAATATATACTTATAGAGTAAAACGGCCTCAATCAGTCCAGAGTGACATTATTCTCCAAACGCTAAACGGGTTAGCTACCGTTACTACCAGCTTTCAGAAGAATGCATAACTCCCTAGCTCAAAACTTCATCAACTCAAATAACTCAATAAAATAAACACGAGGTTTATATTATCTTTCCGCTGAAAAACATTGTCGCTCATATAAATATCGCTTTGTTTGTTTGTTGCTGTTTGTTTTGTTTCTTTTTTAACCTAAATTAGCACCGTGTTAGCTCCAAGCTTAGCCAGCTCGCTCACTCACTGACGTTATAGACAGACCAAACGCCGGTTTGGGCCTTTTTAAAAAAATGTTTCTCTTGCACTCGGTGATGTAGAAAAGCGGGAATTATAGTAAGGCACACGCACACAAAAATTCCCCAAAGAAAACCTGTGGGGAAAATGTGAACGGTGGAAATATTTCGGTCTAATCCGGGAGTTTTGTCAGGAGCTCTTGAGCCACATCACTGGAAGAAAAGCAGCTCGCTGTAGTGATCCAAAAGGAAACGTCCCCCAGTCCAAAGGATGACTAAAAACTGTACAAAACAACTCCCGGCTGAAAACCAAACAACCTGTTCCTCTAAATAAATTCGCTTCGGGTGGAGCTTTCAGCGGTTAATCCGATACGTGCTGGATGAAATAGGCGAGTTTGGTGACTTTAAAAACTGGATGTTGGCCCCTTTTCCCGGTTGGTGTTCTTGTTATCTCCAGCAGGCTCAGGGTTGCCAGATTGGATCCGCTATTTCCACTCTGTCCTGACTACGTCACGCTGCTACCGGAAGTGCTACTATTATTGCGTTGCAGTCCAAGCGCACCTATTATTTTTTTGAAACGTGCATAATTTTTTAAAGGTCTTATACAATAGGTTTCCATGCATCCAAGGTCAAAAAACACTTCGGTCTGCTCATAATTTATGTCTATATGGTAGGTGTATCTGATAAAGTGGTACATAACCGTACATAAATCAAAATACGTGTATTTATCCTACTATATATTATATAGAGAGACATGTATTTCTCCTACTATATAGCAGGTAAGTACGCTGTTTGGGACGCAGCCGTGCTCTCTTGTTTGCCATCAAACGGTTGAGCGCTGCCGTGTGTGTACGTGTCCTGTCTCAAAAATAGACACGTATACCTGCGGTGAAAATTTCAGACGACATTAATAGTGTGATTAAGGTGTGTACATGTCTGTAATGCACTTCGATAATGCAACTAAATTAGGAATACTCAACATGTCTTAATTCCATTTGTGTTTACTTTGAGTATGACTTTAGTCGGCTTAAGGTCATCCATAAACACTGTGTACATATTATTCTTAATCAGAGTATCGTCTTAATCAGGTTAAAATCGAATTATTGTTGTCCATGTAAACGTACTGATTCTAAACTCCTCCTTTCAAAGAGCATACTCTGCTCTGATTGGTCAGATGTCCCAGTCTGTTGTGATTGGTCTACCGCTGTCAGTGAGCAGCCAATGAAGACCAGAGGTGGGGGTGGGGCTTATTGCTAAAAACCTACGTAGGTTAGTACAGGAAGTAAGTCTGGAATTACTGACGAATCGTTTCAACTGTTCAGAATCGGTTCCTTCTTTTGGGAGTCAATAACTCCGTTTGTCATGCACTTTGATTTTTGAAACTTTGCAGACATGTTTATATTCACAAACAGCTCTATAACACACGACATGAAAGGCAATATTTGAAGAAAACATAATAGGTGCACTTTAACAGGTTTCTATTATATATCATTTATACATATGTCATAAGTCTCACATACTTATATCATTGCTACATGAGATGCAACACCCTGACCTCAACCCCACTGAACACCTTTAAGATGAACACCCAGGTCTCCTCACCCAACATCAGTGCCTGACCTCATGAATGTACACTAATTCCCAAAGCCATGCTCCAAAACCTAGTGGAAAGCCTGATATATTATGTGGCCAAAAGTTTGTGGACACCTAAGCATCACACCTATATGTCCTTGTTGAGTAACCCATTCCAGATTGAATCATTTCTAAGCTCCAGTCTTCTGCGAAGGCTTTCCGCTAGATTTTGGAGCGAGCGTGGCTGTTGGGATTTGTGCTCATTCAGCTAGTGTTAGTGAGGTCAGGTACTGATGCTGATTGAGGAGGTCTGGGGTGCAGTCAGCATTCCAGTTCATCCCAAAGGTGTTCAGTAGGGTTGAGGTCAGGGTTCTGTGAAGGAGGACACTCAAGATCTTCCAGTCCAAAAATGGTAAATAATGTCTTAATGGAGCTTGCTTTGTGTACAGGGGCATTGTCTTGCTGGGAAAGGTTTGGGCCTTTTCGTCCCAGTGAAGAGAAATTGTAATGCTACAGCCAAAGACAAGTGTGTGCTTTTGACTTTGTTTGGGGAAGATCCACATATGGGTGTGATGGTCTGGTGTCCACAAACGTTTGGCCAGTGTAAGTGTAAATTAAAATATCACTAGCCATGTCTCAAATGGTGTATTTCACACATGCTCACATTGGGAAACTCAGTGGGGCTGCAAACAGGATCAAAAAATTTTAAGGAGGTCCACATTGCAGAAATGTGCCGTGTAAATAAAAAAACACATTGGGATACGCTGTTATAGGAAAAGATTCCATGTCATGGTGGTGTGACACCTACTACACCAAAGTGAAATATTTTTAATGTAACGGCATGTCCTAAACTGCTTTATTCCTCTTGTAAGTGCTTTTATAGATCATGCTTTCTAACCACATATAGTCACATTTAATCTTACAAAACATCCATGAGACGTGTTAGTTCCTGCCATCACTTATTTATAGCAGGCATAAAGAGTCATCCCTACACCAGCTTTTCTGTTTCTCTCTCTTGGAGTTAATAAGACAAAAAAGAGCCGTTTGTCATGTTATGAAGAAACAAGAAAGCACAAACTCTGAGCGCAAACGGCCCTGAAGAAAACGTACTGACTGTTAAAAAGACGTACTGACACCTGAGACATCTTCCATAAATGTTAAATAATTAATCTCCTAACAGAAAGCTTCATGATATCAACAATTTAATGTTTTTTTACTTTGTTAAATAACATATCTTTTTTAATCCGTTTTCTATTAGCCAGATTAAGCCTTACAACGAATTAATGTGAAGGAGCTGTTACTAAAGAAAGATAAGATATGACATCACACGCTATGATAAGATAAGATAAGCTCTGACTCCAGTTAGACCAGCAAATTGTACTGAGTTATTATTAAGTTACTTGTTAATTTCTGAATTAGATGTCACATGATACTACTATCAGTTCAGTAGTTAATAATGCACTTTATCATGCTCACATCATGTCATTAATGAGTAACATAACACAATAGTAAAAATTTAGCTTAAATATTTATTTATAACAAACATTTTACCAGTAGTCTAAAGATATTTGTTAAAATCAGATTTGCATTTTACAATTCACCAATAATCTTTATAAACACTCACATTTATGTCATATGTCCCGCATATACTCACATACTTATATAATTGCTACATGAGATGCAACCCTCTGACCTCTACCCCACTGAACACCTTTACGATGAACTGGAACACAGTATGCACCCCAGGTGTCCTCACCCAACATGAATGAACACTAATACCCAAAGCCATGCTCCAAAATTCAGTGGAAAGCCTTCCCAGAAGAGTGGAGTTTATTATAACAGCAAAACATCTAGAATGCAATGTTCAACAGGCACATATGGGTGTTATGGTCAGGTGTCCACAAACATTTGACCATTTAGTGTATGTGCATTGTATACTTCATCAAGAAGTTAAAGTCTGCCAATGTAGCATTCCATGAATCATCATCACTGCTGAGTGGGTCTTTTCTTTTTTTTGAGCAAGTCTTTTTTGTACCTCATAGTAGATTACATTCTGCCACCACATTAACAGGATTTTATTTCCATACTGAATGCAACAACTGGGCACGTGAGAGATGTGATGGCAGTGTGAGTGGTAATAAAAAAAGCTCATCTGTAGCATTTGCAAGGCAGTATAAGGATAGATAGAAGTGTTTGTCTAGCAGTGAAGTATCAAAAATAATCTAGTAATCTGTACTATTTTACTATTTTTATTTAAGATCAAATCAAACATTTGTCTCAGTTATCTGACAAAATATCCAGGTCTTGTGTGTTTCTTTTCATACTGATCTCCCAAATAAGGTTTTTACACTAATAGTTCACTTAGTCCCTGACTACGAGAATCCCTTCTCTTAGTCTATAGTGAACTAAGAGGCTGTATTTATGGATAGAGTCGTCAAAGCAGGGGCGCATGTTGGCTTAGTGGTTAGCATGTTCACTTCACTCCTCCAGGGTTGGGGATTCAGAGCTTGCATGTTCTCCCGTGCTGCAGGGGTTTCCTCCTGGTACTCCGGTTTCCTTCCCCAGTCCAAAGACATGCATGATAGGCTGACTGGCATGTCCAAAGTGTCCGTAGTGTATGAATGGGTCCTGCGATGGATTGTCATCCCGTCCAGGGTGCACCCCGCCTTGTTCCCCATGCTCCCTGGGTAAGGCTCCAGGATCCCCGCAACCCAGAAGGATAAGCAGTATAGAAGATGGATGGACTTCAAAACACTGTAAGTCACTCTGGATAAAGGTGTCTGCCAAATGCCATAAATGTAAATGTAAATGTTTTTTGTTAGTAAACTCAGAGTCTCAGAATATACACATTCATTCATGTTTAGTAACTGCAAATCGTGGACCTGAAGCCTATTATTATTTTATTATTATTATTTTATTATTATTATTAGTATTATTATTATTCGGAAGTATCTGTATTAGTATTGCTAAAATTAATTTGACTTTAATTAATACAAGTATTCAACTACAGTGCCTTTTTTAAAACTATGAGGTTTAAACATGCCAAATCTGGCAACCCCAATCTCCAGGTTCCTGCTGTCCTGAAACGTCTGTGCGCGATGACGTCATTATCAGGCCTTTATGGGATGTGCGTAAGGGGAAATGCCCCGCCCCCACCAGCAATCTGAACACATCATTATTAATCTAACACGATTTTTATACTAATCTAACACAACTGATTGGACGTCAGATCAGTTATTTTTTGTAATTCTTAAATTAAATATACATTTTATAAGGGAAACCACAGTTACTGTGGGATATTTAAATGAATGTGCCACTGCTGTTTCATAAGCACTTTGTTTTTGCATATCACATTTAAATTGTATATATATATATATATATATATATATATATATATATATATATATATATATATTTGTATATATTTGTGTATATATATATATATATATATATAATATTTAAAAATAGTTTATGCTAAAATGAACGTTCTTGTACAACAGCTAATATGAATATTTTAGTTAACATTTGTAAAGAATAGGAATCTTCATTTGTGTTCAGATTGCTGTTGGGGGCGGGGCGTTTCCCCTTTACGCACATCTCATAAGGGCCTGGTGATGACGTCATCACGCACGACGTTTCAGGACAATACATGCGGACTAGTTGAATACACAGCAGTATATATTGTACTCCCCTAATGAATAGGATGTGTGTCAAAAAGTTTAAAACAAAAAAAGTTCAATTCTAGTGTGAAAATCTCTGATAATATTTGCTTTTGCTTCTTTATTTAAGAATGTGTGGAATCTGTAAGACTTCACTCAGACTTCATTTGGACACTGAGAGGTCAGAAAACACATAAGGTCCTCCTACATTAGTCGTGCGGTTATGTACCACTTTATCAGATACACCTACCATATAGACATACAATTACTGACTGTAGTCCATCTGTTGCTTTGTTTTTGTTGTTCAGTTTGTCAGCCCCCTCTATCCATCCATATGCTTCCACCACAGAACCATGTGTGACCAGGTATTTGTAAGTGGTGGACCATTCTCAGTACATCAGTGCCCCTGATTAGTGTGTTTGCCACAATAATTGTCTATCTAAACATTGCACTTATATGGTAGATGCATCTGATAAAATAGCCAAGTGTAATATATACCTATAAACTGACAACTCAGTGTGTAATAGACCCGTTGAAAATATTCATGGGATAACACATTTAGTTCAGATTCAGATTCTGATTCAGGTGATACTCTCAAATGTGTTGACATGTAGAGAGGCTTTTTGGGAATTAGTCACCTTGTTTATCAGACAATAAACCATTTTAAACTTGCTTTACAGCTGCAGTCAAAATATGAAACGTTTTATTAGTAATTTACTTGTACAATAAAAGCCAACCCAGCAAGTAACCGAACAGTACTGCCATTATGTTATGTTTTAAAATCCCGCCATCTAGTGGACATATATGAGACTTGCAACTATTCAATTTAGCTGTGATGGCAATAAAAAAGGCTGATATTTGAATATACTGTATATAAATTGTACTATTACTACTACTACTACTACTACTAATAATAATAATAATAATAATTGTAATCATTGCCATCACCATCATCATCGTCTTCTTCTTCATCATCTTCATCATCAACATAATCATCACCATCAGCATAATCTTCATTATCGTTGTCTTAATCATCTTCATCATCACCGTCCTCATTGTCATCATCATCATCTGCATCATCTGCATCATCTTCTTAATCGTCTTCATCATCATCATCATAATCATCATTATCATCATCGTCATAATCGTCTTCATTATAATATTAATAATCATCATCATCGTCGTCTTCATTATCATCAATCGTCTTCATCATCATCACCATCGTCGTTGTCTTAATCATCATCTATGTCATGGTTATCATCATTATAATCATCTTCATCCTTATCCTCCTCCTCATCATCATCATCTTCTTCATCACCAACATAATAATTGTCTTCATCATCATGAACATCATGAGCATCACCAACATAATAATTGTCTTCATTATCATCAACATCATCATCATCACCAACATATTAATTGTCATCATCATCATCATCATAATTCATCTTCAGTAGACACAACACTGGGCAACGGGCAAGTGACAGATTTTTTACCTGAATTTTCTCCCCAACCTGGTTACCTGCCAATTCTCACCCACCAGACAGCTACCAACTGGGGAGGGTAAAGGCTAACATCCTTTGAGTCACATGAACCCTGAAGCCATCTTTTTAAACTGCTGCTCATCCTGCATCACAGGGCAGTGTAACCCACTCAGAGGAAAACGTGTTCTGCCTCGTCAGCGTACATGAGCTCACAGACACTCACAATTGACGAGTGTCACTGTGATCTAAACTCACCATCTCTGTTGTATCACTCGGTAGCCCTAAGGCAGATTTTTTCCAAATTTATTCCTGCAATAATAGTACAACAACAAGGTACAATAAGGTTCAATACATGTGAAATATAATTTATATGACAAAAAATGAACAATAATAATAAAAGAGAAAATATGCCTAGAATATCATACGGGTTTTAAATGAAATAAAAAAAACTTCAGCAGTCTGAAATTGGAAGATTTAAGCAATCTTTTTACAACATTTCCGAAACCATAAATTGAATGCAAATTTATAATGTTAATATATACTAATATGTAGTGAAGGCAGGACACCATACATACATATTTACACACTCATTCACACCTAGAGCTAATTTAAATTAGCTTGTCTACCTGCCTTTTTTGGAAGGAAACTGGAGAACCCAAAAGAAACCGTGCTCAGTATCGACCCTGGGACACAGTTGAGGCCCCTCAAATATATTTTATTATATATTATAATAAAAATTAATTAATAAAAATGTTATGTATATATATATATATATATATATATATATATATATATATATATATATATATATATGTATAAATATATATATATACATATACATACATATATATATATATATATATATATATATATAACTACAGTATAGTGAAAGGGATTCAAGAATGACTTGTAGCTTCATGCATTCATCAGTCCGTTATGGGAGAACGGTTTTGAATATCAGAATTCCCTTTATAACTTTTGTGTAAACAGGTCTCAAGCTGATGTGAGGCACTTAAATGGAAAGATTTTTGGCATGTTATTGTAACTTTTCACTCTTAGGTTATGCGATCGCAAAATTTGCTGCATAGCCTCAGGGCATGGTCCTGAAGTTACCTACCAAGATTTGTGTCAGCGTGCAAGGTTGATGCTGAGATACAGCCTAGCTTCACATCCTGTTTGGCGGCTTCACCAACAGATTTAATGTTATATTATGGGCAAACCATTTGGAATATCAACAGTCTTTTGATAACTTTTGTCCAGGTTGTTCTGAGTATAATGTATGCCAAATTTGTTATTGATGGGACGTAATTTGTAGAAGGAGTATGATCTCATTTATCGTAGGTTTGTGTGCAATCTATTAATACACATTTTCTTTACAGATACAATGTGATTTATGAAAGTAATTATTGTGAATGAGGATGTACGTATACTGTATATAGAGCTTCTCCTGACCATGCCTGTGGAATCCCTAGTGGTAGGAAATTGTGAAGTTATTATGAAGAGCGCCCATCACACTTATAGTCAGTCATGTCAGCATAATTGACAGTAACTACTGACTATTGTGCTCACGATAAGGTACAGACAGATGATACAGATACAATCAAAAGTAATATCATATAAAAACATCTAAAGATGGATGACGCGGAAAATGGCTGAGCTTGCCTTACCTGAAGATTTGGTTTGCACAGCTTTGAACCAACAACAAAACAATGGAAAAGACAACAATAATGAGTAATTTTTGTCTAGAACAAGGGCCAGCGTGTGTGCAGGTTTTCATTCCAACTAAGCAGAATTCACACCTGAGTCTGTTGAAAGTCAAGATCACATGATTAAACAGGTGGAATCAGGAGTGGCTCCTGCTTGATTGGAATGAAAGCCTTCACTCACACTGGCCCTTTGTGAATAAGATTGGACACCACCACTCCAGATTGTCTTTGTATGCTGTAGCATTACAATTTGCTTTCACTGGAACTAAGGGGCCCAAACATGTTCCAGCATGACAGTGCCCATGTGCACAAACGGAAGTCCATGAAGACATGGTTTACCAAGGTTGGAAGAATTTGAGTGGGCTGACCTCAACCCCACTCAACACCTTTGGGATGAACTGGAATGATGGCTGCACAAAAGGCCTCCTCACCTGATGTCAGTGCCTGACCTCTTGTACTCTTGTGGTAGTGTGGGCACAAATCCCCACAATCCAGTGAAAAGCCTTTCCAGATGAGTGGAAGTCATTATAACAGCAAAGGGGGAACAACTCAATATTGTTGACCATTGTTTTGGAATGGGATGTTCAATACTTGGGCGTCCTTATACTTTTGATAACTGTGTTGATAATTGACTTTTTTTAAAAACCATCATCAGACTTGCCCCCAAGCACCTCAAAACAAAGTTATGTCCATGACATATGCCATATACTTCATATACTTCATCTGTCTTGTATCAGAGGTATGTTGATATAACTCGGCACACTTGACATCTCTCAGCTGCTTTTTCAATACATACATAAATATACAATAATACATTTTAGCAATTTATTTATAACTTTTTAAACAACAATTCTGTTGATACGGTTAGAATTTCCAATCATCGACCAGGAAAAACCACAGAAAGTGCCCCTCAATTCAGAATTCTTCTTCAGGAAATTTAAGTTCCTGCAAGTTCAGCAAGTGACATCAAATCAAAATGGCTGCACAGCATTAACACCAATCAAAGTAACACTACTTACCTTTAAAGTTAAAGAGTTGAAGAGTTATGCTGTATATACAAGTCTTTGCTTTAAATGGATCAACATACTAATATATTCGCTAGTTAAATCTATAACACTGACTGTACAGATTGCTTTTTGGAGGAGGAAAATATACATCACTCATCACAAGTAGCTAGCTAGCTTATTGCTAACAAAAAATGAACATAGAGGTGTCCATACGGTAAATGATTTACATTCATCCTTCCATCCATTTTCTGTACCACTTATCCTACACAGGGAGCCTGGAGCCTATACCAAAGTACTCGGGGCACAAGGCATGGGACACCCTGGTTGGGGTGCCAACCCATCTCAGGGCACAAACATTCACACATTATGAACAATTTGGAAATGCCAATCAGCTTACATCACATGTCTTTGTACGAGGAGGAAACCAGAGCACATAGGAAAACCCCAAAGCACAGGGGTACATGCACACAGAGCAGAGGCGGGAATCGAATCCCCAAACCTGGAGGTGCGAGGCAAACATGCTAACCACTAAGCCACCGTGCCCCGCTGATTTACTTTCATACCTTTCAATATGTTAATCATTTATACATTAATTAATTCTTTAATATTTAATATAATTAATTAATATAATTAATTTAATATTAGTTAATCCTTCATTATCTTCTGTAGTAACACATTTATGTTGGTAATCAGAAGTCTAGCACATCTGTTTCTTGATATTTCAGCTTGTGTGTGAGAAAGCAGGAAGGAGTCCTTGAAGGCCTGTTTTAAGACACAGAGGGAGGCCTATTCTGTCGCGACTGATTTAAGACACCAGTGAGAAGTGAAGTTGCAGTCATGTCTTCTTATGCATGATGAATAGAACAGGCTTGGGACCTGAAGAGCTAAAGTAATTTATGCATTAGATATTCACCATATACCCTGCGAAGGATTGGCACTCTGTCCAGGGTGTACCCCGCCTTGTGCCCGATGCTCCCTGGGATAGGCTCCAGCTTTCCCTGTGACCCTGAAGGAAGGATAAGCGGTATAGAAGATGGATGGATGGATGGATATTCACCATATATGCATTCCTTTCCTGTTAACTGTATAATTATTTATCATGATTCATATTAATTAGATCTTTTAATTTGTCCAAAAAGCATGAAGTCCTTTGTCTACTGGTAACCAATAATGAAACACTAGCCCTGTGCAGTGAACTATTTAATTGCATGTGTCGCTTTGGCCTTTGGAGTTCTTCTCCCTGGCCATGATGAGAATAAACGTATTACTCTGGAGTATGGTACCCTGTGTCTCTGTGAGTTTAACTTTAGATTTGTCTTAGAAGGTAATATGTCCACCACACCCATATAGCTGAGGTAAAATATGTAGTCATTCTAAGCTCCGACTTCTCATTTCCAATGAGTTCTTCTCAGTTCTATTTCTTCTCCTGCAGTAATCCTTCATTAGCTGTTACCTCGATATACCTATGCATAGAGTGCAACCATTAGTATAGAGCGTAGAGAGCTTGCTAGTAGCATTCAAACCGAAATAGGAGAAATGCATGATCTGGATTGGTTAATTATGTATCTCACCATAGCAGCTAGAAAGCGAATGGAATGTGATAATGAAAAAAAGTAGGCTAAGTGTTCATTTAATGTTTTGGGTGGTTGATGACCATTTATGGACATTAATATAGCCCCAAATCAGTGTTATTTGCCAGGCACATAGTCATCTGTGTTGAATGTAGGCAGCAGTGGTAGCTCAGAGCCTCAGTGGACTACTGATCAGAAGGTCATGAGTTCAAATCCCAGCACCACCAAGATGCCACTGCTGGGTCCTTGAGCAAGGCCCTTAACCCTTGAATGAGATAAATGTAAGTCGCTCTGGATAGGGGTGTCTCGAGTCTGATTGGTCAGGAGGTGTGCATTCTCAAATCTGACTGGTCAGGATGTATAACCGCACAGATTGGATAGTAGTTCCAGTGGTAAGGTAAATGTGGTTTATATTAATGCACTCTTTCTAATACATTATTTTTTCTATAGTAACAACTCATTCACAGGAATGTGTATGGCAAACGCTCCACATAATCTTAGACTAGTAATAAACAGATTTAAACAGCGGGTTGTTTAACAAAATAAAGTGTATAATAATCACTGATGTGCTGATGTTTTTTATTAGGAGACATTTATTAAACATTAATGGAAGAAGTCTTAGTTATAAGCACATTGCAACAGTCATGGTGCTTTAGAAAGTTTCCCAGCACAGGAAAGTCTTTTGGATAGAGGAGTTTACGTGTTCCCGGTTTCGTTTTCTTTTTTGTTTTTCTTGGTAAAATCATAGGCTGCAGAGAGAGAGAGAGAGAGAGAGAGAGAGAGAGAGAGAGGCTGGAGAAGGGAGTGAATGTTTACAGCGGCTATAACATAACTGATAACAGGAGTTAACTTGTCTCTTGGACATTCCACAACATTAAATGTATACTAAATCTAACTATACACTCTTAAAATGTGTTCCTTAATATATTAAACATTATAATACTTGGCAAATCGCTGTGATATAAGTGGAATAACACACTTCAGGTGTTGTGCAAAAATCTCTTCACCCAAAGTCTGAAAACTTCCAGAGACTTCAATTCAATTCAATTTTATTTCTATAGCGCTTTTAACAATGGACATTGTCTCAAAGCAGCTTTACAGAAACATATAAACACAGGATACAGATTTTAAGTGTCTGAATTTATCCCTATTGAGCAAGCCGGTGGCGATGATAGCAAGGAAAAACTAACTAAGATGACATGAGGGAGAAACCTTGAGAGGACCCAGACTCAGAAGGGAACCCATGTTCATCTGGGTAACAACGGATAGTGTGAAAGTAAGGGAAAGTTCATTATGGTTTTTATATGAAGTCTGTTTCCCAGCAACCACAGTGAGAATGTCCATGTGGAATTGAGGTCCAAAACCATTTCCATGATACTTCAAGCAGCACCATCCTCAGCAATCTCCAGGTTGCACTGCTTGGGGTCATCCTCAGTGGCAGAATGTAGCCTCCAGTTGCTGAGAACTCCATCCAGAGGTAGGGCATCAGGATGGATCAGGCAGGTCTTGAGAGCAGAAAGGGTCAGGATCACTGGCATCTCCATAATATCATGAGGCCATGACCAGAGACGTGAGACAGTCTGCAGAAAGCCCAAATTATGCAAACACACACATGCCCTTTTATACCTTTCTTAGGCAGGGTTTTACCTTTTCTCATTAAAAAACAAACCAATCTCCTTCCCCACAATTAATTATTCATGTCTATATGATGTCTTAGATTTGTGGAGCATGTGCAGTTAGTTGCTCTTCTTAAAAAGGTTTTAATGATGACAATTTTTATTTATTTATTTATTTATTTATTTTTTTAAGGTTTCACTCAGACAGACTCTTTGTTTTTTTTTCCCTCTCTGACCAAAATTCCCCTCTATGCCTCAATGAGTTTCTGCCTTCCTTCCTGAGGCCTTATCCTAACTTGATAATTGGTATCGGACCTCAAGGTTGTTTACTAAAAAAACGGATTCTGTGCAGAAAAACACAGGATTCATTAAACTCAGTACACACTTAGAATATAGCTTGACCAGAATGTATTTGACAGTTTTAGATGATGCTTCTAAATATTGATTATACATACTGATTGTACTTTATTAACATCTCCAAATGTTAGTTAAACATATTGATTACACTTTATGTTATATACAGGCTGTATACAGTAAGATTACACTTTATATTGTATACAGGCTGTGCGGTCACACAAAAATAATTTTGATAGTTGTAACAACACTCCGATTTGCGTTGCACCCCAGAGTGCATTATTTTCATATTACTGTCTGTCCTATATTATTCCTTACTTATAAGGCGAATTTCAGTTCTAAAATCTGGCAACTCGTCTGTATATGCACACCTGTGATTGCATCACAATAATTGAATTCTGCATTAATGCGCCAGATTTTGAATCAACAAATCTGTTACAATGCAGCCGTTGTTGTTCATAGAATACCTTGATCTTTGCCTTACTGTTCACTGGATGAATTGTTTATTGTGAATATTATTATTCATAAATGTAATTATTTATTGAACACTGGAACACTGAATTTGTTTTATAATACTGGGGTTTTTTATGAAAGCATCAAGCCACTCGTTTGTATCACAGTTAAGTAGATTTTTACTTTTCTTCGAGTTGTGTGACTGTATACACAATCAGTACATTTACATGGACAACAATAATCGATATTAACCCAATTAAGACAATACACTGATTAAGAAACTACCATGTAAACAGTGATTATTTATTACCTTAATCCAGCAAAAGTCATACTCGAAGTAAACACAAATGGTATTAAGACATGTTGAGTATTCCTAATTTAGTCGCATTATTGAAGTGCATTACAGACATATACACACCTTAATCACACTATTAATGTCATGTGGGAGTTTTTGCCGCATTTTGCGTCAGGACATGTATACAAAAATTTTCTTTCCATTCGGCGTCATCAAATTCCATTAAAACAACACCTTCCCACCAGTCCTTAATTCATACTCGCATCCAGTACCTCCGAGTTTGTCGCAGTGGCATGAATGAAATGTTGCCGAATGAAAGTACACAGGAGGCCTGTTGCTGGAGAATTTGTATCCGTCTGCGTCTATTTGCACGTATAGCACGACAAATAATTAACTGCACTTGAAGCTTTCATAAAAAGAAAAATGAAACACACAAAACTGTATATGGTACCATAACGAGGACGAACTGTATGTTGATATGTGAAATTCTGGAGGGAACGTCAGACGGCGTGCCGCGGGGACATAATGACGTGTGATGTTATTCGATCTATGTTCTATAACATGTAAAACAGGAACATGAAAGGAATATTCTAAAAGCAATTCATGTATATGGAAGCCCTAAGCGTCCATGCGTTATTAATTTTTTTCTGTTGTTTTCTCATGATCTGGACTTATTTTCTTAATTCTTAATTTACACCTTAATCAGAATACTGACGTATTCAGAATAAGGTCAATAAGTACATTACTGCTGTCCATGTAAACATAGTCTATATGAATCATCGTTTGTGCTTAAGAACACAGTCTCTCGTGCTTTATTGCTTTAACCTCCCTCTAGGGTAAAACGAATTCCAAACGCGAGAGATGAAGTCATCAACAACAACAACAACAACAACACAATATAAATTTGCTCATTTCAAGTAGCTACAAACAGCCACTTTTAAACCGTATACCAAAAAAAAAATCCCGCCTCCTGCGCTGCGATTGACTGAGAACGTTCCGCCTAGTCAACCAATAGGACAATCGGATTTTGTTACATGACGTTTAATCGCTAAATTGGATGACAGTTTCTGACCAGCTATAACAAAGGGAAATAAAACAATGCAGATAATGCATTATTATGGTTATGCAAGTTTAAAGATAAGCGTGGGGCATTTTAATGTAGCACCAGGAAAACACTCACTCACACACACCGTCCCAACACACACACTTTCCTCTGACGGAGCAGTACATACACCAATAGCAGTAGGCCCAGGACGGGCAATAAGCAGGGAGGGACTTCCTTCAGGTCCGCTGCAGCTCGGTGACACGTAACTAAAGCTAAAGGTGTCGTGCAAAGCTAATAGGTCTGGTTATATATAAATATATATATATATATATAAATATATAAATATATAAAATGTAATTCATATTTGTAGAAAAGTTTTGGAGAGGAAAAAAACGAGCTTAGGACTACTTCTGTTTGTTTGCTAGAGGGAAAAAACCGTCTTTTGTTCACTTTTTGCAACTTTTCTTTCTTCTTCTTCTCAGGGTGAAAGTAAACAGAGCTGTATGGGAAACTTTTCCTCCATCCTGGAAATGGATGTTCCACACCAGAGAATCTGCTTCCATCTGAGCTGGAAAATCCTGGTTTAAATGACTGCTCTTGGAATGTAAAGCCCATAAAGAGGGGAAAGTTTTTTGGAGAAAGTTGTTGTGTATGCTCAGCGTGGAGGAGAACATGGGCAGTGGGGTTTGCTCCAGAAAGCAAAGGAAAATCTTCCAGTTGTTGCTTCTCACCACTGTGGTTTTTGTCCTCGTTTATGGAGGAATGATTTGGTATGAAATGCACCAGCAGCTCAAGAGGACGGAAGCTCTGGCTCTGAAATACCAGCAGCACCAGGAGTCTCTCTCAGCCCAACTCCAAGGTATTCAACAGTGTTTCACAAGGTCAAGACATCTCGAGACCCCTGAAACTTTTCTTTACTTTCTTACTTTGTTTTAATCCAGGCTGTTTTTGTTTTAATTCTGTTCTTGTTTGTACTTAAAAAAAAACAACAACAAAAAAACAAACCCCAACATGATTAGACAAAGTTTTATCTTCACGAAGCTGTATATGCAGAATGACTTCCATAACGACTAACACATTATTCTTTATAAGTAGTTATCAATAGGTAGTCAGTGTGTTTTTCCCTCAAAATAATAATTTAAAGACTATTTAGAAACTTTTTATAATTTTTTTTTTTTTTTTTTTTTTTTACATGAAATGACGGCCATTTTACAGCTCTTACATTAAAACTAACCCTTTACTCTTGGCACATAGAGTAATTATGGTAGAGGTTATAGTGACGGTTCAGTATGCTTTTGTACAAAACTTTATACCGCAATACACAGAGCACAAGACCATGTGTAACCTTCACATAAATTATGTAACCTGTCATTCATCCATTCGTCTTCAGTAGCTGTTTTATCGTAGTCCGGATCGCCCTGGATGTGCTGTCAGTCCATCTCAGGGCATCATAAACACATTGCACACACATGTACACACATAGGGGCAGTTTAGCCAATTCACAAACCTGGAGGAATGTCGCACGCACACAGGGAGAACATACAGAACAACAAAAAGACAGTAACTTGAGCTTTGAATTGAACCAAGGACCATGGAGATGTTAGGTGGCATTTCCTAGCCGCTCTGTCGCCCCTCATGTAATCATGCGCTAGTTTGTACAGTGATATACAGAAAACTCTGATATTGGGGTATGATTATCATAATGTGATTTTTTTTGTTTTTCATACTGTTCCAGCACTAATTGTCATTAGAGGAGGGTTGGGGGGTTGAGTCCCACCATTGTCCTGTATGCATGTTGTTTGCATGTTCTCCTTGTTCCTCAGGGGTTTCCTCTGGGTACTCTGGTTTCCTCCCTCAGTCCAGAAACATGCGTTGTATGCTGATTGGCATTTCCAAAATTGTCAGTAGTGTGTGAATATGTGTGATTGTGCCCTGCGATGGGTTGGCACAATGTTCAGGGTGTCCCCATGTCCTGAGTTCCCTTGGATAGGGTCCAGGCTCTTCACAACCCTGTGCAGGATAAGCAATATGGATTTTTTTTCATTCTCATGCTTGATGTGAACATTAACTGAAGCTCTTGACCTGTATCTACATGATGTTTCACATTGCGCTGCTGCCTCATGATTGGCTGATTAGATAACTGCATGAATGTAGTGGTGTTCATAATAAAGTGGATGGTGGATGTGTATTACTATATTATATATTAGGGATGCACCAAAATGAAAATTCTTGGCTGAAGCCGAATATAATGAAAAACTTGGCCAAAGGCCGAACACCGAACACGTATTTTTTGCGTTTTTTCCATTTCTTTTGCCATTTTTTCACCATTGCATAAATTAAATAGTCAAAATGTGCTTTTTACTATTTTGTCTTGCTTTTCAAAGAAAAAATCAATTACAAAAACAACAATTTCAAAATATTTATTTAACACTGAACATTTTTTTCATTCCAGCAGGCATAGGCTACCAACAAGGCACAATATAACTTTAAATAAATAAATGAGTAAAATAAATATATTTTTATGTGGTCTTTGAGCCCCCCTTGAATAGCCGATGTTAGGCCTATAACTGACTGCTGAAAGAATGTAACACTCTGTAGCCTACCAACAAAAAAGTGCATTGACGAGTGCAAAAAATGGTTATATTCAGTTCTATACGGCTGATTATATTGGGGATATATACCGCTCGCGTCCCTGTACACCTCGCGGAGTATTATAGTAGATATAGTATAGTTAGATACGTTGTTAATGTTAGGTTCCTTGATAGATTTAGTTAGTTTAAACTATAGATCAGTTCACTTAATCCCCGCTGGTTTTTCCGCTTCCAGTCCATAGTCCTAGTTCATGTTTCTTGTTTTGTGTTTTGACCCTGTTTTCTGTGACCGCGACTCTGATTCCTGCTTTGCCCCGTTTATGCCTGTTTGCCAATTGTGCGACCCTTTGCCTGTCTTGACTACATTTTTTGGATTACGATTTGGATTTGTCTGCCTGCCCTTAAATATATAAGTCTTTACCTGCTTCCATACTCTACTCCCTTATGTCTCGCGACGTGACAGGATACTCCGGAACAGAAACAAAACAAACGCATGTGTCCACAGTAAACAATGTTACGGTTTTCAACATCCGAAGAGCATGCGCTCGCTAAGCACTCATGCATGCGCGCGTGCCCTCTCATCTCTCAGAGCACGCTGCTGGAAGTGTAGGTCGTGACATTCGCGTGTCTCACTCTGGTTGCTAGGCTATTTGGTCGCGTCATCAAACACGTCATTGTTCGGTCAAATTTATTCGGCCTTTTCACTTATTCGGCCGAATAATTTCGGCTACCGAACATTCGGTGCATCCCTATTATATATAGTAAGTATATATTACTATACAACTATATTTAAGCTCATTGGTGATGCCACAAAAAAATCACCTGGAAAATGGTTTAAAAATGGCTCAGTGAAAAGTGAAGAAATTTTTCTTAACTATCATCTTTTATGCTTTGTATTCTGTTCGATTAAACTATTTAGCATAATATTTGTAAATGGAAAATTGTGAGCAGGGGAAAAAAAATCTGTATAACACAAGCCTACTCTGGAGTCTGAAGTGAATTGTTTGTACCAGCAAGCCAGGTTTATTTATAGCACCTAATATACTCTCTAATCCTTAACATATACGCCTGATGTGTGTACATACTGCTCTACTATAGCCTTAATAGTACCATAAGTGTAATTAACCCAAGCTAGTAGTTGCATCTGGACTTGTAATAAGGAAAGCCATAATTACATGTATATAACAATTAATGCTGTTTTAATTCGGGACCTATGATTCAGTCTGAGAACATACACGGACACAGTCATGAAAGGAGTGGGTTTTCTATTTAAACACAGAAATGAACAGAATTGAGGAGACATTGAAATGTACTTATTGTACTTATTTTTTTACAATATTTTTCAGAGAAATTCTCTCATTGCTATAGCACTTGTAGCCACAAACTAGCCAGCTAATCTTAACGATGACTGATCTTTAAAGTTCATAAAGTAGAGTTGCAATCAAAATTATTCAACCCCCCCCCATTGAAAATCAGGTTTATTGTCAAAGTTTACAGACTTTCAGCTGTTTGCAACGAACAAATAAAACAAAAGCATTTTAAATAGTTCAGCACAACGAATGCTTCAAGTGGTTTCCACAAATACAACTCAAAATGCAACTTAATGATTTCTCCACTTTCAAAATTATTCAACCCCCTGAATAGAATCCCTCACAACAACACAAATATGCAAAAGAGGTGTTGTCTCAAGCACACCTGACGCAACTAGTCAAGGGCCTCATTAATTGCACCAGGTGTGCTTCAGCTGGAACACATATATCCCTGATACACATGAAATACCTTTCAGTTGCTTTTGTTTGATTTGTTCATTGCAAACAGCTGAAAGTCTGTCAATTTTGACAATAAACCCAATTTGCAATGGGCAACATACTGTGTAGTCAGTGTTCTAAACCTGGCCAGCTAATATGTATGTACAGTATATGTTGATTGATCTAAAACAAATACTACTATAATCTCATTTAAAAGTAGAGAAGAAAAGTGTTTGATTGTACGTCATATGCTGAGCTCTGGGTTGAGGAACTTGGGTGTTGAAGACATCTTCCTGACATCCCAAGTTCCACATTAAGGAGGCAGTTTCTTTGTTAGCTTTCCTTGAGTTATGAGATTAACTTGAGCGCAACAGAACTCTTATTCTTATTCCTAGCATTTGTTAGCTGAATTAGCACCATAGCCTTCAGTTCATTAGCAAAGCTCACTCAGTTATGCCTTCACTGAATGGATTTCTTACAGTTAAAATATTTCTACTGTAAAAATAAAAAAAAAAACCACAAAAAAGCAAAGCTACCAGATTAAAGAAGATGAGTGAAAACAGGAAATGAGAATAAAATGGAGTGCTAGCACATTCATAAGCAGCATACTTGAGTGACTATTTTGCAAGCTAGCACACTGTGTTAGATAGCCTCTCACTCACAGGCGCACATTATTGTTAATAAAATCTTATTCTTTGATAACTGATAGATAATCTCAGTGTGTTGTGTGTAGTGCATTAAGATACTCTGCTTAGATTTTTTTTTTTTAATCTGAGCTAACATAGCCAGGGGAAAGGCGTATGAGAATCAGGTATGTGAGAATGCTAAATTAGATGTAGCTTTGTTCTGTACTCATTCATTATTGTGCTGTTATCTTGTCTGTAAAGGTATCATTGTAGAGCCTTTTTCTTTTCACACACCATTTTGTGACTCCTCTGGTTTTTGTGGTAAGTCTACCTAGACTGGATTTGGAAGCATGTCATTGGTGCTGCAGAAATGGATTGTGTCTCGTTTTTGTTTCTGCTGGCCCACTCAATCACATTCTTTCTGCCTGTCTTCCTAAGATTGTATCACAATCCACCAGTATTACATTAAGCATAATGTGGCTGAATATCTGTCTGCCTGTGTGTTTGTCTATGTATTTGTCTGTCTGTCCGAACAGAGTTCAGTGTGCCGGAGCTTAAATATCAACTAGGGGTCATTGTTTCTTTCACTGTGGTTCATTTAGTTCCTAAGTTTGAAGTGAGGTTGGAAGATTCATTTGGATAGCTGCATCTGTCGATCCAGTTTTTATCATATGTTTTATGAAAACAGGTTAAGGTTCCAGAGCACACAACTTAACCAGAGTATCGCCTGTTGTACTTCCAGGTCAACTCTTCATGTTGAAATGTCCTGCAGTGCACTTAAAAAAAAAAAAAAAGGATTTTGGATCATTTTCCTTTGGCCTTTTTAGAAATAACTGTATGACAAAATGAATGAGTTTAATATTTTTTGTACCTGCTACGAAAAACCTTCACGTTTTCATTTTGAAGTGGGAAAACAAGAATGCACTGTACCTGGACCTGTCAATGCAGCTTTCTAACTAACGATAAAGTAGTACACTAGGCTACGGTAAAAGTACAATGTAATCAGATATCGCCAATGATTGACACACAACCCGATACTGAGGTCTGGCAGGCGATAATCACCCACGTTGTGTGGGGGAACGGAATTAATAGAGATAGTAGTTAACATTTAAGTAGAGCTTCCTGGAGCACGTTTTGTGTTGGTATGGGGAAAAAAAGGGTTAACGTCACAACACACTGCAACCATAAGAACATGACACGCCCACTGTAATCACAAAAAAAACAACAACTCTGCATTCAGAATCCTCTTCGCAGTGAATTAGTATGTCAGGTTAATATTAACCTGCAATAAAGCCCGTTTCCTGTTACTGTTATTAAAAAAGGATGTTTAAAAGGATGGATTGTGACCGGCCGAGCCTTCAGACCGCAGCAGAGCAAATTTCTTCACCTCGAACGTGGCATGGTCTGGTGTCTGATATGCTGTAATATTACTTCTACTTCTAGAGTACTGTTTTTATTGATTTTATTCTGCCACAAGAATTTTTTGATCATTCAAACAAAGTGCAGTTTAAACCAAAAGCCTACACTGAAATGAAGAAGAGGGTAACACTAACTTTACTGGATCATAATAGTTATTAGTTAATAGTTAATTATTCCTCGTTGTGATCTAAACGTGGTGCACAAGAGGTGCACATTTCGGCCATTATGGCTTTGTATGCGTAAAAAAAAGTAATGGAGGAGCCTGTCAGTGGGTCAGTGGCTCACATGCTGTGTGTTTGTGTGTGTGTGTGTGTGTGTGTGTGTGTGTGTTCTTAAAAACAGCACAGCTCATATTACCCATTCAGCTGACGTTTTTGTCCAAGCCCGGACTGGAATGTCTATTGTATAACTACTGTATAATTCTGTGTATGTGTGGATTCTGCTTAGTCATAGAATGTTTACAATGTGTTTCTCCATCTTTCTCTGCTTTTAGTTGTGTATGAGCATCGGTCCAGGCTGGAGAAATCGCTACAGAAAGAACGGCAAGAGCACAAAAAGTCCAAGGAAGGTACATGTATGCATATTAAATGTCATGTAATATTAAATATCATGTCTGTTGTTAAAAAAAATTACAACAGCTCAAACTACTGGCACATGATATAGCATTGAAAGTAATTTATCAGTTTGAGCAACAGTTGTGTCTTCCGAGTACGGTCATGGGAAAAAGAAAGTACACCCTCCTTGAATTCTATGTTTTTATTTATCAGGGTCTAAATAACAACTTTAAATAACCTCAGGTGACAAAAAAAACCCAACAAAAATACTCAACAGATTTCAGTATGTAGCTATTCTGCCCAAAAAGTAAACCAGGATTCAGAAATCAGGTGGGAAATAGCAAGTACACGCTTTCTATTTCCACAATCATTAAAAGAGTAATTAGCAGTAAGCTGTTAGTAATGAAATGCACAAGGTTAGTTCATCGTCAAGAAATGTTACTGCCTCTATAAAAGCAGAACATTTGGCAGTTCGGTGTTCCGAAGCACTCAGGTGTGTATGTACATCATGCTGAGAAGAAAGGACATCAGCCATGACCCCAGAGAAGCAATTGTTGCTGCTTATCAGTCTGAGAAGGGTTATAAGGCCATCTCCAAACAAATTGAAATTCGCCATCCAACAGTGACAGTTGACAATCTTTGCAACAGTGGGCGTTCCAGAAATTAAGCCCAAAGTAAGACCATTTAATGCTCAGAGACATAAAGAAAAACCCAGGCGCTATGTCTTGTGACCTACAGACCTCTGTAAGCACATTAAATGTTTGTTACTGACAGCACAGTCAGAAAAAGACAGAACGAGTATAGCGAATTCGTCTATTCTCCTAAAAGAATATGGCAGCATGACTTAGGTCTGCACAATTGCATGTGAACAAACCACTAAAGTTCTGGAACAGTATTCTTTGGACTAATGAGACCAAGATGGAGATGTTTACTCATCATGCACAGCGCCGTGTTTGGCAAAAAAAAAACACAGCACCTCAGACCGTGTTGATAATTCTGTAAAGCTGCTTTGAGACAATGTCTATTGTAAAAAGCGCTATACAAATAAAATTGAATTTAATTGAATACCAACTGTCAAGCATGGTGGTTAGACTTGTTTTGCAGCCACAGGACCTGGAAACTTGCAGTCATTGAGATAATGATTAACTCCTCTTTATACCAGGATATTCTTGAGACAAATGTGAGGCCTTCTAGTACAGCAGCTTAAGCTGAACCGAAATTAGATCATGCAACAGGACAATAATCCCAAATACACCAGCAAATTGACATCTGAATGATTAAAGAAGAACAGGTATCCTTACATATCCTTAGCTAATTAGAACCAGGGTGTTACAGAAAAGATAAGGGGTATTTGTTCTTTGCTTATATCCAAAAGCTAGGTAGTGTTTGCAGGTAAAACAAAGTAATGAATACACAAGGAGTAGCTATCTTCTTTCAAACATGTATTCAAAAAGGATAAAGACCAATATGACAAGGACCCCACAAAGTCCACAATTAAGAGGCTAGATCTATGAAGTACTTGTAAACAGTATTGTGCTCTAGTAGCAATTTAATCATGAACACATTGGTTGTATAGATATGAATGATGATGTCATGGCAAAAAAGTCACACCACCAAAGCAGTAGAGGTCGACCGATAGTGGAGTTGACCCATTCCGATAACTAAGTTGTGCAGTACCTGCTGGTAACCGATTAATCAACCGATAGTTTTTTAAAATTGATACTGAATGAAAACATAACACTCAAAGTAAAATACTGCTGAACTTTATTACACAAATAAACAGTACTGACTGTAAAAAATAAATATATAAATATTAATAAATATTAAAGTAAATAAAAGATATACATCCAAACTGAACCAAAAAGTAACACTCCAAATAACAAATAAAAATAGATCCAAATTTGATCCAAAAGGAATCAAAAACACTTCAAATAACACAACAAAATTTGTCAGTGATGGTTTTTATTTCGCCTCTAGAGGCCGTGCTCATACTGTATAATGACACCCTCCTCAGCTACTCACGCAACAGACGCAACCAGGAAAAACTATCGGTCTGGATTTATGCCAATAAAAGATCCAGCAATCAGTTATCAGTGCCGATTAATCGGTGAAACCGATCAAATGGCTGATCTCTACAAAGCATGGTAAACAAGACTGGTTCACTTATTTTCAAAACATAAAATCGACTAGAGCATACATTTGAGCCACTGGATGAGGAGGACATGGTATAGAACTCTTACTACATCCCTATTGCCAAACTTTGCACCCTGAATTTGGACATTTCATTTTCCTGGGCTTTGAGAAAAACAGTTCTAATGCCCTTTTGTAGTTGAATTCCTCTGGGCTCACCTCAGGCAGGCAGCCAGGTGCTCTCTTTACAGCCTGTTACCAAGGTCAGATTTGACCATAAAATGAAGGTAACTACAATTAAATGAATGAAAATAAAAGATGCAGCACACTGTTTGTACTCTTCTTTTAGTTAAGAAGAATGGGGTTAAATATTTGGCACACGTCTCGGCAACTTCACTCATACACATATACTCGCTTAGCATTTCTCATATAATCATCCTAACCCTAGGAGTTATGAACAACCGATATGATTGACAGACCTTTAGTGAATCATCTGTCTGTAATTCATAGTCACCTATCCCAGTATCGAGACGAAGTGGCGCGTCATACGACACATCATGCTCATCAAATCGAATAATTTTGTGTTTAATGTATAGAAACGATTATTCTGTCTAAAGAAATGTGCACTCAACATGTGGGAAATGGGAAGTAAACAAGGAGAGTGGTCTGACTGACTTGGAGTGAGGGATGCTTTGCCAAAGCAACGGCACAAAGCAGAAGTCTTTTATGTTATTATGAGGAGTGTAAAAATATTTTCGGTTCCCTTTTTTATTTTTGGGACAAATTAGGTAATTAGTGGGAAACGCTGACCTAGCTACTTTTGGATAAAACGCTTGGATAGTGGTGATAATTTGAAGTGGCTGCACTAACAATATAGTGTGTTAAATATGTAAGGAATAAAACCTAACGGACTACGCTGTTAAACTAAAATGACCCACAATAATGTGGTGGATTATCTTTGCAGAACAGCACAGTCTGGCATGTGTTAGTCCCCTTATACCACAGCAGCTTTTTAACTGTGTATAATTACGTTTAATGTGAGGGAATGTCCATGAGACAATTAGTTCCTGTCATCACTTATGTTATAAACAGTTGTTTTTTCAACAGCCTCTCGATTCTGCTTGGTTCCACATTATGTTCAAGATCACCTTAATAATCAGTTATATAATATATTGCATTATGCCACAGTGTGGTTGAATTCTCGAATCTGATTGGTCAGAAGGCGTGCATTATTTTTGTATAACAGCACAGCTCGGAAAGTAGTTCCGGCTGTGCCTTATTTGATAGGTTTATATTAATGCTCTCATTTTAGTAAGGTTAATAAATACAGTAATAAATGGAATAAAAAATGTGCTGTTTAACACAGAAAAAATGTTTAATCGTTGGCCTGGTGATGTTGTTTGTTAGGAGGCATTAATTTAAAATAAATTTATGTAAGGAGTCCCGATGTGTCAGTACTTTGTAATAGTCACACTGATTTGTGAACGTTTCTGCACAGGAAAGTCTTCAGGACGTTGGAGCTGTGCTGGGGAGTAGCTAACTAAAAGTAGCGACTTTACTAACGTAACTACATTTTTCAGTAGCGTGACAGTAACTCTGCTACTTTAAAAATAGTGTAGCTTTTCCAGTAGCAATGTAGCGTGACCAATCGCTCCTTTTTTTGGGGGGGGGGGGGGTGGGGGCAGTTATAGCGGTGTGCTTCATCTCATGTCTGCAGTGCACGCTTGCTTTACAATTAAGAGCCTCATTGTAGCTCGCATGGTTAGGAAGATACCATCTGATGGACGCGTAAAGCGACCAACCACAGTTTATATGTTGTATGGGGTAGGTAAACGATGACTACATAATAAATTAACACTGGAGTTTATTCTTACAGAGAATATTGCTTGTGCTTTGTTGTTAATGGGTGGCTCAAAACAATGTTTACTTTTACTTACAAATAAAATAAAAGAATTCAATAAGTTTATCAGTGCATGCTGAGGGATTTTTTTATGTTCTGAATACAACAGTGTGATTGTACTTCTCGTTTAAGGTCGTAGCAAGAGAAACAGTTCCTATCTTAGCTTTTTTATGATTTATTATTATTTCCATGATTAATTAATTAATCAGTGATAACAAAATATTAATAAAAACAGTAAAAATTAATAAAAATAATAAAAATTTGTTGTTGCATGTATTATTAAATTCAGTTCTATTTGTATAGCGCTTTTAACAATGGACATTGTTTCAAAGTAGCTTTACAGAAATATGTAAATTTTAAATGTATGAATTTATCCCTTATGAGCAAGCCAGAGGCGACAGTAGCAAGGAACAATTCCCTGAGATTATACGAGGAAGAAACCTTGAAAGGAACCAGACTCAAAAAGGGAACACATCCTCATCTGGGTAACAACGGATAGCACAATTATAAATAAATAAATCCCTTCTATAACTGTGCTAATACTACATGGTCAGATAGTGAAGTCTGTTTGGTTGAACTTCTCCACTGTTCACTGATGGAGACTTGAATGCCAAACTGTTTGTGGTAATTATAGTCAACTGGTCATATGAACTGAGGTCCAAAGCCATCTTTATGGTTTTTAAGTGGTACCATCCTCAGCAATCTCAATGATCTTTAGGCTGCACCATGTGGAGCCATCCTCAGAGGCAGCATGTGACTTCCAACTGATGATAACTTCAACCAGAAGTAGGGCATCAAAATGGGTAGGAAAGGTCCAGAGAGTATAAGGGGTCAGGATCACTGGCATCTCAGAAGTAACATGTGTAACTCGACAGAGAGAGAGAGCGAGAGAGAGTGTATCAATTATTCAAGTTCGACACACTCATCCTTATTATCTATGATTGAGCGGGAGATCTTGATTGATGAGAAAACCAATTACCCGTGGCCTTTTTTGTGGAGGTTCATGTGCCTTAAGGAATCAAATAGTTAATCTTACACCTTTTAATATTTAATCTTTGCAAACCAAAGACTAAAAATATTTTGTCCAATTCTTCTATAATAATATGATATCCAAGAGTTCAAGCACAAGGACGCATATAGCGGTGAATGTGATTGTAATTTTAAATTGATAAGTAGAGTAATGTGCATGGTATTGAATATGTCACGCTGTAGTATAATGCAAAATGGCAGCACATGGCGATGTTGTACATAATCTGACACCAAGTCATATTAAATTGGTCCTTGTTTAGTGTATTATTATTTTTATCTTTAAATTATGGTTTTATTAAGCTTTACTACTTTTATGTATAGCATATAGCAAAGTATTTCTCAGTCTTGTCTTTTATTTACTGATTTGAAAAAGGTTTTTTTTTGGTTAAAAATTGGAACTCAATGAGGCTCTCGCAGCCTGGGTGACGTAACCATTTTACTTTTATTTTCTGTCCTCCCCCCCAGATTATCTGGTTTATAAACTGGAGGCGCAGCAGTCACTGAATAAGGAGAAGGTGAGGCATCGTGTAATCTTTACATTTACATTTACGGCATTTGGCAGAGACCTTTATCCAGAGCAACTTACATTTATTTCATTTTTTTTATACAACTGAGCAGTTACGGGTTAAGGGCCTTGCTCAAGGGCCCAGCAGTGGCAGCTTGGTGTTGCTGGGATTTGAACGCACGACCTTCCGATCAGTAGTCCAATGTCTTAACCACGAAAGTTGAGCAAAGCTTTTTTCAAAACTATTTGCAAATGAGTTAATCTCCAGCATTGAGTATAGGAAGGCAGGCAATGGTAGACATCATGTAATGAGAGACTTCTAATCTGCTTTAAAATAATCACATGATGTAGCTATTCATACCTAAATATTATTACAAAATTTACATCATATGAAGCTCACTGAGTTACACGGTAAGGCAGGTTTACAGATTATTGTTACTCACTAATAACAAAACAGTTTATTGTTACTCAAAGATATGTTCAGTATGGTTTAAGTAACCTTTTTAAGGAGTAAAACATGACTGGCCATGCTGTTAAAAGAAAATAATCAGTGATTATGTTTACATGCAAATCAATGTTCCTATATTATATCAGAATTTGGCAATATTCTAATTAGTACGGAATCGTGTAAACGCCACAATCAATCGCCCGATTCAGATTAAGACAATATTCTGATTCCCCAAATTCTGATTCCTGCCCCTGGAATATGCCTGTTTTAATCGGAAATTTGTTGCATGTGAACACCTCATTCAGAAAATCCACCGAAAGGAGATATATGCGCATGCTCAACCCGCAATTGTGGGTAGCAACGTAGACTGGCATACTTGCAACAACCGTGTATAGGGGAATAGTCCGATGCCTGTTCACATATAAACATCTTATTCGGAATATGGCTGCAACCCGAATATAGACCTTAAACGGAGTGTGATGTGCATGCAAACGTAGCCAATGACTGGGTGGTCTGAAGCAGTCTAACAACTGTTACCAGCCCAGAGATGATAATTTTCCAGTGACAGCACATTCTGTGTTTTTACAATTTTTATTCCTCTTATAGCATAGCAATTTGCCAACACTAAACTTTTTGTCGTACTTTTATTTATCCATTTACATGAATCCATTTATAGTTACATTTAATGTTTCGGAATGCCCATGAAACAAGTTATAGCCACTACAAACAGTTATTTCCTAACCAGAATCTCTTATTACTGTGTCTTGAAGTTAATGAGGTAAAAAAAAAACAAAAAAAACCCCACAAAAACAAAAAGAAATTCAGCTTGAGAAACCCTTAAAGCTACAGATTTACCTCTGAGTTTTACAAAGCAGTGACATTGGAGAGTCCTTCCATAAAAGCTGAATCAAAATCTCACAGAACTCGCCACCTTGTTAACAATTACACACATTTTTAAATCTGTTTATTTGGAGTTAGCATTATATAAGTTCTTGTGTAAGTTGTTACTATAGAAAAGACCATTTATTACACTGGTCATTATGCATGATGCTTGAGTTACTATAAAGCTTTGATGGCAGTTTATGTACACATGTATATGTATCAGTCTGTGTGTATGAGTGAGTGTATGTGAGACTGTGACTATGTTTAGGAGCTCTCACAATACAGTTTACATATCACACATTTGGCATTCGCTAGTTTTAACCTTCCATCTTTAGTGTTTTCTTTCACACTGTCCACTGTGCTTTGTGTGTGATTGCTGTAGAGACTTGACACCATCAACATATTAGCTTGAGCTGCCTTTTGTCAGGATTGAACACACACTACAGGAATGTGAGAGCTTCTCATGCCCATGTAAGAGGTAAATAGATGTGTGAGTGAATGTAAAGTAAGTAAAGTTTGTAGAATGGTGTAACCAGCAGCTTCAGGTGTGTTCAGTGTCTCACATGTACGTTAGTCATACGTTTGGACAGCTTGAAGATATATTTTTACTTGTCTGAGCATGTTATTGGTGTTTTTCCACAGCAAGATGCCAGCAGCAGGATTAACTCTCTACACACACAGCACCAGATGCTGAAGGTCAGTGTTCTGTCTGTCTGTCTGTCTGTCTGTCTATCTATCTATCTATCTATCATATCTGTCTGTCTGTCTATTTATCTATCGATCTATATCTGTCTCTATCTATCTATCTATCTATCTATCTATCTATCTATCTATCTATCTATCTATCTGTCTCTATCATATCTATCTAACTGTCTAGCTATCATATCTGTCTCTGTCTGTTTATCTATCGATCTATATCTGTCTCTATCTATCTGTCTATCTATCTTCCTATCTATCTATCTATCTATCTATCATATCTGTCTGTCTATTTATCTATCGATCTATATCTGTCTCTATCTATCTATCTATCATATCTGTCTGTCTGTCTATTTATCTGTCGATCTATATCTGTCTCTATCTATCTATCTATCATATCTGTCTGTCTGTCTATTTATCTGTCGATCTATATCTGTCTCTATCTATCTATCTATCATATCTGTCTGTCTGTCTATTTATCTGTCGATCTATATCTGTCTCTATCTATCTATCTATCTATCTATCAAACTATCTAGCTATCATATCTGTCTGACTGTCTCAGTGGTGGTGTTTTTGGCCTATGCTACCACACTAAAGTTGATTATGTTCCAATAACAGCACACCCCCAAATGCTTTATTTCTCTTATATCACAGAAATTTGCCCACACTATTTTATATTTATTCAAGAACAACGTGACATACTTTTTATATGTTTATGGTTACATTTAATGTTGTGAAATGTCCATGGAACAAGTTAGTTCCAGTTATCACTTACATTATACCAGCTATAACAAGACAAAAAATGCAGCTTGTTGTGTAACAGAGAAACCAAAGTGCAGAACATCCTCTCCAGAAAACTTAGTTACAGTTTAACCTCTGCCTGTTACAAAACACTGCCACTGGTCAGACTCCTTCCAAAAATGCGAAATATTTCTGTCCTAACATTTTTGAGCCACCATATCGACTCCTTTTAAAAATCTGTTCATGTGGTCCACCACATTGTCCACCGTACAAGTTCCTGTGTGAGTTGTTACTACTGAAACATGTTAAAATGAGCACATCAGTATATGTACTCCTGAGATTTTCCTTGCAGCCATTTCTATTGTCAGAGCTGCCATTCTGGAAACTTAATCAATACTTTCTGACCAATCAGAACCCAGAATTCAACAGTATCCACAGGTGCTTGTCTTTGTGTCCATCTCATGTTGTGTGTTTGTGTGTGTGCATGTGCGTGTTCTTGTGCTTGCAGAATCAGCATGAGGAGCTGAAGAAACAGTTCTATGAGCTGCAGGAGCAGCATCATGCTCAAGGTGAAGACCACAGTAAGGTTGTGGATGATCACCAGCAGAGATACGAGCGATTACAGCAGACTAAAGAGATTGAGATCTCTAAACTCAAAGGTATCACTTTATCATACCACGATCATTCTCTATCTCTCTCCTATCACTTACCCAATGTTTTACCTTCCTCTCTCACAGTGTACAGAGCAGCATTTCTACTCTCAGTACCACGTGATTTAGTATTCATTAAGCCATAGGTTCTCAAATTCCTTAGACAAATCACCCCAAATGGAGATTATTAATTTTCTGTGACTCCCAAAATCAGGACCAGCCTACATTTTGAATTCTGGGTTTATAATTTAGGACTCCATATTCAGTAAATTTTTCTACATTTTTGTGTTTGTTTTCTAGACTTCTGTTGTTCCACAGAGTCAGAGTCACTCAGAGTTGTTGAGGAACTAGTGGAGGTAGATGGACAGAGATATTTGTCCAATGTTATTGCTGAAGTCCAATTCTAGTACAGCATTTTGGGGACGGCAAAAAAAGACTGAAATAGCATGTGCACGTTTAATTGAAAGGTAGTATGTCTGACTGTGCCATCTAAGTATGACCCAAGTATTATGCATTATTTGTTATGGAGCTGCCACCTACTGGGATGTGTGACATGTTCCACTTCTGTTCTCGTGCCCTTGTTAACTTCCTCTCCACTTTGCCTTGAAAGGCTATCCGTTACTTAATCAGCTCGAGTGAAGTTCATTAGATGACCTTTAGATGAGGGAGATCGCATTAAACTTCATGAGCAGCGTTTACCCAAAATGCATTGCTGCACTCTGATCAATTGTATGTAGTAGGTGTCTACCTCTATATGTATCTATAAGGGGAAGTTGATGAAAGTATGTTAAGCACAGTATTGGGTGGTTTGATATGTGCAGTGTTGAAATATGTCTCCTGTAGAAAGTGTTTATAACCTGCGGGAAGAGAACAGGCAGCTGAGGAAGGCTCATCAGGAGATCCATGTGCAGCTTCAGGATACAAGGGTAAGCCCTTGAGGCAGTGTGGGTAATGTAGATTTTTAAATGACTGCTTAATTTGCAAAATTAACCCAACTTTATTATTATTAAATACCACAGCTAGTTTTCCCACTACCAGTCAAAAGTTTGGACATGCTCATGGAAAGGGTTTCTTCAAATGTATTATTTTCTACTATTGTAGAAGAATAATACTATGAAATAACACATGGAATCACACAGTGACCAAGAAAGTGTTAAACAAATAAAAATTTTATGTTTTGTTACATTCTTTACAATATATTGTTCTAAATGGGACGCTGCTTATTGGGGAAAATTAATTTAGAAGAATTTTAAGAAGAAACCATATGTTTTAAATACTTATTAAAACATACAGTGTGATTCAATACAAATGTAGGCACTGGCCTTAGATTCACTATTAATATTTGTCTTAGAAACAAAATTTCAATAAGCATGTATTAAATGTCTTGAATACATGACCGTGAAAAATAAACATTCAATCTGGTGTCCAAACGTTTGAACGGTAGTATATGTTGACATTTTTCAGTTTACTTAAAAAAAAAAGAAAAAAAAAAAGAAGTTATTATTCTCAAACTGAATGTTCGCCATGTAACATGCATTTTAATGTCTAATTCCATTCCATTTACTGACAAATCATCATCATTGCATGTTCTCTATGTTGCTTTATGTTACATAGTTATTGTCTGAAGTGTGTCGTGTCTAACTGTAACTGAAATCTAGTGTTGTGCAGAATGGCTTGAGGCTAGTTGACTTGTGCTGATCCTCTCTTTAGCAACAGCACAAGAACTTAAAAGCAGCCCATGATCAGCTTGCATTGACCCTGGAGGACCACAAGAGTGCGCTAGCAGTGGCTCAGGTGTGTGTGTGTGTGTGTGTGTGTGTGTGTGTGTGTGTGTGTGTGTGTGTGTGTCCACTGGGAGACACTGTAGTACTCTTCAAAGTGATGCTGCTGTTAATCCTGTTAAGGAAATAGCCTGTCACTCTTAAAACACAGCTTTACTGCTTTTTAACTCTTTTTTTTTGTTTGTTTGTTTCTTCTCATTTTCCGTTTATTTCTCACTGGTATCTCTTCTTTCTTCAATTCAGGTTAGTATTATTGACCTGTGTGGAATATAGTATCGATTTTGAAAGATAACAACAAAAACACATCAATAACTGTCCTTTCAGGAATTCCATCAGTTTGTGTTTCTCTTTCTTCTGCTTCCGAGCATCACCAGAAGCGAACTTCTGAAAGCTTGAAAGGTTTATGGTTGGCTGTCAATCAAACAAGGGGATTAGGCAGTAAACTGGATGTAACACTAGGATAAAGCACCCCAGCACTACTGCTAGTTGCTGTGGAGATGGGTGGCATATATTTCTGTTTCAGAGAATGATTTTTCCAGGCTGCCTCTGGCTTTTTTTTTCACCTGGCCAGCTAACTCTCAAATAACCTTTTACTACAAATAGAGTTTGTCTTTTGTCTGTTTTTTTCTACATGTATTCATTGTCCTGTCATGCCAATAACCTGTCACCAGCATCACCACGTCTATATCAGTGGTTCATTATTATTATTATTATTATTAATATTATTATTATTATTATTATTATTATTTGATTGTGTGTTGAAAAGTCTATAAATAAATGTTACGTACTATACATGTTGTGGCTTATTCAATTATTATTTAATCATTTATTCTTATTACTTCTTCATCATAAGCACTTCAAATTACTAAACTAATCACATAACTTTGAGTTTGTTGTCATTACTATACTACTGTAATATTATATATTACATCTTTGCCAATTTCATTATAGGTTCTATAATTGTAACTGGACCTATGCACCAATATATTTATTGTACTGTAGTTTATGCGTATTTGACTCCAAAGAGCACATGTCTGCATATGAGACTAACACAGCTGTAGGGGTGTTAGTGTTTAATGTGGCTCTTTGTGGTTTGTAGGTCCAGGTGGATGAGTATAAGCAGCTGAAGGAGACTCTGAATAAAATGCCGACTCTGAAGCAGCCGGAAGAACATCAACCTGCTGCGACTCAGAGCAGAAGAGCAGAGGTACAAACAAACACCAGTAAAAAAAACCAACATGTTCCAACAAACACTGGTTAAAAACACAACCCTCTCTACAAACACTGATTAAAAACCCAACACTCCAACAAACACCAATAAAAACCCAACAGTCTCCAACAAACACCAATAAAAACCCAACACTCTCCAACAAACACCAATAAAAACCCAACACTCTCCAACAAACACCAATAAAAACCCAACACTCTCCAACACACACCAATAAAAACCCAACCCTCTCCAACAAACACCAATAAAAACCCAACACTCTCCAACACACACCAATAAAAACCCAACACTCTCCAACAAACACCAATAAAAACCCAACACTCTCCAACACACACCAATAAAAACCCAAATCTCTCCAACAAACACTAATAAACCCCCAACATTTTCCAACAAACACCAATAAAAGCCAACATTTTAGAACAAACACAAATAAAAGCCAACACTTTCCAACAAACACCAATAAAACCACCATTTTCCAAACAAACACCAATAAAACCCAACACTTTCCAACAAACACCAATAAAAACCCAACACTCTCCCAAAAAGACCAATAAAATCCCAACACTCTCCAGCAAACACCAGTGAAAACCCAACACTCCAAAAGACACTAGATAAAAACCCAACACTCTACAACAAAGACAAAAAACAACTCACGCCAACAAACACCAATAAAAAGCCAACATTATTTAACAAACCCAACACTTTCTAACAAACACCAGTAAAAACCCAACACTTTGCAAGAAATACACCAGTAAAAACCCAACACTCTTCAACAAACACCAATGAAAACAAACACTAGTTAAAAACCCAACAGTCTCCAACAACAACAAAAAAGAAAATTCAACATTTTGCAACAAACACCAACAAAATACTACTTTCTATATTCTATGCTCTTAAACAAAAAGTTGATCTTACTTTCAATGCTGATTTATATATTATATTATATTATATTATATTTGCATTCCTGGCCATAATCAATCAATTTACATTCATACTTGTAGTAGAGTTTGGAGTTTGTATGTCTGTCCAAAAATGGTGTCCTCTGACCATTAATGCTCTGCATATTTCAAAATGTTCCATTTTCCTTATCATCATGGGTCAGCAGGGGCAGAAGCAAGATGTGAGAAGGGTGGAAGGAGTACAGAAAGAAGAGAGGAGGCTTGAAGGCATGGATCAGCCTCACAAAACAGAACAGCATGATCTGCTTCACCATGAAGAAGAAGAAGAAGAGAAAGAACCAGAACAAAACCTGCCTGATGAAAATGCATTAGAGAGGGAGAGTCACATTGCACAGCCGGTCAGCTGATTTTAGTTTCTGTCTCGTTATCTGTCCATTTGTTATTTCCACTTCCACCTGCCATCAAGACGAGTTCTGGCAGGGAATTGGGTTTCAGGGCTCTATTTGCTTTAGGGTTCTTTATATGTTTCATCACTTTTTGCACTGACGTTGTTGTATATAAAATCTAAACTGATGGTCTGGCCAATGGGACATCAGGGTGGAAATAAATGTTGTGATGATGATGATGATCATGATGCTGATGTCTCTGTGTGTTTCCAGGTGAGTGCTACTCAGGGAAACCACATCAAATCTGCCTATGAGCAGCAGCAGGAAGAACAGCGGCGTTTAGCTGCTCAGTTGGAGGAGGAACAGCAGCAGCTTCTTCAGAGAAAGGAAGAACTGCAGCGAGAGAGGGAGGAGAGAGAACGAATGGGGAGAGAGAGGGAGGAGAGAGAACGAATGGAGAGAGAGAGGGAGGAACGAGAGCGGATGGAAAGAGAGAAGGAGGAGAGAAGGCAGCGAGAAGAGCAGCAGCACAGAGAACTCCAGGAACAGCAGCTCCAGGATGAACAGCTCAGGTTCAGCACAGTACACATGCAACCTAGGGATACCAATACTTACTCAAAAATAATGCTCACACATTTGATAGTAATGTGATACCACATGTTGCTATGTGAAGTAAACCTAAGGTTTATTGCTGTGCTAGTGAATAGACGACACGAAATGACAGCGATCTGGACATTCTTGATTAATAATGACAATCAAAGCAAATCAGACTGCAAACTGTTGTTTGTGAAAATATCAAGTGGAGCGACTTCAGCATCTTCTTACAATGCAAGTAACCTGTATTGTTAGTAACAGTATCTTAATGAATGAGACATGCCAGTGTATACACATTGCTTGCGAGCCAAAGTGCAATCCATTGCACGTTGCGGTCATTTTTAATGATCACACTCGCTCACACTGCTCTACACGCTCAGCTCAGCTGCCCCTCAAACTCTGTATTACAGATAGAGAGATGCCTTGTGAATTAGCATCCCAAGGAGGGTGTATTCTGCCTAGCGTTAGAGCATAGGAGTGTAGGCTCCAGATCCACCATGACCAGGTTAAATTGGTTGGCGAAGATGAATAAATAAATTGCTAATTAATGACTGTATTATTTGTATGTTTCATTTAGGAAAAAATCGCTGTATGTAAATATGGAGCCTGGCGTTGTCCATCATGAAGAAGGTAAATATTAATGCTAATATTATTGCACACTGCGAATATACATTTCTCTTACTGAAACTAAGCTGTTCTTTAATATATATTTTTTTAAAATTCACATAACATCAAACATAGTTCGATTAAACATGCAAGTGAAAAACAAAACCTCCCAGATAACAATGTATGCCTCAAACATTAATCTAAACTCGCTAAGAGTTTAATGCAGGGATAATCCCCTACTGTTTTACTCCACATCTACAAACCTACCTAGATGTAGTTTGATCACAGCAGGTTGGGTTTGCTAGTAGGGTTGTTATGGCGTCACAGTGTGTGATCAGCCAACCTCAAATACAGATGAAACTGCTTTTATGTCCATTACACTCTACCCATTCATTTCATCCTTACTCCAGTCATTCCTATTCTTTCTGTGTCCGGCTGTGACTCACCAAAAATATAGGTTCTATTTTTTTAACCACATTGTTCTGGACTCCCCCAAAATCATACCACAGCAAACTTCTGTTCTCTGTGCAGTGGACACGATTGCACTGAAAATGCTTTAGCTGTGTAATCCGCTACTGTTATATTGCTACCTCTGCTGCCACAACTTTATCTGTTTTTGGCTAAGCAGCAAGGCACACCGAAACAGTAGTTCGATTATCCTTCCATCCATGCATCTATTTTCCATAACACTTATCCTACACAGGGAGCTTGGACTCTATCCCAGGGAACTCTGGACACAGGGTGCCAACCCATTGCAAGGCAAATTCACACACATTCACACACTATGGACAATTTGGAAATGCCAATCAGCCTACAGCGCATGTCTTTAGACTGGAGTACCTGGAGGAAACCCAAGAAGAACAGGGAGAACATGCAAACTCCGTGCACACACAGGGCAGAGGCAGGAATTGAACCCCTAACCCTGGAGGTGCGAGGCAAACATGCTTGATTATTCATTTGTTTATTGATGCATGGATGGATTGATTGATGGTTCAGTGCCCCGCCTTTCCTCGCAGTCACTATATCTTTCTTCTTAAATGACAATGTGATAAATACTCACACAGTAAAAGTTTTAATAGAAATATCGTTCTCAAAAATAAGAAAAGAAGGAGTTGATCATTGAATATTTTTTGTTATATACTACATGACATTCACAGCTTTCAGCATTTTGTAGCACCCTCTCCTAAAATGTAGACTTATTATTAATTAATTAATATACATTAAAATCTTCTCAGAATTCTTGGGAGGTTTCTGCATCTTCTGTGGTCTGCAGACAGAAATGCACAGATCATGGGGTTCTGGAATTCTATTAAGACTGACTGTAAATGTATGTCTACAGTATGTTGAACGGCTGTGAGTGTGATGATAATTGTCTTTGCTTTCTTTTTAAAGAGAATAATGTCCACCCCGAGGAAGTACAGGGACAAGAGGAAGACAAGCATGCGCATCATGAAGAGGTAAGGGTGTCTCTCTATTAAACACACACATAAAAATACACAAATGTATGGTTTTTCCCAGGTTGTTTCCCTTGCTCGAGCGGCTGAGAAGTGTCCGCTGTCATTATACAGTACTAGAGCGGCATCTAGAGGCAAAATAACACTTATCACTGACAGACTTTGTTGTGTTATTTGAAGTGTTTTTCATTTATTTTCTAGTTTTATTTGTTATCTAGAGTGTTACTTTTTGGTTCAGTTTGGATGTATATCTTTTTTTTTACTTTAATATTTATTCATATTTAATATATATTAATTTGTAATTAGTAGATTTATTTCATTTAAAAAAAAGTACAGTGCATTTTCATGGTACAGTCAGTACTGTTTATTTTTGTAATAACGTTCAGCAGTATTTTACTCTGAGTGTTATGTTTTCATTCAGCATCAGTTTTAAAAACTATCAGTTGATTAATTGGTTATCGGCAGGTCCTGCCCAACATAGTTATCGCTATTGATAAAATCCACTATCGGTCGACCTCTAGTTGAATGCACACGCAGTATAGTGTGTATTTTCTCACATGCACGATGGTGTGATTTTCTATCCGCGCATAGCAAACCATGGAGGCGGACATTGATCCAGCAAACGATCCCAACAATCAAGGAGAGGACGAGTTTGAGGAAGCTGAGCAGCAGGCCCATGAGGACGAGGAGGAAGAAGAGCCAGTGCCTGCAAGACACCCTGATGCACACTTAATCAAAGAGAATCAGCAGCAAGCTCCAGCTGATGAACAGCTGGTGGTGAGTCAAACACAGTGGGGTAATGGATTTATTTTTTGAGGCAGCATCTTCTTTCTAACAGTCACATCTACCCAGAAACTGGATTGTGTTTTGTTGCATTTTACCAACCTTATTACTATAATGCTAGTTTATGGCTTAGTCTGTTTACTATGTTGGTAGTTTGACCAGTGTATTATAATGCTACTTTGTGTGTTCAACTGTATTTTATATTGCAAGTTCATAGATGTCTCGTTTACTGTAATGCTACTTTTAGGTTATTTCATATTTTAGCCTGTTTACTATAATACCAATGTAGGGGTAGCTTGATTATTATAATGCTAATGGTAGTTTGTGCTTAGATTTAAAAAAAAAAAAACTATGTAAAATCATTCGCAAATATCAGCGAGCTCAGATTTGAGGGCGCTTGTCTTACTTCAGTCTGAATGTTCATCAGCCCTTGTGTGCAAGATGTTTTATTATCTAGAAATGCAGGTGATTTTAATATTTGCAAGGTGAATGAAATAAAATAAACTGTGTTGTGTGTTTGTGCAGATGGCAGGAAATGCGGACGAACAGGAAGAAAATTTGGAGGAGCAATATCAGGAAGAGGGAGAAGATGAGGTCTCTCTCTCTCTCTCTCTCTCTCTCTCTCTCTCTCTCACTAACTCACTCACTCACACACACACACACACACCTTATTAGTGACCTATTAAAGCATTTGTGTGTTTCCTCTCAGGCTCAGGAAGATTTGGCTGTGCAGCAGAAACCGGAAGAGAGAGGAGTAGAAGAAGCAGATCCTTACAACGAAGAGAACGGAGAACAGGTTTGTTCTCTCATCCTTTTATTCATACACTATTTGCTTCAGCTGTTGTGAGACCAGCTCTCTTTCTTTTGTAAGTTTAAACCTAGATTAAACCGAAATAAATGAATGCTTTAATTGATTTATCTGACAGATTTAAACCTTATTTTGACCTTAAATTATTATTCCTCCTGCCTTATCCTGAAAATATTTATCGTGTTATATCTTCTGGTTGATTCTGTGCAGTATTTGCTTAAATAAATATGATATGTTCCCTGTATGAGGTTACATGAATTGTTCTGAACATTTAATTTCAGATGACTTGGAAATAATAGATAATAATTTGGTTTTTAATTGTTGTTTTTCATAGTGATATTCTTTGTTTGTGTGTGTGTGTGTGTGTGTGTGAGAGAGAGGGAGAGAGAGAGAAAGCCTTGAAAGCTGTTAGTGTAACTGGCTGAATGGGAGCACTAAAAGCTTTAAAGGTGTACTCACTTTTGTTGCCAGCGGTTTAGACATTAATGGCAGGGTGTTGAGTTATTTTGAGGGGACAGCAAATTTACACTGTTACACAAGCTGTACACTCACTACTTTACATTGTAGCAAAGTGTCATTTCTTCAGTGTTGTCACATGAAAAGATGTAATCAAATATTTACAAAAATTTGAGGGGTGTACTCACTTTTGTGAGATACTGTGTGTATGTGTGTGTGTATATATATATATATATATATATATATATATATATATATATATATATATATATATATATGTATATATATGTATATATTTATATATATATATGTGTGTGTGTATGTATATTATTCATAGTCACAGTAACATGCACACACTGTAGCAGCCTGCTAAGTAAGCTTTGTCTTCATTTGTCAGAAGAAATGGGTTTCTGATAAGACTTGTGTGTACATCGCAAGCTTTCCTGCCTTTTCCCTTGCCACCTGGTGCGTCTGACACAACCATACCAGAGAGGATAGATTCATTTTGGCCAGGTTCTTATCACATTGTTTTGTACAATTAAAGTTAGAAGTTGTTTGCACGTTGGGACGACATAAACCCTGTTTCTAATGGACGGACTATATTTGAAAATTAATCCAACTGAGTCAAGTAGATAGTACACAGAAGTCAGAATCCTACCTTACCAGTGGAGAATAAATTGAAGATAGAAGAACTTAAAGCAGGCTAGACGACCGGGTCAGAGCTTCTCTAAAACTGCAGATCTTGTGGGGTGTTCCCGGTATGCAGTGGTTAGTATCTACCAAAGGTGGTTCAAAGAAGGACAACCGGTGAACCGGTGACAGGGTCATGGGCTCCCAAGTCTCATTGATGTGTGTGGGGAGTGAAGGGTAGCCTGTCTGGTCTGATTCCATAGAAAGCTACTGTAGCACAAATTGCTGAAAAAGTTCATGCTGGCTATGATAGAAAGGGGTCAGAACACACAGTGCATCACAGCTTGCTGTGTATGGGGCTGCATAGCTGTAGATCAGTCAGAGTGCCCTTGCTGACCACTGTTCACTACCAAACACACCTACAATGTGCACGTGAGCATCAGAACTGGACCATGGAGCAATGGAAGAAGGTGGCCTGGTCTGATGAACCAAGTTTTCTTTTCATGTGAGTGGCCGGGTGCATGTGCCTCGCTTACGTATTGAAGAGATGGCACCAGGATGCACTATGGGAAGAAGGCAGGCGGAGGAAATGTGATGCTCTGGACAGAACAATGGCTGTAGTGTAGTGTTTTATTTGTTTAAAACCTGGAGTATTAATACAGAATTCAATTCATGTGATGCACATTATCACAGGTATGTAAATATCAGGCACATCTCAGCTATGGGGTAGGCTGGCTAAACGAAGCCCTTTCTCACAAAAAAAAATAAAATAAATCAAAGCCTGCTTAAATCACCCCAAACCATGTGTCAAATGGCCTGCTGAGACCATGATAGAACTTTTTGGCCATAATTCCAAAAGATATGTTTGGTGCAAAAACGAGAGCTTATCCCCTTGGAGAACACCATTCCCAGAGTCAAGCACGGTGGTGGCAACAATAAGCTAAGATATATTCAGACTTAGACATTACCCTGCTTAACACGTCAAAATGTGCTTATATATTTGTGTGTGTTTGTGTGTAGGATGACGCTAGAGAGCAGGAGGATATGGGGCCTGAGAAACAGCCTGCCAAAGAACCTAATGAGGAGGAGAACTATGAAGAGGAAGAGGAGGATCCAGAGGAAGAGGCCCATCACAGGGCAGAGATGTGAGCCTTTTCTTTGTGTCCTTTCATTACTGTAGGAGGATTAAGCTGCATGAAGGAGCGATTCTACTGGGACTTTCACCTTCATTTGTTGTAACACCCCCTTGAGTTGGACATACTAGACTGATATATTTCGTTCACTGTGCCTTTATTTTGCTAATTTGTAAATGGAGCACTGATGTGTAATGAGAAATCTGAACAACGCTGTAGACAGAATGTTGATGATCGGAGTGCCATTTAAAATTTTTTAAATATTTAATGTTTACCATACAGGTGCCTTTCAAAAAATTTGAATATCGTAGAACAGTTGAATATAGGAAAGTTCCACTTTTTGAATGATATTCAAATTTTTTTTTAGATGCACCTGTGTGTGTGTGTGTGTGTGTGTGTGTGTGTGTGTGTGTGTGTGTGTGTGTATATATATATATATATATATATATATATATATATATATATATATATATAATGTAACTTGTCTTCTGTCTATATTAAATCGTGTTATATGGCTGGATGTTTTTGAAAACAGACAGTGCTCTATACAGTAAGAATACTGTTTGTGACACTACACTGATGTTTATTATTTGTTGGCAGATGGATGTTGCTAATGATCATATTTTTTATTTTACCCTTATAGGTGTTGTATAATATTTGGGCGGTGAATACTTATTAAGAAAATATTTTTCGCTACTACAAACAAATGTAGAGCAACTTGGATCCAAGATATTTGAAATTTGGCTTGTGTGCCTTATTTGAATGTCATATTTCTGTTGGTTTTTCTGTGTTCCTATGTCATATTGCTCTGTATGTTGGATTTGGCTATCATACTGAACATTTACTAAAGTCACTGTACAATTAGCACAGTCAAGTCTCTACTTGGGAACGAGCCCTCGTAAGTCTTGGATAGAAATGAAAAGGCTAAACTTCACGCCGTGTTAATTATGCAGTTTAAACACCCTCATTTACTAACATCCCAAATAACGCATGTTCATTTTTGCGTGTTCTGTTCATAATGTATGTTTGAACGAAAACCTTTTCACAATCTCTATTTAAATGCAGTTGCCACAGGAGGTGTGAATGTGTGGTGAAAATGTGATACCAAACATATTGTACTGCAGTAATATTTAGTCATTAATAATTTTTTTAAACCATCTTTTTGGGATACTGAGGCATAATATTTCTCGTTATTAACTTAGTTTAAAAAAAACCTGGTGTGGCAGGAAATGGCAGAAATGGATTTTTGCTAAATAAAATCAGTCCGTACAGGGTTTTGCAGAGTTTTTCTGCGATTGTTGCAGCAAAAATGCTTGATTTTCCTGCAGCCTTTCCCCCTAAAATTTGCGAGGTAACTTGCAGAGTTTTTTGTGCTTTTTGTTTGTTTGTTTATTTTGCACGATCTTTCACAGTGATGTTTGTTGGTAAATGAGAACTTTAAGCTGTATTCATGTTCGACGCATGTGAATAGAAGAGGGCTATGGCTGAATACGCGTTGTGATGATGTCACATGACACATCTTGGCCCTAATCTGCGGTAATTTTCAAAAATTGCAAGCTCCTCCGAATATTACGCCGTTTCCTTGATTTTGAGTTCATTTCTGCGATCACAAAATCGAATTAATCTGGGCCTTTAATCGCCGCTCCCTAAGCGATTTACAGGTTTACTAAATCTATATGCATTGACGTTGACTATATTTTGCATATGAATCGCATATGAATATTCATATTCGTATGAAAGACGCAATCTTAAGTAGACCCTGTTAGTAAATCAGCTTGCACCTGTTTTTGCAGCTGTTGTCAAGTTTGTTTAAGTAAATCAGAGCCTGAGTTTTTCTATTAAACTATGTATTTTATTTCTAGTCTCACTACTTAAGCTGATAATGAAATGTATTTACTGAGAGAGAAAATAATTCCACTACAACTCTTCACTGCTAAAGTGGAGGCCTGTGATGGACTGGTGTCATATCAACGTTGTATTGCTCCAGAGTGTCCAGAGTGTCCAAGTCACTGGTTACTGAAGATGAATGAATAAACTAGAGACTGTAAGCTTTCATTACTTGTTAGCCTTGTACTATAGCTACAGTGCAAACTTTAGACAGCAAACGTATCTTGGGTAAAGGAATGTTTACATTTGAATATTTGGCCAAAATAGAGCTTATATAACCTTATCTTTTGTTCCACTAAAAATCACACTAATGACAGGCATGTGCCAAGATTAATATCTAGAATTCACAATATCACAGTGTAATATATCACTAGAGCAGTATTCCTTAATCAGGGCGTCAGTTAAAATTGGTCTTTATGCTGCTTTCTGACTGTTACAGAATTTATCTCTGGAGAACAAATCCTGGCCAATGGAACACAATATTGTACATGTTAGATGATATTATGGTCACATGCTTCATGTCACATCAGCTGACATGTCTGTGATGTACATGCCATTTCTGCCATGCAAATTTCAATATGTAGACAATAACGGTTATGTAATAAGTAATACAAGACTTAAGATATGTGCGAGAAAACTGTGCACAGATATTTGAAACTTATTTTGAACAAGCTGCCAAATCTTATCTTCTCTTATTTAGTATTATTATTATTATTATTATTATTACTATTATTATTATTATTTTTTGCTGTTGTTTATTCAACTGTTTTGTGAAGACGTTCTGTATTTGGGCTTTTGTGTGTCACTACAAATTATTGTATTTATTTTGTCCACCCCCTAGCCCCCCTCCATGCCCCCATTAAATTTGCCATATTTGTTATAGTGAAATATTGGGTACATAAATATCTTTTTGGGTAAAGGTTACTGTATTTAATACACTGTATTAAAGTAAGACACTTTATGTATATAGTAGAAATTGTACTCATTCCTTTCCAAAGGCTTTCTTTTTTGAAACTTGGCGAGAGAATTCACTCACTCTCTCTCTCTCTCTCTCTCTCTCTCTCTCTCTCTCTCTCTCTCTCCCACACACACACACACACACACTCATAGTCACCTTGCTGTTAATGGTCACCTTGTTACACTCATCACACCAGTGGTCACCAACCCTGTGCCTTGAGATCTACCTTCATGCCGCAGGTGTCATCTCCAACCAAAGTCTAGCACACCTGCTTTAGTTAATCATGAACTTCTTAAGGCAATGATTAGATGGTCAGTTGGGCATAATTATGGTTGGAGTCTTCAGGAAGATGGATCTCCAGGAACAGGGTTGGTGACCATTGCACTACACGGTTGTAGCTTTTTATGTTGTGCTCCTGCCCCTACAATTCAAGTTTATTCCCAATTTATTCAGACCAACTTTAAGCACCATATCCATATATAATAAAAATGCTGCATGTCTCATATCAGCAGTGATCAGATTCTTTTTTGTCAGTGGTAACAATTTCTTTTCTCAGCTCAACCTCGACAGGTGATTCCTTTTTAATTAATTGCATTTACACTCACTGAGCATTTTATTAGGAACACATGTGTAACTACTTATTCATGCAATTATCTAATTAGCCAATCGTGTGGTAGCAGTGCAGTGAATAAAACCATGCAGATACAGATACAGATTCCAGTTGAAGTCTGAAAAAACATAGCCCGGTCTGATGAATTTCTGTTGAGGGACACGTGGTAGGGTCAGAATTTGGACTCAACCTACCTTGTGTCAACAGTCCAGGCTGGTGGAGGTAGTGTAATGGTGTGGGGAATGTTTTCTTAACACACTTTGGACTCTTTAATACCAATCAATCATTGCTTAAATTCCACAGCCTATTTGAGTATTGTTGCTGACCATGTGCATCCCTTCATGGCCACAATTTACCCATCTTCTAATGGCTCTTTCCAGCATGATAAGGCACCATGTCACAAAGTAGTCTCAAACTGCTTTCATGAATATGACAATGAGTTCAGTGTTCTTCAGTGACCTTCCCAGTCACCGGATCTGAATCCAATAGAACACCTTCAGGATGTGGTAGATCCGGAGATTTGCAGCATGAAAGCGCACCTGAAAAATCTGCAGGAATTGCGTATGTCAACATGGACCAGAATCTCAAAGGAATGTTTCCAACGTCTTGTGGAATCCATGGCATGAAGAATTGAGGCTGTTTTGAGAGCAAAGGGAAGCCCTACCCAGTAATTAGAACAGTTGTCCTAATAAAGTGTAGTACAGTGAGTGTATGTGCACATTATCAAACTTTGCTTACTAAGTTTTAAATTTGTGTTCTTAGAAAACTAGAGAATCTTATACAGATGTCATTATTATGTAATTAAACTACTGGAACATGCTATGCTATAACATTCATTCATTTACATTTGTATAGTGCTTTTAATAATGGACATTTTCACAAAGCAGCTTTACAGAAATCCTGATGTAAATTTTATGTTTATGAATGTATCCCTAATGAGCAAGCCAGAGGCGACGGTGGCAAAGGGGTAAACCTCCCTCAGATAATATGAGCAAGAAACCTTGAGAGGAAGCAGACTCAAAAGGGAACCCATCCTCATCTGGGTGACACTGGATAGTGCGCTTATAAATAATTTCCCTTCTACTGTATAACTGTATACTATATAGTCAAGTGTTAACAGGAACATGAGTATGAGCATCAGAGTCATTTCTGAATTCATTAAAGTCTATTGTATCAAACTGAACTGATTTAGCTGTTCAGTGATGGAGACTTGAGTGCAAACTGTTCTGAACAATTGTAGTCGTAAGGCTATCCAAGGAAGAACCTCCATAGCCATCCTTATGGTTTCTATGTGGTGCCATCCACAGTAATCTCATGGTGATCTTTAGGCTATGCCTGTGGGGCTATCCTTGGCAGCAGCGAGTGACAGGCCCCTAGTGGCCCTGGGTCGCTGTGCACCACATACTCTGTGTATTTGTATAAAATTCAAATTTGTATGTATATCAAAGAGTAATATAGTGGCACTTGGTTCGATCCTGAGTTACTGTCTCTGTGGAGTTCCACATGTTCTCCACATGTCCATGTGGGTTTTCTGAAGGTTCTCTGGATTCCTCCCACTTCACAAAAACACAAGTTGGCTTGACAACTCTAAACTGCCCCTAGGGGTGAATCAATGACAGTGTGTATGTGCATGGTCCAGGGTGTATTCCTGCTTCACACCCAGTGTTCCTGGGATAAGATATGGATTCACAGCAATTACTAAGATGATTGAATGATTGAAAGGATTATAATGAGATCTCTGAAGGTGAGAACAACCAATCTTTCTATCGCAATAGGGAAACCATATAGCTTTTAACACAGAAGACACAGATGTCTAGTTAATGGAATATAAAAGGATATACAAACAGCTAAAACACATAAGGAAAATGTTTGGACCACCAAAGCACCACCACTGACCTGATGTTATTTGTGTGGACCATCCTCAGAATAATTACACAGTCAACAGTAGAGATGACAAAATGAAATGAGTAATCACTACTCAAATGTGTTATTATTCTCGTCAATATGACGTATAAAGTTAGTAGTTAACGTTGTTTGAAAAACTCACTCTGAGTTACTTCATTAGTGTGTGAAATTTTAAGTAAGCACATACTCAACTCAAGTAATAATTACTCAATAATACTGGTATATTTATTATTAATCATATTTATTAATATTGTAATAAAACCAAACCTAAACTGTGGACATTCTTTCAAATTTCTCCTCAGCACCTCATGCCAATATGTATCCTTGTTCGTGTACTCTTTCATTTAACTGCAATTCAGTCTGCAAATAGGCCAGAGGTATTCAATTAAAATTTGTGAAGGTCCAGTTTCATAACAAATAAGAACAGTTACCTTTAAAGCTTGAACATTAATGATTACAGTTGTGTTCATAAATTTCATACCCCTTCTAATAATTAAAACAATAAAAAGAGGGATCATAAAAATCCCATGTTATTGTTTATTTAGTGCTGCCCTGAATAAGACATAATAATAACTCAATTTGCACAAATGAACCAGTTAAAAAGTTTACACACGCTTGATTCTTAATACCGTGTGTCGTTACCTGGATGATCAACGATTTTTTTATGTTGTGTGAGAGTTGTTCATGAGTTCCTTGTTTGTCCTGAGCAGTTAAACTACCCACCGTTCTTCAGAAAAATCCTCCAGGTCCTGCACATTCTCTGCTTTTCCAGCATATTCCGCATATTTGACCCCTTTCCAACAGCGGCTATATGATGCTATATATGATCCGTCTTTTCACAATGAGGACAACTGAGAGACTCGTACACAACTATTACATAAGGTGCAAACATAGCAGTTATAGCAGCGTTGTCACTTGCTGGGATGAGAAACAGTAGACAATCCTGTGCTCAGAAACTGAGACGTATGACGGGTTAGAGGTTGATTTAGACGCAACTGCCATGAAAAAATAAGAATTAGTTATAGTCTCTAATTGTACACTTAGAAAGGGGTGGCAAAGGAAAAACCAGTGGCTCTGGTATGCTGTGGGAGGTTTGTTTTCGCTGGCATGGTTTAGGTCCATTTGTCCCCTTTAAGGGAAATGTCACTACAAATCAGGTGATTTATTCTGATTAATCACCTTTATCCATATAAATCAGCGCCTTTATCCCATTGCTGAATTTCACTAAAGGTCACAACTCTGACTAGGAAAAACCACAGAAAACACCCAGTCAGCTTTGCTCGAGAACTCAGCACGGTGTCCTCAACCCTGAGTTCAGCAAGTGACATCAAATCAACATGGCTGCTTACATCATCAGCAGTAACGCAAGTAGCACTTCTTACATTTTAAGTACAAGTATTGGCTTTAGATCAATCAGCATACAGACATATTTGCTTGTTAAATCCTGTTATAACACTGACTATACAGATTGCTCTGAGGAGGAAAATATACCTCACTCATCAGAGTTAGCTGGCTAGCTTGTTTGCTAATGAAAGACGTCCATGTTTTTCCACCCACAGTGTAGCACGAATGGACAGAGGTTGAAAATGACGTCATTGCAAGCTCCAACTTCCTGTTTCCTAAGTAAGTCAAATGCGGCATAAGCGAAAACATGTCTAGCCTGATGGGAGTGGTCTCTTCCAGGATGACCACTAGCCTTCACAGTCACTAGAGCTCAATACAACTTCAGAACTGTGTGATGTGTTAGACAGTACTTCTCATTACCATCATCCAAACACCAACTGAGGGAATATTTTTTGAAATAACAGTATTCATCCCTCCAGTAAGGTACAGAGTCTTGTACAATCTATGTCAAGGCACACTGATTATGCTCTAGTGCCTTATGATGGCGCAACACGTTGTTTTCCCCCTTTGATTTGTTAGTAGTCTGTACATATGGGGCACGTTGCTTAGTGGTTAGCACATTTGCATTGCACCTCCAGGGTTGGGGGTTCAATTCCTGCTTCCGCCCTGTGTGTGCAGAGTTTGCATGTTCTCCCCGTGCTTTGGGGGTTTCCTCTGGGTAGTACGGTTTCCTCCCCCAGTCCAAAGACATGCGCTGTATGCTGAAATGCTGAATGGCATTTCTAAATTGTCCAGGGTGTCCCCTGCCTTGTACCCAGAGTTCCTTGGGTCCAGGCTCCCTGTGACCTTGTGTAGGATAAGCGGTACAGAAAATGGATGGATGGATGGTTTGTGGACCACCATACATGGTGGGCCAACAAGTAAGTCTACCCAGTGTTTAAAAACCATCAGCAGCACTGCTATGCAAGGTACAGCTTTTGTTTTTTTGCTTAATCTGTTGTCAAAAAAGTTGCTTTATGACCAAATAAAATTCATTAATCACCTTGGCCTTAGATTGTGCAGAGAAAGTAGAATGTATGTGTGTGTGTGTGTGTGTGTGTGTGTGTGTGTGTGTGTGTGTGAATGCGTATATCCTTTCTCTCAGTGTCCTCGGTGTCCTAAATTGTCCTGGTTCCTCGGCTCATGTTTCACTGGGACCGATATCGATGCCGAATTTTAGACTGAAACTCTGATGCGCATATGAATTAATGAAGCGCCGCTGAAAGGATGAAGCTGCTGTCATGAATGGCACGCTGCTCCATTGTGTCGAGTCTTTCAAATACATTCAAACAACAAGGATAAGCTTCTGAGCTTCTTTCTGTGAGATCTAACAAGATTGGAGATACTTGTAAAATCTTGATCCACTTCTCCATGCAGAATATTTTATGCTCGTTTAGATTCTTATGTTTGTGCATATTTTAAGTAGGGCTCAAACCTAAGATGGAGACTGAGATGGTCATTGCAAAACATTGATTTATTTTTTTTGGACCACTTCTGTATTGGTTCGAATGTACGTTCAGGGTCATAATTGATCTCTGCTCAAAGATGGTTGTGGAGAACCGAAAGATCAGTTTCAGAATGTACTTTTAGACACCACCTTCATAAGAACAAGATGTTTGGAAGCACAAAATGCAGGACTGGAACGTCACCAAGCACCAGTGGAACCATGTTGTGTTCAGACAACCACTTCTTGACTGTGCACACAATCGCTGTTGTTTTGCTGCTGTGGTATACAGGTTGTGGAGATCGATGTCATCAATTCCACTCAGGATGCACTAGTAATATTTTCAGGTTCTGTCATTCAGAGATATTGCTAGTGCAATATCTCATAAACGAGTGGTTAAATGTTTGTAGGATTTATATGGAAGTATCATTGTAACCAGCAGATAAACTGATTCGAGTTTGGAGTTGATCCAAACAGGTTCAAGATCCCAACAAGGTCAAATGTCTGTTTTTCTTCAATAGCTTCCATCCTGCTTGAAGTATATTTAAAGGGTAAGAAGAAGGATTAGACTTGTGGTGGAGGCATCCCCATCGATGCCGTAGGCATAGAGTTCTACTTGTTACTCCAAAAATCAGATCTGATTGTTCATCAATACAAGCATTTATTCAGTTGACTTCATTATTAGGGATGCACATATCCAGTACTGAGTATTGGTATCAAACCAATATTGGTCTCAAATGATGGATCTGTAGATGTAACGTGTGTGATTTGGACAGTTTTCTTCTTTTAATGCAAATTCAGGTCGCATAGGATCATTACTAAGTAAAACGCAATGCCGGCAAACCAACCATCTTCACAACTTTTGTGATTAATAAAGTGTAAGATGATCAGCCTTGGCAGGCACTCAGAGCTCTGATATGGGTATTATGACTGAAATATAAAACAGCATCAAAGAATGGATTATCCAAAATGACAGATTCATGGTTTAGCTGTTTGAAAAATCTGTTTAAAATCAAAATCTATCTGAACATCGTATTCACACTTGATTTGCTTCATTTTTTTCTAATGTTCAGTTATGACATCAAATAAAGCATTTACACTCCTAACACACTGTGCTGACTGTTGTTGCATCTTAATGACTACCACATGATATTGACTCAATTACTGTAGTAAGCTCACGGTTATTATGTTGTCTATAGCCAATACTAACACAGATTGGACTTCTATTACTGAAGGATTGAATCTCTGATAAATATACTACACCGGTATATATACAAACTGGAATATGACAGGATGCAGACGATAACAAAAATAGACTGCTTTAATTTGCAATATAAACGGACATATTATAAATAAACAGTGCATTTCAGAAACGGGACATTCTCATTTCTGGTTCAGTACGTTAGAAGAGATCATGGCTTTTGCTGCTTCCAGTCCATTAGGCTAGATGTCCTGTCTAAGATCTGTCCTACATCACAGAATGATGCAAAGCCTAGAGGATTCCTGGAAACAGGGAGGCACTGAATCTTCTGGCAGCTTTGGGATTCCATCCAGGACTTTGAGATTTGGCAAATAGGAGAACACACTGTGGAAGGACAAAAAATCAAAATCAAAGTCACATTCACTGAGTCAGATTATATTATTAACTCAGTTTAAAAGGAACCATTTGAGAAAAAAATTAAATGTACACAAAGCCGGCCTTTGACCCAAAGCTAGCCAACACATGTTTGGGGTATCTGAAGTTTGCTTTTGAGTTTTGCACTGGAGCTACAAGACCAGTAAAGGAAGCTTTTAGCCTACAGTTTAATTTGAATAATACTGTAGAGTTTAATCTGTATATTTCTAATTTGATTTAATTCGGACTTATGCTATTTATGTGAAAATAAAGCTCTTAATGTAATGCCAATGCAAAATGGTATAACAGAGTTAAATAAGGCCTCTTGAGGTAAGTATGCGAAAGTATTTAAGCATGTTATGAGCTTCCCTTCTACCACAATGCTGTTAAATTCTCAAATCTATTTGGTCAAAAGGCATTCCTGTATAATTTTCTATAACAGCAGCTCAGACAGAAGTTCTGGCTGCAAGGCAAACCCTAGGTTTATACATTACATGGCCAAAAGTTTGTAGACACCTGACCATCACACCCATACGTGCTTGTTTAACATCCCATTCCAGGTTTAGTTACGCTTTGCTATTATAATAACCTCCACTCTTCTCCACTCTTTAGCTATACGAGCATTAGTTAGATCAAGTAGTGATGTGGGTGAGGAGGTCTGGGGTGCAGTCTGTGTTCCAGTTCATCCCAAAGGTGTTCAGTGGGGTTGAGTTCAGGACTCTGTGCAGGCCTTGTGTGGAGTTCTTCCACACCAACCTTGACAAACCATGTCTTCATGGGTCTCACTTAGCGCACAGCGGCATAGTCATGCTGGAACAGATTTATAAGGTGGTGCAGTAATGCACAACATGACGAAATTTAAAAAGCAAACATAAGTTAACAACACAACAGAATCAAGCCACAACACAATGGAAATGCATCCAGCCACTTGGGGCAGTGTCTGCATGGAAAAGAACAGATATTTCTAGTGTCATACACCACTAGAGAAATCGTTATGGGCGAAATTTCCGGTATCTAGTGAAGTGACCGTAATAGCAGATGTCGGATGGAGTGTGATTCACAGTGCTTTTGTTAAATTACTACTGTATACTTTGTTTTTTTCCACGTTAGTTTTTATTTCATGTTGTAGTATACTGTAACTGTCTGGATTGTGAAAATGTCATTGCAGAGTTCTGAGAGAACTTGTGCTGTTCGCTGCTGTGCTAACAATCAGGCTAAGCTAAACCAATGGCTGAAACAGGAGCATTATGAACAGTAGCACATTTATAGCAGGAACGTATCCGTCAGTGATGAACTCAGTGAAGTTTTCATAGTCTACAAAAAAAAGAGGACGAAAATAGCTGAAGAATCTAAACTTAAAGAACTCCTCCAAAAATTCTGCATGTGGGATCATTTCACTTAGTTGCCATTATTATTAACAACTAACACTTGTATGAGTCCCAGAACAAAATAGACATGTATGGTGAAAGCTCCACATCACAACATCCCATTTTCCTATTACAGCATGCCACAGCGTGATCTAGTCCTTACTTACACCAGTGCAAACTAAAGACTCAAACTTCTGACATTAAATGTGTGAGGAAACAGGATCATTGTGTACAACTACAAAAGTAGACGAATTAACGAGAGTTCCCAATCTCTTTCTCTTACCGTGAGCGGTAGTCCTCCAAGAACTCACAAGGGTTATGTCTGAGTGTGAGTGTGTGCAGCGGTGTGTGTTCCAGCAGCTTCAGCTCTGCCAGACTCCTGATGTTGTTCTCGGACACACACAGGTGTTCAATTGCAGGGATCTTTGGCAGCTGAGCGAGAGACTTCAAGTGATTTCGGTGCAGGTTCAGGCTTTTACATCTACAGAAGACAAAATAATCACTGATATTTAGTGTGGGCAAAAGTAGGCAGTATATGTTTTCATTCAAATCCATTTTTCTTTTTTGTGTTCTTTCTTTATTTACTTCTTGCTATATATTTTTATTTGTTCTCCCTTTCTTCTTACTTCCTACATTTCTCTTTCATAGTTTCTGATTTCCTTCATTTTTCCTTACTTAATTTATTCTTACTTTGCTCTTTACTCTCTTCTTCTTCTACTACTACTAATTCTATTTTTCTAGTTTATAAATGTCACCTTTCCATGTATTTTTCTTTTTTCATTCAGTTATCCCCATATTATTAATTCTCTATAATTTTTTGCACTGAACCCATTTAGTTATGTGTTATTGCTTTATGCTGTTGTACTCTTTGCACTATATGTAGATATACAATATCCCCCTGCTGAATGGCTGACTGAGTTAACCACACGCACAAACATATGCTGCATTTGACTAGAAGTCATAACTTGTGATTTCCAAACATTGACTCGGGAAAAAAAAACAAAGAAAACAGACCCTCAACTCAGTGTTCCTACTCGGGAACTCAGGATGGTATCTTCAACTCCAAGTTCCTCCAGCAAATGACATCAAATTAACATGACTGCCAGAATCAGTAGTAAACAAAGTAGCACTTCCTACCTTTAAAGGAGTTTTGCTGTATATACAAGTATTTGCTTTAAATATTAGCTTGTTAAATCTATAACACTGACTATACAAATAGTTGTTATGAGGAGGAAAATATACATCACTCATCACAGTTAGCTTGAATACATGGAGGTATTCAAGCACCGACCTCCCACGTCTGAAGTGAGTTGAGTGTACACGCACACACACCTTGGCAGGCGGATGGAACTGAGGTCACACAGTGCATTGTCCACTAGCTGCAGGCGCTCCACTCGGATTAGCCTTCTCAGGATTCGCCTGAAATTTTCTAGCTGAAACACATCTCCCAGATCTTGGTAGGACAAATTCAGTTCCTACAGACAAATCAAACTGAACTGAATTTTATTCACCCCTCATAGGAGAACTGGATAAAAGTCATGTTTAGTTTTAAAAAAAAAAAAGCAGCAGAAACAATCTCATAATAATACACGACTTCAGTGAAAAGAGAAAGTAAACATACATAAAACAGAGTACATATACTGTAAATTATGTGTTTTACTATGTCAAATATTGAACACAGCGGTTCACATATTGGAGAACTTCTTAAGCTTTATTTGAATGTTTGGGCAAGTCATCAATATACAAAACAGAAGAATCAATACAGCAAGACACATTCAGTCCAAATACGCATTGCTACTCATTACTCAACAGCAAATGTGCATAAGATGAACATTTGTCTTCCTCTCTTTTTCTCTCTTTCTTTCTAACTCATGAGCTGTGCAACAAAAATGTATACAGTAATAGTGGTGTGTGTGTTATATGAGTCATATGATTTCAAACCAGGTAGATATTACCCCAATTTTGTTTTCTCAGTCAAAGAACTGAGCGAGTTCATTAGAATGATTGTTTTTTTATAAAAAATGATAACAGATAAGGCTGTGTACTCTCAGTTATCAATGGACTCTACTCACATAATAATGAAACAGAAATTTGATCGCACTAGGACATCCAGTGGTATTGAATGATATGTGAAATGTGTAATACTTCAGGCCATTTTAGGCTAGGGTTGGTGTTTGGGCTGTTCAGCTGCAATGACATCGCGCATTGAATGCCACCCTCTTGGAAAAAGTGATGATGTAAGCATGCTGCAGATGGATGTGCTACATGGAGATATGGAGGGAATAAAACTCTTGTTTGTCTGTGCATGTCACCTAACATTTTCATCATACTTTGCTAAAAATAGCCTAGCAGCTATTCAGCTACCATTAATTTTTCATACCATCCTAACACTAATACAGACCTGCCAACCCTGAAGAGGAATAATGCATAGTCCATGTAAGGGGAAGGGGAGAAAACAGTACAAACAATAGAGTACATTTTTGATATTTAACTGATTTATTAGCCACTGATCACTTTTGGCATTTTATTGAGTAATAACATCCATCCATCCATTTCTGTACTGCTTCAGGCATTATAGGAGAATACTCAGAGCTATACTCTTGGCAAAGGGAGTTAGCACAAAGTATTAACTAAAAGGGTGCCAATAATTGTTGCACACCTATATTTATTTAACAAAGATTATATATATATATATATATATGTTTGTGTGTGTGTGTGTGTGTGTGTGTGAGAGAGAGAGAGAGAATGTTGAACATCTCACCGTACAGTTCTCCCAATTCTCCTGTAGCCTGTCCTCCCATGTTTGCTCATCTTCTCTCCTCTTCCTGCTATTCTTGTTAAAGATCTGCCTGTTGCTAGGAGCACTGTCATCTTCTACAGGTCCTGTTTGATAAGGTCATAGACCGGTCTCACAATATCAATCAAATTAAAATTTAATTTGTCGCACACACACACACACACACACACACACACACACACACACACACACACACACACACACACACACAGTACAATGTATAGTGAAATGCTATTCATATAACGTATCAGACTGTATTATACTGTATGTTAAATTTAATATGTGTATTGCTTTTAACTTCATGAACAGCACAGAACAATATTTATATTTCTAAGAGAGAAGAGAAAATGAAAATGTGTGGCAAGTTGAGAAAATCCTTTCCATAGTGACATTTTGTCATTTTCTTCTATGTAGAGTTCTAAGCTTTCCAGACCTGAAATATCTCTCTCTTTTGTACGTATCATAACCAGAACTTTATAGCATTGTAAAGTCTGCTTAACCACAAAAGAAAGGAGAAAATAGCATTTAAAGATTCCAGTTCCACTGAAGGCACCAACACATTGATTGTCTAAAAGCAACTGCTATTTGTGTGTTATTCCTTCATTATTTCACTTGCAGATAAAAGGTCTACAGTTGATTTCAAGTGAGACATTTGTATTTGGAATCTGCTGCTGTTAACTCTCAGTAAGAAGTCTAAAGAGCTCTCACTGCCAGTCATGCAAGCCATCATTACGCCAAGAAATTCTAAACAAACCCATCAGAGAGGTAGCTGACCAAAAACTTAGCTGTGGCCGAAGGAAAAAAAAGAATGCACTGGTGAGTGCAGGAACACTAAAAGGCCCAGAATACCATGAAAATCAACTGTGGTGGATGACAGAAGGATTCTTTCCCTAATGAAAACGGTTGGCCAGCCAGATCAAGAACAGGGTTTACCACAAGATGTAGACCATAGGTAAGCCTCAAAAACAGGAATGCCAAATTAGATTTTGCCAAAAATATCTAAATAGCCCGTACAGTTCTGGAATAACATCTTATGAACAGATGAGACAAACTTTATCTTGTACAAGAACGATGGGAAGAGAAGAGAATGGAAAAGGGAAGGAACTGCTCATGTTCTGAAGCATACCACCTCATCTTATGGTGTGGGCATGTGTGGCTGCCAATGTAACTGGTTCCCTTGTATTTATTGATGATATGACCACTAACAAAAGCAACAGGATGAATTCTGAAGTGTATATGGCTATATTATCTGCTCAGATATAGCCATATGCTTCAACACCCATCGGACGGCGCTTCACACTGCAGATGGATAATGACCTGAAGCATACTTCAAAAGCAACCAAAGACTTTTTAAGACAAAGAAGTGGAATGTTCTGCAGTGACCTGAGCTGACCTGACAGTGACCTGACCAATCATTTGACCTGAATCCAGTTGAGTATGCGTTTCACTTGCTGAAGGCAAAGCGCCCCAAGAACAAGCAGGAACTGAACACAGCTGCAGTAAAAGTCTGGCAGAACATCCCCAGGGAAGAAATCCAGGGTTTGGTGATGTCTAAGTATTCTACACTTCAGCCAGTCATTGACTACAAATGATTTGTCAGTGTCCAAATATTAATATTTAGAAGGGTTAGAGACCTTACCCTCTCTGACTCTCGGACAGGACAGCTGGTCTCCACGAACATCGGTTTCCTTGATCTGATACCATGAGGTGAACCGGAATCGACTGGATGGCAGCTGAATTAAATCAAATGAAATAAAAACAGAAAATGACAGTAAGCACAGAAAGGAGTGAAATCTTAATATCACAATGTGCTTGAACACTGTTTGTAGTGTGCCCGTGCTGACTAATCTCCTTGAAGACTTATTTTATACTGTCCAGGGTGTATATGACTTGATGCAGCTGCTATGTACACTCTCAGTGCATTTATATTTAATGTTCTTGTAAGCTGTGTCTGGTATCTTTACTAACTATATAAATACAGTGTTAATGGATAAGGGAGTGTTATGAAAAGGGATAGTAAAGAAGGGCCATTCAGCCTGTCAGTTTCCTGCCTTTGATTATTAATGATAAAATGGTCATACACTGGGTGAAACCATTCTAGGGAGGGATCACCTTCACATTCACAGTGAGTGTGTTCATGGATCATTTGTGTCCGGTAACCTGATCCACATGGATTACCCTTTACACTAACCCTTACTGTAGCATGACACTGTACACAAACTAAACAAACGGGCACAAGATCTCTTCGAGAATCATTAAATAGTCAACTACAACTAAATATGTGCTTTTACACATTATATTTTCACCAGAAATAAAATGGTAAAAAAAAGGGCAATTGTTTTACACTTTGATACTCTCTCCATTCTTTAACTTTTTCACTATTCACTCTTGTCGTATTCACAACTTTGGAGGTCAAAGATTTCTGAGAGCTCTGAAATGTGATGCAATCGTGATCTTCCTTAATATTCCAAATCCCATGAAAATTCAGTTTACAGTCTATATGTTTATGCCACAGTGCTGGTGAATTCTCAAATCAGAAGGTGTGGATTTAATTTGTACAACAGCAGCTCTGACAGTAGTTCCAGCTGTAACATAAATTACAGGTTCATATTGATATGCTCATTCTAATATGTTGCAGTGGGGGAAATAAGTATTGGACGCGTCAACATTTTTTTCAGTAAATATATTTCCCATGAGGCTATTCACATGAAACTTTCACCAGACATCAGTATTAACTCAAGAAATCCGGAAATATAAAGAATTCATATCATTAAAGTCCATAAATAAAGTGTAATAAAGTGGAATGACAGGAAAAAAGTACTGAACATGCTAAGAAAAAGCAGTTCTCCAAGGTAAGGAAAGGCAAGGAGAGAGCTGAAATCCATAAGTAATTATACCCCCTATCTGTTCCAATTAATATCAGATGGGTTAGTAAATTAATGGTCTATAAAAAGGCTTTTCTTTACCAAGCTGTCACACAAGAAACATCTCATAATGGGTAAAAGCAAGTAGCTCTCCCAAGACCTTCAGAACCTTACTGTTGCAAAACATATTGATGGAATTGGATACAGACGTATTTCAAAACTTCTGAATCCTCCAGTATGCACCACTGGGGCCATTATCCACAAGTGGAAGCAACATCACTCAGTCATCAACTGGCCACCCACAGGAACTCCTCACAAGATTTCTGACCAGGGAGTCAGAAGAATAGTCAGAAGAGTAGCCCAAGAGCCTAGGACCACTCAAAGAGAGCTCCAGAAACACTTGGAGGCAGCAGGTGCCATCATCACAGAGAAAACAATAGGCAATGCACTCCACTGCTCACACTCACCCCATAAGACTCCATTACTAAATAAAAGGCATGTGGAAGCTTGTTTAAAGTTTGCTACAACTCATTTGGGCAAGCCTATGAAATACTGTGTAGTCTGGTCAGACAAGAGCAAAATTGAACTTTTTGGCTGTTACACTACACACCATGTTTGGAGAAGAAATGCCACTGCACATCACCCTAAAAACACTATACCAACAGTGAAGTTTGGAGATGGAAGGATCATGGTGTGGGGATGTTTTTCATCACATGGTACTGGCAGACTTCATATAATTGAAGAAACGATGAATGGAGCCCTTTACCGGGAAATACTTGAGAAGAATCTGCTGCCATCCACCAGGATGATGAAGATGAGACGTGGATGGACCTTGCAGCAGGACAATGATCCAAAACATACAGCAAAGGAAACTCTCAATTGGTTTCAGTGAAAAAAAATCAAGGTGTTAGAATGTCCCAGTCAATCTCCTTGCTTGAATCCAATTGAACAAGATTTAAAGACAATGTTTTTAGAAGAATGGGCCAAAATCACACCTGAATACTGCGGCCGATTAATTTATTCATACAGGAAGTGTCTTGAAGCTGTCATTACAAACAAAGGCTTCTCCGTTGAGTATTAAATAAATTTCAGTTAGCGTGTTCAATAATTTGTTCCTGTGTCATTCCGCTTTATTAAACATAACTTTATTTATGGACTTAAATGTTGTGAATTCTATATATTTCCAGATTTCTTGAGTTAATACTGATGTCTGGTGAAAATTTCATGTGAATAGCCTCATTGGAAATATATTTATTGAAAAAATGTCGATGCATTCAATACTTATTTCCTCCACTGTACCGTTTCTATAGTAACAGCCCATTCCCAGGGACTCGTATGCCAGATGCCCTATGTAATCTAAGCCTAATAATATTTAATAGTAGGATTGTTGCCTAATGATAACAGATAATAGAAGTAAAGGTGTCATTATTTAACAAAGAAAAATGTATAATAAATGATGTGGTGAAGTTATCTGTAAGAAGACATTTATTTAACATTTATGGAAGGTGTCTTGTGTGTCAGGCTTTGTAACAACATGGGAGAGAAATCTAGATATCCCGTATGGTCCTGTTATGTTTCCACTGTCACTGTGATTTTACATTGTTCATATAAAAGCCATTAACTAGTTGTCTGTTAGCTAGCTTGTTCTAAGTATTCATATTTACAATATATCTAAAAGTAGAGCTCTCACAACTGGGCAAACGTAACAACTTTTTTCTCACCCTTTTCTTGTGTTAAAAGCAAAAGTTCTACAAGTTCTAACACACCACTGGGTTCTGGATTGTTCAGACTATACAAGCTTTTTAACAAATGATTTGAGCTGCATCACTTGGACTAAAATGTTGTGTGTGAATGGTATGAGTCATCTAAACACAGAAATACTCATCTAGAGAATCTAAGAATAAACCATTTAGTGACTGATTAGAGGGCTCAGTTACATGTTGGATAAGTATCATAGTAGCTGATAATAACACAATGACATTTAACAAGCAATATTTTATGCAGTCCCAACGTGTAGTAGCTTACTGGAGTGGCGACGATGCCGGAGTCTGTTGTGTGCTCCACTGAGAGAGGAGTGTGTGTATAACTGAGTTCAGAGTAATGGGAAGAGTGCGATTTGGGGAAACTGCCACTGCTGGTGTTCACTCCTGATGAACTGAATTGGTGGAGAAAAGAAATATAGCCGAATATGAGTAGAACAGCTGAGCAAACATAACACCATTTTTTTTTCTCTCAAATGCTAATTTTTCACTTTAATGCAACTTGAAAAATATGTGATGAATTTCTTGCAATTATACTTTCAACTGTATTAATGAAGGGCTATTTTAAAACTATTTTAACAAGGGATGTTAAGCAGTGTTGCCAGATTAGTGACTTTGTTGCTAGATTTGGTGATTTTATTTAAAAAAAAAAGAAAAGAAAAGATTTTTGACAAATGTAGACTTACTGAGCAGGCGTTAGTGACTGTGCTGCACTCGATGTCGCTCACCAGCTCATTTTACAGCTGTTGGTTATACAAGTTGTGAGGTTCAGTGTGTAAAGTTGCACTTCTCACTGACCAATCACTGATCACCACTGTACCCAAAGACCAATCACTGATCACCATTGTACCCAACAACCAATCACTGATCCCCATTGTTCCCAACAGCCGATCACTGATCCCCATTTTTCCCCAACAACCAATCATTGATCCCCACTGTTCGCAACGACCAATCACTGATCCCCACTGTTGCCAATGACCCATCATTGATCGCCATTGTTCCCAACAACCAATCACTTATCACCATTGTTCCCAATGACCGATCACTTATCACCATTGTTCCCAATGACTGATCACTTATCACCATTGTTCCCAATGACCAATCACTTATCACCATTGTTCCCAATGACCGATCGCTTATCACCATTGTTCCCAATGGCTGATAACTGGTCACCACTGTTTGCAGCATCCGATCACTGATCACCATTATTCCCAACAACTGATCACCATTGTTCCCTACGACCCATCACTGATCACTATTTTTCTCAATGACCAATCATTGATCCCCATTGTTCCCAATAACCAATCACTGATAACCATTGTACCGAACAACCAATCACTGATCACCATTATTCCCAACAACTGATCACCATTGTTCCCAACGACCAATCACTGATCACTATTTTTCTCAATGACCAATCACTGCTCACCATTGTTCCCAGTGGCCAATCACAGATTACTATTGCACCCAATGACCAATTACTGATCCCCAGTATTTCCAATGAACAATCACTGATCACCGTTTTTTGATTGTGTCTCCAGTGAGCACTTGTGGAAGGGCGTTGCACACATTTATCTAGATACAGTATCCCACGAAAGTGAGTACACCCCTCACATTTTTGTAAATATTTGATTATATCTTTTCATGTGACAACACTGACGAAATGACACTTTGCTACAATGTAAAGTAGTGAGTGTACAGCTTGTATAACAGTGTAAATTTGCTGTCCCCTCAAAATAACTCAGCACACAGCCATTGATGTCTAAACCGCTGGCAACAAAAGTGAGTACACCCCTAAGTGAAAATGTCCAAATTGGGCCCAATTAGCCATTTTCCCTCCCGGGTGTCATGTGAAGGTCTCAGGTGTGAATGGGGAGCAGGTGTGTTAAATTTGGTGTCATCGCTCTCACACTCCTTCATACTGGTCACTGGAAGTTCAACATGGCACCTCATGGCGAAGAATTCTCTGAGGATCTGAAAAAAAGAATTGTTGCTCTACATAAAGATGGCCTAGGCTATAAGAACACTGCCAAGACCCTGACACTGAGCTGCAGCACGGTGGCCAAGACCATACAGTGGTTTAACAGGACAGGTTCCACTCAGAACAGGCCTCGCCATGGTCAACCAAAGAAGTTGAGTGCACGTGCTCAGCGTCATATCCAGAGGTTGTCTTTGGGAAATAGACGTATGAGTGCTGCCAGCATTGCTGCAGAGGTTGAAGGGGTGGGGGGTCAGCTTGTCAGTGCTCAGACCATATGCCGCACAGTGCATCAAACTGGTCTGCATGGCTGTCATCCCAGAAGGAAGCCTCTTCTAAAGATGACGCACAAGAAAGCCTGCAAACAGTTTGCTGAAGACAAGCAGACTAAGGACATGGATTACTGGAACCATGTCCTGTGGTCTGATGAGACCAAGATAAACTTATTTGGTTCAGATGGTGTCAAGCGTGTGTGGCGGCAACCAGGTGAGGAGTACAAAGACATGTTGGAGTGTCATGGTCTGGGGCTGCATGAGTGCTGCCGACACTGGGGAACTACAGTTCATTGAGGGAACCACGAATGCCAACATGTACTGTGACATACTGAAGCAGAGCATGATCCCCTCCCTTTGGAGACTGGGCTGCAGGGCAGTATTCCTGCATGATAACGACCCCAAACACACCTCCAAGACGACCACTGCCTTGCTAAAGAAGCTGAGGGTGAAGGTGATGGACTGGCCAAGCATGTCTCCAAACCTAAAACCTATTGAGCATCTGTGGGGCATCCTAAACGGAAGATGGAGGAGCACAAGGTCTCTAACATCCACCAGCTCTGTGATGTCGTCATGGAGGAGTGGAAGAGGACTCCAGTGGCAACCTGTGAAGCTCTGGTGAACTCCATGCCCAAGAGGGTTAAGCCAGTGCTGGAAAATAATGGTGGCCACAAAAAATATTGACACTTTGGGCCCAATTTGGACATTTTCACTTAGGGGTGTACTCACTTTTGTTGTCAGCGGTTTAGACATTAATGGCTGTGTGTGGAGTTATTTTGAGGGGACAGCAAATTTACACTGTTACACAAGCTGTACACTCACTACTTTACATTGTAGCAAAGTGTCATTTCTTCAGTGTTGATACATTAAAAGATATAATCAAATATTTACAAAAATGTGAGGGGTGTACTCACTTTTGTGAGATACTGTACATGAGACTCCTATCTTATGTGTGGGCTATTTCAAAAGTTTAGATCATGTGGTCTGCTAATGATGTCATGGTCCGGGCCAAAACTCCTGTGTGTTTCCCCGTGTTTCCCTGTTTTTCTCCCTCCCTCTTGTTTTCAGTGGGCGGCTGTGGTTCAGGTGGTAGAGCAGGTTGTCCACTAATTGTAGGTTTGGCAGTATGATTCCCGACCCACATGACTCCACATGCCGAAGTGTCCTTGGGCAAGACACTGAACCCCAAGTTGCTCCTGATGGCAAGTTAGCACCTTGCATGGCAGCTCTACTACCATTGGTGTGCGAGTGTGTGTGTGAATGGGTGAATGAGACACAGTGTAAAGCGCTTTGGATAAAAGCGCTTTGGATAAAAGCGCTATATAAGTGTGCCATTTACCATGTACCATTCCGGTGTTTTCTCTCCCTCTCATTTCTGTTTGTGTGTGTGTCTGGGCATAACGCTCCACTTCGCGCCTCTCCCTGTTGGAATCACTGAACACACGTGTTCCTCCTCAGCCCACCGATCAGCAGAGCATATAAACCTCGGTTCTCCAGCCACTCACCGCCAGTTTGTTCCGGCTTCCAGTGCGGGAACTTTACATTCAGTGTTTGTTCATCCGCTTATTCCGTCATATTCTCAGTGTGTGTTCCAGGATCACGTCTTCCCCAGCCTGCTTGCCTGCTTACTTCCTGCTATACCCAGCCCTACTCCAATTATTATTACTTTTCTAATAAAACTTTGCTATATTCTAATATTTACTATTCTGATAAAACTCTATTCTAACATTTAATATTTTATATTCGAATAAAACTCTATTTTAATATTTACCATAATGATAAATGCAATTCTATTCTAATATTTCATATTTTCTTTTGTGATAAAACTCTGTCCTATTCTAATATGTAATATCTCCTTCTCTGATAACACTTAATTATATTCTTTTCTGTTCTAAGTGTCTTTAAAAAATCATCCATCTTCATGTAACATGTTTGGATATGCAAATGATAATGATGATTCATTAAATATACACCGTAGTCAACAATGTCCTCTGGTGACTTCTAGCAACTTTTTGAGCATACATTAACTTCCCCTGAAAAGAGTTGGCACCACTGTCTGTAAAGTAGTTAATATTCTGTATGTTAGTGATATACACTTCCAAAATAAAATAAACTATAATTTAAGTAATGAATCAAATGAATGAATCAAAGAATGCATGCATGAATGAAATTAAATGGTCTTGCTACAGCTTGTAACCCTATTTGCAGTGTTAATTTTTACTTCAGGGTGATAATTCGTGAATAACTGTAAATGCAGGGATGAAGTTGGCGTCTTGAAGACCTGATGTTTCCAATCCTTGTCTGTAAAGCAAATATTTCCTCTTGGAGATAATAAATGAATAAATTCTTAACAGCTACATAACCTATAGTAATTATAACTTGGTAACCATTCATTTCAATGTATGCAGTGTGCAACTCAGTGTGCAGGATCTTCAGCAGGGTTTTGGCATGTGGCTTTGAGCATCAGGTTTAATCTCTGTGTAACAGGACGCCACTAGATTGAAATTCTGAGCTCCTTCTTTAAGGTTAGGTTACCCTGACCTCTGACCTCTGACCCCTTCACCTGATGAAAACCGTATAACCCATACTAGCAATAAGACAGGTGCCATTATTTCGTAATAGATGTGTCGCTTAATTAAATACAACATCGATTTATTCCTACAAAATGCCACCATTTTCACTTATAGATAAATCTCATGAACTTTACCAAATACTTTAGCCACAATAGCTGGCTAAGTGAAATGGACACTAACGCTCTAAAAAAAAAAAAGGCAGAAAATTATCCCAAAACACACAAGAATTAAATGACTTACCTTTCGGACATGTCCGCCAGTCGTAGTGAATCCCTTTGGCATTTAAAACGCGGAGAAAAGCTTTGTTTAACGCGAGGAGTGTTTGCTTTCCCATTGGAACTGAATAGCTGCTCAAACCGCGAAATGGCGACTGGAGCGTGTACCCGTTGCTAGGCGACTCTTCTTTCTGCGCATTCACGAGATTCGGGTCATAGCTGGATAGTGACCCCGGCTGCGCGTGCTAGATTACCCGCTATAGTAGAATATGGTAGTATGTTGTATTATGGGTGCTTCTCCTCCACAGTTCAGTATTCTAACTAACTAGCTAATAAATAAACAAATAGATAAATAAATAAATAATTCGACTCCCTAAACAATTTCTCTAATTATTTAGAATCACAAATTTGGAAAACAAGGAAACAGCTTTTTGTATTGTTTTTGTTTTTCCTGGCACACACTAAACTATGGAATAATTTTTCCACATAAAATTATTATTCAATATTGACTCGTTTTTACTGGGTTCTATGTTAACCGCAAAAAGTCTAAAAATGTTCATAAATCCTTCTAAGTGAAAAACAAAACAAATCTGCCAACTGTTAAACAGCATAAACAGAGTCGACTAAAATAGACTCTTCTATGGTGAAGATGTACAGGCTGCTCTGGTACCTTTTTCTATTTTTGTAAAAGCTATTATTTCAAAAATATATAAACTTTTTTTTAGTGCTCTGATTTCTTCTGTTTTTGTGTATATCTCATACTAAATTGCATCAGAAATTAAAACCAAATCTAAGATAAAACAAAGGCAATCTGAGTAAACACAAAACACAGTTTTTAAATGATAATGTTATTTATTGAAGCAAAAAAAGTTATCCAATACCAACTGGGCCTGTGTGAAAATGTATTTGTCCCCGTAGTTACTAAATCTATGAAACTGCATTCATAATGGAGTTCAGCTCGACTAGACACAACCAGGCCTGATTACTACAAACCCTGTTTAATCAAATCAACACTTAAATGGAACTTTTTCCTAAAGGTGAATGTCCGGTCTTCAGTCCATAAATTGAAACTCAAGCGCATCTGGTTTATGCAGCAAGACAATGATCCAAACATAGGAGTAAGTCCTAGTCCTTGAAGTAAGTGAAAGACTGATCTCCAGTTATCAGAAGCGTTTGGTTGCAGTAATTTCTGCTAAAGGTGGCACAATCAGACTTTATGTTTAAGGGAGCATTTGGTTTTTCACATTGGTGATAGGTGTTGGATAAGTTTCCCTGCTTCAATAAAAAAATAAAATAAAAACTGTATTGTGCGTTTACTCAGTTGCCTTTGTTTTATGTTGTATTTTGATTGAAGATCTAAAACTATTTAGTATGAGATATACACAAAAACAGAAGAAATCAGGAAAAAGCACATTTGAAAAAGCAAATACTTTTCCACAGCATGTACACACACATACATATCATATACGGTACACCTATGATGCACATCCAGATCATTCATTAATTTTAGCACCCATATGAATTTGAAATGATGAAAGACAAGCAAAAGAGAAAAACTAGACCATCACCATCAAAACATCTGAAACTTGATTTAGATCAAATGATCAAATGAAAATTTAAATATACTTTGTGTATATCAATTTCTAAAAAGCAATCTGTCTCTCTATTGCGTTCACAATAACACCCAGGTAACCTGTAGGGTATAAGAAATTTAATTAAGAGACTGATTAATTTTTAGAAACAAATTGTATGCATACTCAATTTTGAGCTTCAAAAGTTCATACACCCAAAGCAAGATTTTAGATTGCTCTTTTTCAAACCTAGAAATCCAATTTCAGTTCAAAATTCAATTTCAGATGGTATTGTTGATTGCTTGCTTGCTTGCTTGATTGATTGATCCAATCATTCATTCATCTTTAGTAACCACTTTATCCTGATCAGGGTCACTGTGAATCCAGAGTCTATCTGGGAACACTGAGTACATTACAGGAATAACACACTGGATGGGATGTCATTCGCATACACACACACATTCACACTGAACCAGGGCTGTGTTCAATAAACCTTGTGCACATGGATCCTTATAACCTGTCCCTGAGTCCTCCGTTGCACCAGGATTAATTTCTACGGTAACATGAATTTAACAGTAAAGAAACGTTGTAAGAGATTAAACATATTGTTATATTCTAGCTATGATCTTGCAATAGAAAGATTTTTAGTGACGCTGGGTCCTGCATTTTCCTGATGTTTTGCAAAATGATATTAGAACAGCATGACATGCTTTTAAACTATCGTGTTCTGGTCAGTTCAAGACACTGAGGTCAAAACGACTAATCTTACTAAGACTGTATGGATGGCTCAGTTCCCTAATAAATATCAAAGAGCAATAAATAAAGAACAACAGCAATCTTGTTAGTATTAGATGATGTTCCGGTTCTTTTGGAGGTGAAAATAATAAGGTGTGTTATTTAAAAAATGACTGGTGTTTTGAAGCAGAAAGGTGATGTTGGTGGTGTCCCATCTCCTGCTTCTCTTATTTCTCCTCCCAACTATACACACAGCTGCTGTTAGAAGGAACCCAGAGCATGTGAAAGGCTTTGGGGTATATGTATCTATCAGTATTATTTACATTGATAATCACTTAGAAAAAGTGACAATAGATTAAGAGTCGTAAAAGAGAAAAAGAGTTGTATTGCTATAGAATATACATTCAGCTCCATTGCTCAATAACTTGATTGACAAAAGTGAGTACACCCCTAAGTGAAAATGTCCAAATTTGACCCAATTAGCCATTTTCCCTCCCTGGTGTCACGTGACTTGTTAGTGTTACAAGGTCTCAGGTGTGAATGGGGAGAAGGTGTGTTAAATTTGGTGTCATCGCTCTCACACTCCCTCATACGGGTCACTGGAAGTTCAACATGGCACCTCATGGCAAAGAATTCCCGGAGGATCTGAAAAAAAGAATTGTTGCTCTACATAAAGATGGCCTAGGCTATAAGAACACTGCCAAGACCCTGACACTGTTCTGCAGCACGGTGGCCAAGACCATACAATGGTTTAACAGGACAGGTTCCACTCAGAACAGGCCTCGCCATGATCGACCAAAGAAGTTGAGTGCACGTGCTCAGCGTCATATCCAGAGGTTGTCTTTGGGAAATAGACGTATAAGTGCTGCCAGCATTGCTGCAGAGGTTGAAGGGGTGGGGGGTCAGCCTGTCATTGCTCAGACCATATGCCGCACACTGTATCACATTGGTCTGCATGGCTGTCGGCACTGGGGAGCTACAGTTCATTGAGGGAACCATGAATGCCAACATGTACTGTGACATACTGAAGCAGAGCATGATCCCAGCATGTATTCCAGCATGCTAACAACCCCAAACACACCTCCAAGATGACCACTACCTTGCTTTAGAAGCTGAGAGTGAAGATGATGGACTGGCCAAGCATGTCTCCAGACCTAAAAGCTATTGAGCATCTGTGGGGCATCCTCAAACAGAAGGTGGAGGAGCACAAGGTCTCTAACATCCACCAGCTCCGTGATGTCGTCATGGACGAGTGGAAGAGGACTCCAGTGGCAACCTGTGAAGCTCTGGTGAACTCCATGCCCAAGAGGGTTAAGGCAGTGCTGGAAAATAATGCTGGCCACACAAAATATTGACATTTTGGGCCCAATTTGGACATTTTCACTTAGGGTTGTACTCACTTTTGTTGCCAGAGGTTTAGACATTAATGGCTGTGTGTTGAGCTATTTTGAGGGGACAGCAAATTTACACTGTTACACAAGCTGTACACTCACTACTTTACATTGTAGCAAAGTGTCATTTCTTCAGTGTTGTCACATGAAAAGATATAATCAAATATTTACAAAAATGTGAGGGGTGTACTCACTTTTGTGAGATACTGTATATAGATATTAGAGATGCACCGATGTATAGCCTGTATATCGATGAATACTGAGTAACGGCCGATAAAGGCTATTTTCCCACTATCGACCATCGGCCGATATTTCAAAAACATCCGATGATCAGGGCCGATTATGTCCTATCACTCAAAAGAGGGCGGGAAAACACATAGAATTACACATAAAACACATACAAAAACACATAAAATTTTACACCGGAAGTGAGCAGCAGTGAAGCGACGTCGACTCAAATTTTTCTTCCCGCACCACTCGCACGCTGCTCGTGCTCAATTAAACGGCCAGTACACCATTGAAAGATTTAAATGAAGATGAGTGACAAAAAAGTAGTATATATTGCACAGAAAAATATATTTGTAGAGTAGTATGTTTCATATGCAGTTAATGTTAATATGAGTTAATATCATCCAAAAAAAAAGGTTTATATTAGGCCTATATATTACCAGTTTGATGTTCAATGATGAAGTAGAAATGCTTTTGTTTGTGCTGAGTGTGAGACTATCAGGAGGTTTGTTAGAATTCAGTCAATGTTAATATGAATTAATAACATTCCATAAGTTAAGAAATCTTACTTTAATCTTCAGTATTTAGTTCATGTGTTAAAGTTAATTAGAGTAATGTGTTTTCTGTTTATGAGACCAGTTACTGTGAAACAACTTGTTGAAATGGAGAGAATAAAGTTTTTATTTGCATTTCCTTCAGAAATGCAGAATTAATTATTATTAATTTAAAAGAAGGTATAAAAGTCAGAACTATCGGTATCGGTTGTCAGTATCGGCTGATATCACTCGGAATAATTGGTTATTGGTATCGGCTGAGAAATTTAGTATCGGTGCATCTTTAATAGATATAGTCCTGTCCTGTCTCTGCCCCTGTCATTTTATTGGTTCTTTCCTAAGGTCTCAGCTGTTCTGTGTTATGCCCTTTGATTCATTTGCATATTTAAACCTCCTGTGTCTTTGTTCTGGGTGAAGTATTGTTTTGGTGTTTTGCCGCCAGTGCATTGCCAAGCCTTTGTTCTGTGTTCTCGTTTCCTGTTCTTTGACCTTGTTCCCAGTTTCTCGGTTTTCATGTTCTGCCTTTGCCCTGTCTACCCTGTTTGCTGATTGCTTTACCCACGTCTGTTTTTGACCACGATTTTGTCTTCACATTTTGGATTTGTCTGCCTGTCTCTTTAAATGAAAGTTTTAACTGCGTTTGCATCCATCTCAACCCTGTTTAAATGTTAAAATACTTTGCCTACAACATGGATGCAGCAAGAGAGCGAAAGGAACGTCACGCCTGACTCTTTATTCCGGCGTTGACTCTGTGCGAGTTCCCTAGTGGCTTGACCTGGATGTTCCGGCTGCCTTCGAGGGTTTTGAAAGCCCTCTGAAGGGATTTTTCCTCCAGTGGCAATTTTATTTTGAGAGCCTGGTGAACTCCAAGCCGAAGGAAAGATAGTGGCTAATGTTCATGTTATTCCGGCTCGCCGGCCCGGCTCACCAATAGACAGAGCTCCTGATTGCCTCAGGAAAACTAGGCCCAGGGAGTGTAGCGGAGTTCATCTGCCTCATGAGGGTGATCTATGGGAAGGCTGACTTTCATGTCAATTTATAAAAAAATTTGGGGAGGGCCAGTCTGACAGACGAACCTGAGAGGCCGTTCACCAACTACTATGAAAAGGCCGACAGGGTGGCCTCCACAGCCCAGCCAATTGTCGATGTGGCGACCTCATCTCCAGAGCTCCAGACTCAGATCAACGAGGTGGTCAACCCTGCAGAGCTCCAGCCAGAGGTCAACATGGCAACCTCAGCTCTAGATACATGAGGTGGTCTCTCCTGCAGAGCTCCAGCTGGAGGTCAATGTGGCCACCTCATCTCCAGAGCTCCAGCTGGAGGTCAACGCAACGGATTCCCAAGCCATGCTCATGCCTGAAGCTGACATGATGGCCTCCCAAGCCATGTTCCAGTCAGAGGCCGTCTCGTCAGCCTCTGGCTGGAACATGGCTTGGTGGGCTTTCTTGTCGGCCTCTGGCCGGAACACATCTTGGTGTTATGTCTCGTCATAATTCAGGAAATCGCTATGAAAATAGTGACACATTTGTAAATGCAACTAACCATAATTAGAGCAATAATTAAGACAGCTTATGGTGTAAGCAATCTTCCTGGAAGAGGTTGAAAGTGTATTTTGCTCTCATACACATTGAGATGGACAATGATTAGATTTTATCAAAGGACCAATGTTGGAGAGTTGCAGAAGATGGTAGAATTTTGAGGTCAGCAAGCCTCCAAATCTACAATTAGATCCCACCTTCATGCCATCAAACTATTTGGAGGGTGTGTAAGAATAAACTTTTTTTTTTTTTTTTTTAAAGAAAACAATGTTGTGGGCTGTTTTTCTTCCAAAGGCAAAGAACACATGGTTAGGATACATAGCATCCTGGAGATTGTAAATGAAAACTGGTCTGCTTCTGTCAAGAAACAGGCCTGTGGTTGGATCTTCCAGCAGGACAATAATCCAAAACATGTTCAATTCCATGCAAAATTGGTTGAGTGCCCACAGAATGAAGCTTTTGACATGAGAGATTCTGTACTGAGAAGTAGTCTCAGATATGTTCTCTCTGTATTGCCAATCCCATCAAGCATTACATGAGAAGACTCAGTGCTGTTAGGTTGTTACAGGGAGATTACAAAAATTTATGAAATCCAGGGATGCCAATAATTGTGACACATATAGCTGTGTCACAAACAATATATCACCACTGATAAAACGTGGAATAAATGGACTCCTTTTAAAGGTCAGGCATCTCTCAACTTTTCAGTATTAGATTAAGTTAATTAACCATAGCATTTTGTAAAACCAAGGGTGCCAGTAATTTTGGTACTGACTGTAAATAGATGGCTTGCAGCAACATGACACAGCATAGCTAATGAACAGAAGACAAGGGTTAATTAAAGAGTGTTTCTTTTCCTGACAAACTACTATGGCAAAGATTGACCCTTTTACCAAGTCAGAGTTTCCATAACAACTTAATATTTCAGCTGGAGTGTTATGGCTTTGAATGTCTTACTCTTAGAACATTGGAAGCTGTTAGCCCCTGCAAAATCGAGATCAGCAGCGCTTCAGCTTCCCAAATCAGTTGATGCTGTCTGCATTCTGTCTTACTTGGCAAATTAAAGACAAACAAAGTGAAGTTAGGTTGGTATCAAAAGTTTTATTAAAGTTTAATAACAGCTTATTTCCAGTTGTACAGCATCAGCCATATTTCCTTAGTCCTTGTGTACTTCATCCTTCAATTTCACATACTGTACATCGTTTTAAAAAAAAAAAAACCTCACACACTGTATCCTTCTTCCTTCAAAGTTGCACACTTTATCTTTTATTCTTGAATATGTCATGCTTCACCCTATAAGCTTGTGCATATCATCCTTCTTTCTTTGACGTTGCATAATTTCAGTCTATTCGAATATTTAAACAATAACTTAAAAGCTGCCTTGTCATCCTGCAGCACAAAAGAGCCAAATACAGCTCCTCAGTTTTCAGTGAGCTATAGTGATACTCTGATAACAGATGGTTCTGTCTCTTATGATGTGCGATTAGAAATATGATGTCCTCTGGTCTTTAAGTATGAACGAATAAATAAAGCAGAAAATGAATTGTCCATTATTGTCTGCTGAATGTAATCAAATTTGTATTTAGCAATGTATTATTAATTTAGTGACTTATTCATACCTTTAAAATGAATGATAAGGAAAATATAGCGTTATCTGCATATTCGTACTGTATCTCTAAGCATGACAGTGTCATAAGAGATCAGACATCCTTCAACCTCACAAGATAAAATCTCATGTCCTTCTGCCTTTAATTTTGCTCACTGCACTAAACATCTACATTTATGATAAGAGGAAAATTGTTTCATTTTTAAACGATTCTTTAAAAGCCGCCTTGACATCCTACAGCATATCAGAGCCAAATAGAGCATTTTGGTTCTCAGTGAGCTTTAATGATGTTCCCTGATAACAGATGGTGTTGTTTCTTATGATGTGTCACTGGAAATATTAAATCCTCTTTCGTTCAAATGTAAGACTATAAGGATGGAGTCTGCCATTAAGCAATGTTTTATAAATGTAATGTATGATTTAGGTAGCTTTAAAGTGACTAATGAGTAAATATGTGTGTAATCTGCAGGTTCCTATATGCTAAACACAAACTTTCTTTTCTCACAGATGGCTTATGAAATGGCACTGTGGTTCTCTTTGAAATCGAAAACTCCATAACATTGTGACTTAATGATGTGTCACTAACTTGCTACAGCTGAGTGGCAGTGTGTAGCCAAATTTCTCGCATTAGTCATCGCTGATTAAATTATCAATTGCAGTCAGGCATTTTATACAGGATGTGCTTCATTAAATTAAAGCACCCTTATTATGCTATATAAATGTGCCTAATTTTGTTTTAGAGGTCTCATACAATAGGTTTACATGCAACCAAGGTCAAAACAAACTTTACTGTTCTCATAATTTACATTGCAGCACCACCTCTTTTTCTCGGTGTTACATACGACTCGCTCAAGGATCCATTCTCTGCTCTGAATGGTCAGATGTCCCAGTCTGTCGTGATTGGTCTGCCACTTACAGGGCGTGTCGGAAAGGAAATGCCCATTACTGTATCTGAATTTTAGCTCAGTAATAATGTTGTCAGTTTTGACTTATCAATTTGAGCCCGAGTCCAATAGTGATACATAGGAAGATCAACCTGAACCACCATCGCAAGCGTGACAAGAACAGGACGTTTCTCAGTGGTAAGTTTGTATGTAGTTTGACAATAATGTGAGTTAGCCGGTTAGCAGAGGCTAACAGCTAACAGGCGTGCACTGGCTGTACACGTATACAACATAAAACCATGCAGCCATGTCTTTAATGAATAATTGTTTCAAAAATCGCACGTTGACTTCAGCTAGATTTGAGAAGCTGTCGTCAGTGAAATGACGGAAACACGAACGAGTTGAACTGCTGTGATATCATTTGGAAAATGAATTCTAAGCACTGCCGCTTTACATCCTCATCCTTTGGGAGTCCATGCAAAGTGGTTTTGCTTTTGCAGCGCAGAAAACAACATTTTCTAGACATGATCCTAACATGATCTTCGTGAAGAGTTAGGACCTAACTCTTTCATGACACAACTACTGTACTGTAGTGTTTGAGAGCAGGTCAAAGTACACGTTGTTCACAAGCAACCAATGAAGACCAGAGGTGGGGCTTTTTGTTACAAACATACATAGGTTTGTGCAGGAAATAAGTCTGGAATTACTGACGACTTGTTTCAGGTGTTCAGAATCAGTTCTTTCTTTTGGGAGTAAATAACTACGTTTGTCATGGGCTTTGATTTTTGAAACTTTGCAGAAGTTTTTACATTCACAAATAGCTCTATAACATGCTACATGAAAGGTAATATTTGAAAAAGCATAATAGGGGCACTTTAAGTATCTGGGACATACAATACTATGCAATAGTCTTAGGCACACACAAAGAAATGCTGTAGAACAAAGATGCCTTTAAACATAATGAAATTAAATGTTTCTACATTAAAAAATACTATAAACAGTAATAAATGAAACAAAGTCGATATTTGGTGTGACAGTCCTTTGCTTTAAAAAAAAAAAAATTAGTAGTAGTCTCAGGTACAGTTTGTGCAGTTTTATAAGGAAATGAGCTGTAAGTTTTATTGGGCATCTTGCAGATCCAGTCACGGTTCTTCTGGAGACTTTGACTGTTGCACTTGCTTCTTATTTTTGCAGCAAAATCCAGCAGCCTTCATTGTTTTTTTTTTGTCTGAAAAGTGCCTCTTACCACTTAATATGCTGCTTTCTTTACTGAAACATAAACGTTTTTCTGTAACATTTAATTTCGTGCTGGAAAACTAATGTTTGGAAATCTAAAATGTTTTTGAACTAACTTAATAATATAGAAGTCATAAAATAAAAATTTACAACAAAAGTTTGTAATAGAAAAATAGGGTGCCTGAGACCTTTACACAGTACTGTATATTAACATTGAATTTTTATTGTGTTAGCAGTATTGGAGCTCTGACTACTGGTGGATACCCAATACAAACCTGATATTTAAGAGATAATGGCCAACAAAGTGTGCAAATATTTTTAAAAAATGCATGTGGTGAAGGTGAGGAACAACACAACACAAAGTGCAGACACTTGGCATGCTTTGCTGAGCACTGCTTAGCATTTGGTGTAATGGGATTGGAGACGGATGCAAATGCAGTTAAAGCATATATTTAAGAGACAGGCAGACAATTCCAAATCGAAAGGCAAAAGCATAGTCAAAAAACAACGGCTTAGACGAGAATTGAGAAACATGAGGACAAAACAGGATCAAAACCATGGAACTAAGAACAAGGATCAAAGGCTCGGTACGGGTCTGGTGATAAACACAGAAGCACACAATACTTCGCCCTGAACAAAGACACACGAGGGGTTTAAATGTGAAACGTAATCTAAGGGGATTAAAAAACAGCTGAGACATTTGGAAATAACCATTAACACAGCAGGGTTGGAGACAGGACAGAAACCAAAACAAAAAACATACGGGTCATAGTAAACAGTATCAATGTCAGCTCGGAAGTGTGTGCTGCCATGCTTCGGGGAGTTAATCTGTTACAGTTGGCTATTTAATAACATTTAAACTCACCCAGGTTTTGATATTTCTCTAACTCAACTGTATGATATGAAAATAACAACTCTCATTTTATTTAGGCAACTTTCTAGTCTAAGGAACAGACTGCTATTATATGATTATTTTGTTTTAGGAGGGCACTATCTTGTTTTGTTCTTGTCATTTTTAATTAAATGTCCTCCACTGACTGTTGCATATATTTTATAACATATTCAAATGTCATGTTCACAGTGAACACTCTCCTGGAAGTCATGGATTATCAGTACCCATATTCATACTGGATTAGTTTTACATCCGCATGTGGATGCAATTATTACTAGCATTATCTGATGTTAGTTCCATCCCCGTCTGTCATGTTAAGTGTTCCCATGTCTGGAAAGTCTACACTGTTTTTACCTAATATAAAAGTAGAAATAACCCCAGGAAATACACCAAGCTGACATGCTGAGAAGAGTTTTTTTTTTCTTTCTTAATTTTTTCTTCACTATGGATATACTCCATACTGCTGCTCTTTCTGTTTCAATCTTACTAAATCCAAACCATGAACAAGTCCTAGCTGAATTTTAAATGAAATACAATAAAATGTAAAAGGACGTGTTAGAGAAGCCACTCTTCTGGAGGTTTTAGGTATGTTTCTGAGTTCCTAGCACAGGTACATACTGTACATGTTATGGTCATGTGAACTAATAACCTACATGTCAAAATGATATGTGCACAGTATGCTGAGGAACTGTTCTGTGACAACCCTGTGCACATTGTGAAGACTCTAATCATTGTGATCACTTCCTGTGCAAATTGTTCATAATTACCTCAGACTTTCTCTGACAACATTATACCTACTTAAGACATACGGTATGTCTGGTACATGTTAATAATCCCAGTGGTTTTGTCTCATTTCCTCAGTCTGTGCATTTTCAGTATGCATTTAAAAAATTGTGGCTATGTGGTAACTAGCTAAATCATTAGACTTTGTAAGTAACTAGCTTATACTAGGTTTTCATGTTGACTAATACAGCATTGTGCCCTGAATGCTGATGATAGTTATAGAATCAGGAATGTTGTAGAGCTGTGATTTACTTTTGGACTAAAACTTGGAACAGACTGTACTTTGCTAATTATTAGCAATATTCAATTTGGACTCCTAATTCTAATGGCATCAATGTATAGTAATTACTGTTATACAGCAATGATTGTACAATGATTATACAGTAATGACTACTGCTGCTACAGATTTCAGTCCGTCTGTACTACTGCAATATTTGCACATACACTTCTGTTACGTTTTCGCTCAAAGACTAAGTATTAATGCGTATTTCTTGCACGTGTTGTCTAGTCCTGCTGTCTTGCCCTGCACTTTAATGTTTAGTGTGTTATTTACTGTTGATTGATAAGCTATACTGAACTCAATGACTACCAATAAAAGAATCTTCAATCAATGTTAGAAGCCAACGATAGAATTATTTAAATTGTCATGGTATAAGGAATTTAAATTAAAAAAAAAAAATCCTAACAAACATAGCAGACTTTGTCACAAGAAACAAACAAGACCGTTATTAGTCATCATACACATCCACAGCATAGCTACATAATGACTATCCGGTATTCGGTCATGCTGTATCTGATCAGTACATTCATATATGAAATGTAAACATTATCTGAATTGACTTAATTGAATGAAAGACATCTTTTCCACATTCATATTTATTTCTGAAATCAAGAATACAGCTGGTGTGTCTCTTATTCAAATCCCTGTACATCAAACAGATGGTCTGCACACCAAGTCAACATGGTAATCCTGCTTCCATAACTGTACATTCATAAAATTGAAAACTCATTTATAAGGCATGTCAATATTTCAGCAGTACTTTAGCCACATTGAAGAGTAAACGTACTAAGTTCAGGACGGTGAGGAAAAAGATAGAAAGCAAGAGGGAGGAAAGAAGTAAGAGAAAACTGCACGTTTATATTTAATAAATATCTACTTTGTAAACACAACAGCAAATTTACAGTAATGAAGAGTGCATACTCTGAGGCTGGTGAAACAGAAATGCAGTTACTTATCTCAATAAATACGTATAAATGCATGTGCTGCTTTTACCATCATGGCCACAGAGACCATTATCTCAGATATATTTACAACATCTGCTCTTGTGGTTAAAGCTGAGAGTATCAAAATACAATCACATATTATGTAGAGTATAATTTGTGTATGCAGGGTTCTCCCTCTAGAAAACCATGAAGGGGAAAAAAATGGCATTGGCACTCTTTGGGCCTCATTACATTTTATCAGTGATGCATTAAATAGAATCCAAATCAGGATCGAAGGGATCGACGACCTCTGGGTTCATGACTCGGCCCATGAAAAGGATGGAGCCTACAAAAAAAAAAAAACAACCAACCAACCAACCAAACAAAAACACAACAATAACACACATATTTAATATTAAAGGAACAGTTTAGTCACAAGTGAAAACAGCCCCTCCTTACCCAAAATATAAATGTAAAACAACCAAGTCATGCACAGTGTCTTAAATATCTTTTTGTTGTTGTTGTTTTTTTAGTTCTGCTACAAAGTAATGGAGCAGAACCTTCAGTTTATCACTGTGCTAATACTGTAGATGTCTAACACTTCACACAATTGCTTGAAACGGCTTTGACAGGTTGTTCAGTATGTCAAACAGACTTGTGTGGCACTATGTGACAATGTTATCTATAGAAACAGACAAGAAACAGTAACGATTATATTAAAGCCATATTAAAAGGCTTTAATATTCTTCCACATTTTCTTCCTCAATCGACAGTTTTTCACAATGTGAAAGAATTGGATGAAAAAATTGATTTGCATATTGCATTTTAATACAGACTTACTTCTATATAAATCTGTTTATCTTAAATTTAATTACTGAGCCAAACAAAGTTTGACATTTTGCTAAACTGGAAGCTGTGAGCTTCCATTACTTGGTAGCTATATTAGCCTCATGGTTCCAGTGTAAAACTAAAGAAGCAAATGGCAGATATCAGATATGCCTTGTTTTTACAAAGGAGATATTTATTAAACATAAAACAGGTACAGATTGCAGGTACATTATACCTGTCTTCCTGTTCCGGATGATGAAGAAGAAGGGATGATCAGCCATAACCTGAGGGTATAACACCATAGTCCTTGTCAGAGCAATCATTCCTGTGGAAGAAAATAGATCCCATCAACTCATTTGAACTGGTGTACCTGTTGCAATAACTGATAAAACAAGATGTATTACATAAAGCTTCACTGCCAAATCATGACCAAATGGATCTGGAGGTCTTTGTACTAATAAAGTAGTCTGACACCAGTCAGTCTCAATAAAGAAGGCATGGCCTGTACCAGTCTGTCCCAGAGAAAGAGGTGTGCACTCTGTCCCAGAGAAAGAGGTGTGGCTTCTGTGCCATTCTGTCAAAAAAGAAAGGAGGTGCGGCTTCTGTGCCAGTCTTTCCCAGAGAAAGAGGCATTGCATGTGTCCCTATTTGTCCCAGAGAGAGAGAGGCGCGTTCTCTGTGCCATTCTATCCCAGAGAAAGAGGTGTGGCTTCTGTATCAGTGTGCCCCAGACAATGAAGTGTGACCTCTATGCCAGTGTGTCCCAGAGAAAGAGGTGTGGCCTCTATGCCAGTGTGTCCCAGATAAAGCGGTGTGGCCTCTATGCTAGTGTGTCCCAGAGAGAGAGGTGTGGCCTCTATGCCAGTGTGTCCCAGAGAAAGAGGTGTGGCTTCTATGCCAGTCTGTCCCAGAGAAAGCGGTGTGGCTTCTGTACCTGTGTGCCCCAGAGAAAGAGATGTGGCATCTATGCCAGTCTATCCTAGAGAAAGAGGTGTGGCTTCTATGCCAGTCTGTCCCAGAGAAAGCGGTGTGGCTTCTGTACCGGTGTGCCCCAGAGAAAGAGGTGTGGCTTCTATGCCAGTCTGTCCCAGAGAAATCGGTGTGGCTTCTGTACCTGTCTGCCCCAGAGAAAGAGGCATGGCTTCTATGTGAGTCTGTCACAGTTAAAGAGGTGTGGCCTCTATGCCAATTCCAGAAAAGGAAGTTTGGTCTTGTTAATCACATGTTGAGTCTTGGAAGCAAATATGTACAACTCTAATAAGATATATTGAACTGAGCTCTTGGTCCTGTCAGAAAATGAATATTCCAGAGGTGCTCTTACAATAAATGAATATTCAATCTGATGAGGGTGAGAGAGGTAGGAATATTAAAGTGTGAAGAGAAAGACGTGAACTGTGGCAGGACAGAAAGAGAGAGGGGGCGCATGTAGAGTAGAACAATTATACAGTGTGTTCACCCTGAATGTAACATGATGTGACTGTATGTTTTGTGTTGTAAAAATGATACACACCTATCAACACATAGATGTATCGACAGCCTATGGCTTCTATCTGCACTATCGAGGCACTACTATTAAACTATGGCAATCAGCAATAAATTCAACCCTGGAACACCTACTAGCTTCTAACTTATTGTGATCTGGTTGACGTTGAGCCAAATGTATGATGGAGAACGTAAAAAAAAAGAAAGAGAAATGAAAAAGTCACTGTTGTGTGGTTACATTAAAGAATAAAATAATGAGAGAAAGAGGGGGAGGGATAAAATGACTAAGTGCACCTGATCCGGCAGCTCCCTCCGCTCCCTCCTCGGTCACCTCCAGGTAAGACTTCTGTACAGCTTTCCCGATGAACAGATCCTTCCCTTCTGCAGATCAGAACAGAGAGAGGTGTGAAAGGAAGGAGAAAAAAGGGAAAGAGGGCCAGAAGGTAGGCCAAACAAACAGGACAGAATGTTAAGGTAGAGAGTCATGGAGCAATGGGATGAAATGACGGAGACAATATAGGAAAGGCAGAAGGAAGGAGAGAGAACAAGCAAAAAAATAAATAAATAAAAGGGGAATGGAAAGAGTGAAATGGAAAGCACAAAGGATGAAAAGACATGATGAGAGAAGAGATGTATAGGGAGAGGGATGTAAGGATTATACGGCAGATATAAGGCAAAAGATGGATAAATAAATGAAATGCAGGAACAGGAAAAAGAAAAGGATGATTGTGAATATAGGGATAAACACAAGGAAACACTACTATAATAGTAATGATAATAATAATAATAATGTTCAAGCAACACTGTAAGACTCAGAAGTATGACACTTCCTGTGTGTGCTTGTAATGTTCTGAGAGATGTTAATACCTACACATACCTTCTATCTCAGCTGTCATGGCTGACAGGTCTGCTTCCTTGGTGAAGATATTCTTAATACCGAGTTGCTTTAATACATCTCTCAGGTCAATCTTCTGCTCCACTTTAAACCTACATCATCATCAAAATAAACAAAAGAATAAAATCATGCACAGAGTTAAGAACGAGATGGCAGTTTTTCCATCCTTAACGCAAAATGTACATATGTAATAGCTTGATTGTAGTGTGTGGTAGAAATCAGACAGATTAAGAATCCGTTGTTGCATTTAGTGCGTCATCAGTGGGCACAGAAGCATAAAACTGGGCCGTAAAGTAGGCTGCTCGGATAGATCCAACTTCCTTTTGAATCATGAATTTGGCAGTCCATGGAATCGATCCATTTGGTGTGATCAGTAAGGGCAGCAGGTGGCAGTGAGATGTGGGACACAATCAGAAACCATTGATCTGAAAATCATTACTGACATCACTGAATTCCTCCCTTCATGACGACACTCACATCGACATACACCAAGTCACATGGAACACATCACCAAATGATTAGTGTACAACTGTCCAATATGCTGCACACTGCAACATAATCCATCATAAATTCATTAGCTAGCCCACTGGGCAAGTCATAGCCCCAATGTGCTTTACACACTCGTGTGTTAGTTGTCCAGGAACCAGTTTAACTAGAGTAAAAATAGCAGCTAACTTAATTTAACCCTAAAGTTTGACAATCTAGTCAAATGCAATAATACTGAGTATATAAAATAAGTGAGCAGTCAAATTCCTGGTGAGGGGAAGATTCTGTGTAGCCATAGTCTTTAGTCACTCCTGATAATACCTTTGAAAGTTTGTCATCACTTGCATATCTCTGCTTGTTGCAGTACACGATAATAGTGTGCCACTCGATCATAAATCATCACTAACATTTCAGTTATAGGGTTTCAAACAGGGTGCTTTTCTGTGGACAGGGGAGGAGGGAAAAAAATAAAATAAAATAAAAAAGCACTGGCAACTACCTACTGCTAACCTACTTAATGTACTTGTTTGCCAGGCAACTAACCAAGACGCACAATTTGAATGTTCCAGGCACCCAGTCTAATCATTAGACCTTAGGGCTGGGCAATATCTAAAATAATTATCACAATATTTCCTTATTAAAATTGTGAGATAATCAACAACATTGCCAGATTCCTTCATTACCTTCCCCCTCCATTTGGCAGTATTTTTGTTTTAAACCAAACGAAAGAGGAAACAGGGGGATCCACCTGAACATATTTGTAGGTTTTGCAAAAACAAACAAACAAACAAACAAACAAACAAATAAATAAATAAAATAAAATAAAAAAAAGGTAAAAGCCTGAGATGCTCAAACGTCAATCTTTGCTCCCATATCCAAGTACACCATTTTACAGAATCTGTGGACCTAGCTTTGCAGCCACACTAAGGCATGAACTGAGAACTAGTCAACCCTCAATTCGCACACCATATGCCAGTGTTAAAAGATACAAAAGCAATTGACAAGGATGCCCCTGCCATGACTTTAGTCCTTCTTCTTACTAATTTGTATTCCAGGATTACCATTAAAATACAGCATACTTCCAACAGGAAGGAAGCTAGTGAAGAACAATTATTTCAGACACTTGACCTTGAAGTGAACTTGATCCTGTTTGGATCAACTGCAAAATTTAATCAGTTCATCTGCATTAATGAGACTCTTGGACGGACATCCTGAAAAAATAATGCCTATACCATTTAGTGGTGCCGGCATAAAAAGACAGTACACAAAGTTACAATGCACACTCACGGGGAGCATTATAGTCTCCTAATTTTGCAACCCATCCCAAGTTACACAGATAATGCTTAGAATTTTATACACATGGATAAAATTGCTGTGGTGAAAAAAAAGGCTCACCCAGTTGCAATTCGACCTTTTAAACATCATTGGTTAATAACAGTCATAGGAAATGTATTACAGGTTAATATTTAGCTGCCCTATAAAACTAATTCTATGTGAAAATGCCTCAAGACAGTCAGAATGTAGCAGCTTTTAAAAAACACTGCAACCAGCATTTTTTTCTCTCATTGTTATTACAGTGGGCGCTGTCATGATGTTATGGTGATGCTGTCCTGTGGCATGAGCTGTTTTTTTTCATATAAACACTAAACGTGTTCCAGGCAGTGCTTTTCCATGCAAAAATGGTACTGTCTCTATTAGTTCTTTTCCCCTCTGCAGCATGGGTGATTATTGTCTGTCAGACATCAGCATCCTGTTATGTGTCAATCATTGCCAATATGTGAGTACATCGCACTATCCCCCAGGCCTACTCCACCTCTGCAGTAATTTTCAAATGGTACATTCCTGCACAACCAGAATCCAGTAGAATTCATGCCAAGATGCAGTCATCCTTCTCTGAAAGCCTGTTTGGAATGCAGCTTTTATTTCTAATCCTTAAATATGTTAATTTACAGTGGGGGAAATAAGTATTGGACACGTCAACATTTTTGTTCAGTAAATATATTTCCAACGAGGCTATTCCCACAAAATTTTCATCAGACATCAGTATTAACTCAAGAAATCTGGAAATATAAATAATTCACAACATTAAAGTCCATAAATAAAGTTGTGTAATAAAGCGGAATGAGACTGGAAAAAAGTATTGAACACGCTAACTGAAATTTGTTTGTATTGACAGCTTTAAGATGCTTCCTGTATGAAGAAATTAATAGGCCACAGTATTCAGGTGTGATTTTGACCCATTCTTCTAAACATATTGTCTTTAAATCTTGTTCAATTGGATTCAATCAGGTGATTGACTGGGCCATTCTAACGCCTTGATTTTTTTCACTGAAACCAATTGAGAGTTTCCTTTGCTGTATGCTTTGGATCGTTACCCTGCTGGAAGGTCCACCCACATTTCGATACCAAAGTCTGGTGAAATTTCATGTGAATAGCCTCATTGGAAATATATTTATGCAAAAAATGTTGCCACGTTCAATACTTATTTCCCACTGTATACTATTTTTAATTGAATTGTCTAGGCAAAACTGTTCATGCGTTTTATCTCCCCATTTAATCAACATCAATTCCCACTCCATTATCCAAGTCTCTCACCTGGGCAGGTAAAGCTCCACTTTCTGCTTCTTGACGTTATTGGCCCAGTCCTCAATCAGCGAGGCCTTAAGGATCGGTTCTAACGAGGCCAGTGGAACTTCTTGTCTTGGCAAAACAATCATCATGCTCATGTCTTCACCTTCATATGGCATCTCCAACACCTGATACACTCCTCCTGCCTCTGAGCTGCCATCACTGAACTCACCTGCACAAGTGGTGAAAAGAAAGTATGCAGTGTTTCTCTCAGCTTCTGTTAAGCTGATATTTTGAAGAGAGGCAACACAGTCACATGTGAACCGTACAGGGGTCCCCTTCTGTACCTCCATCTATTATGGCTGCTTTCATTTAAAATATCTGCACATATTGTAGAAGTAAATATTTGCTATTATGTAATTGTTAGTTTAATTATGACAAAAAATTATAACATTTCTTGTTTACTAGTAATAGTCAAGGCAATAGTAAAGCTTACTATATATAATATAAGCCTAAACAATTATTTGTATTTAATATATAAAAATTATGCTTGCCGGCCGGCATACATTCTGAAACGGCAACATGAGCACTGTCGTACCAAAGGGAGTGATTAAGAACTCTGATCAACGTTTTTATGAGATCTACTTTAGAGACATGCTTGGTTTTTTAATCACTGTGTACACTTTCTTTATTAAGGCAGATATTGACCATCACATATAGTGCTCCAATACTGACGACACTATTAAAATTTCATCCACGGAAAAAGATTGCCTTTTGCAATGTGCCGACAGCAAAAACTCATTTGTAACGACTAGAGCTGCAACAACTAATCGATAAAATATATAATAATTGATTATGAAAATCACCATCAACGAATTTCGTTAATTAGTTATTCGTTAATAACGAATTAGTTGGTCTGCGTGCGGCACCGGGTGTGTTTACTCATGATGTTACTTCTCTTCCGAAAGTTGCGTCTCAAATGACGCACTATACACTTATACTATGCACTATACTTCATGTACTAAGGTAATATCGTCTAAACACTAGCATTTTTTTTAACTAACCGGAAGTATAAGCCGCTTCCTTGTAAGTGGCGCATGAGGTCATGCGCATGTAATTCGACGCTGCTAGCTTTAGCCTAATACGCAGAGTCACTAACAATAATTTTCTTCAGTTTACTGTTTATGTCAGCATTACCTTTTATTCCCAACATGACCTCAGCCACCATCAGACGGAGGCAAAATTTCAAGTGACTGAGGAAGAAAGTGTGCGACCTCCAAGTCCTCTAAGGCAGGGGTGCATTTTATATTAAAAACTGTGGAGAAGATCAAACTTTATAAAGCGAAGTTTGTGTAGCATGAGCACGACAGTGATGCTGTCAGGAGTTGCTTAAAAGGTTTAGTTTAATTTAAGTTTGTCATTATATGCTGCATCAGTGTAACTTCTGTCGTTTATTATAATGGAAGTGATGTGTTAGTAATGAGGCCGCGTTGCTGATCACGTGCAGTGTATACACACTGATACACACTGGGAGAGCGAGTACGATCTGTAATGTCTAATTAAAACACTATGATCAAAAGTAAACAGAATTAAAACAATGTGTCTAAAGGCAGCGAGTAACAGGAACCACAAGGCGCAGTGAAAGTGAGTTTTTATTATTAATTTAGGACTGTAGTTTAATTCAGTGCCTTTTGTGCATCCATAAAAATAATGCATATATACACTATAATACATATACACATATATATATATATATATATATATATATATATATATATATATATATATATATATATATATACACACACACACATACACACACATATATATATATATATATAATGTAAAGTGTAAATTTGCTGTCCCCTCAAAATAACTCAACACACGGCCATTAATGTCTAAACCGCTGGCAACAAAAGTAAGTACACCCCTAAGTGAAAATGTGCAAATTGGGCCCAAAGTGTCAATATTTTGTGTGGCACTGCCTTAACCCTCTTGGGCATGGAGTTCACCAGAGCTTCACAGGTTGCCACTGGAGTCCTCTTCCACTCCTCCATGATGACATCATGGAGCTGGTGGATGTTAGAGACCTTGTGCTCCTCCACCTTGTTTGAGGATGCCCCACAGATGCTCAACAGAGTTTAGGTCTGGAGACATGCTTAGCCAGTCCATCACCTTCACCCTCAGCTTCTTTAGCAAGGCAGTGGTCGTCTTGGAGGTGTGTTTGGGGTCGTTATCATGCTGGAATATTGCATACTGATCATGCGCTGCTTCAGAATGTCACAGTACATGTTGGCATTCATGGTTCCCTCAATGAACTGTAACTCCCCAGTGCCGGCAGCACTCATGCAGCCCCAGACCATGACACTACCACCACCATGCTTCAATGTAGGCAAGACACACTTGTCTTTGTACTCCTCACCTGGTTGCCACCACACACACTTGACACCATCTGAACCAAATAAGTTTATCTTGGTCTCATCAGACCACAGAACATGGTTCCAGTAATCCATGTCCTTAGTCTGCTTGTCTTCAGAACACTGTTTGTGAGCTTTCTTGTGCATCATCTTTAGAAGAGGCTTCCTTCTGGGACGACAGCCATGCAGACCAGTTTGATGCAGTGCACGGCGTATGGTCTGAGCACTGACAGGCTGAACCCCCCACCCCTTCAACCTCTGCAGCAATGCTGGCAGCACTCATTCGTCTATTTCCCAAAGACAACCTCTGGATATGACGCTGAGCACATGCACTCAACTTCTTTGGTCGACCATGGCGAGGCCTGTTCTAAGTGGAACCTGTCCTGTTAAACCGCTGTATTGTCTTGGCCACCATGCCGCAGCTCAGTGTCAGGGTCTTGGCAATCTTATTATAGCCTAGGCCATCTTTATGTAGAGCAACAATTCTTTTTTTCAGATCCTCAGAGAGTTCTTCGCCATGAGGTGCCATGTAGAACTTCCAGTGACCAGCATGAGGGAGTGTGAGACCGATGACACCAAATTTAACACACCTGCTCCCCATTCACACCTGAGACCTTGTAACACTAACAAGTCACATGACACCGGGGAGGGAAAATGGCTAATTGGGCCCAATTTGGAAAATAATGGAAAATAATAATGGAAAATAATGCTGGCCACACAAAATATTGACATTTTGGGCCCAATTTGGACATTTTCACTTAGGGGTGTACTCACTTTTGTTGCCAGTGGTTTAGACATTAATGGCTGTGTGTTGAGTTATTTTGAGTGGACAGCAAATTTACACTGTTACACAAGCTGTACACTCACTACTTTACATTGTAGCAAAGTGTCATTTCTTCAGTGTTGACACATTAAAAGATATAATCAAATATTTACAAAAATGTGAGGGGTGTACTCACTTTTGTGAGATACTGTACATGAGACTCCTATCTTATGTGTGGGCTATTTCAAAAGTTTAGATCATGTGGTCTGCTAATGATGTCATGGTCTGTGCGAAAACTCCTGTGTGTTTCCCCGTGTTTCCCTGTTTTTCTCCCTCCATCTTGTTTTCAGTGGGCGGCTGTGGTTCAGGTGGTAGAGCAGGTTGTCCACTAATTGTAGGTTTGGCAGTATGATTCCCGACCCACATGACTCCACATGCCGAAGTGTCCTTGGGCAAGACACTGAACCCCAAGTTGCTCCTGATGGCAAGTTAGCACCTTGCATGGCAGAAAATGTGAGGGGTGTACTCACTTTTGTGAGATACTGTATATATGTCTGTGTGTGTGTATAAGTATTTATGCATTGTCTTTTTATGGATGCACAAAAAGCACTGAATTAAACTACAGTCCTAAATTAATAATATATATATATATTCTGATGTGTGTGTGTGTGTGTGTATTGGGTTCTTTTCAGTCGTATATAATTGTACAAACAGTTGTGTAAAGTTTTAGTCTGAAGTTTATATTTGTAACACTCAGTTTATGTATTCTATTTTAAATAAAGGAAAAAAGGGTACAGAAAGCCCCCCCCCCCCCCCGATTAATGGGGGGGTGTGTGTGTAATAATAATAATTTAAAAGATAATTAAAAATAATTGGCCAACTAATCGATTACGAAAATAATCGTTAGTTGCAGCCCTAGTAATGACCAATCGCAAGCCTGGTTGCACAGTGCGTTTGTTGGAGTTTGCATGAAGTGCATGTGTACAGAGAAATACTGCCAATGATACATAAAGAACGCCCTTATTTATGAGAAGCACTGAAATGTTGCCGTACTGTCCGTACTAGATTACATTTATTTTTTGTAATTGTTGCGGCCAAAAATGCTTTTTTTCGTGTCGTAAAAAAAAGTGTCGTGACGACGTCACATGATGCGTCTTGGCCCAAATCTGCAGAAAATCTGTGGTAATTTCGAAAACCTTACTAGTTCCTCCAAATATTGCAGAGTTTCCATGATCTTGCATTCTTTTCTTCAATCACAAAATCCTGGACGGACTGATTAATTTAACTTATACCACAATGTTGTGGCATTCTTCATTCTGATTGATCAGAAGATTTAGGATGATTTGGCAGTAGTTCCAGATGTGCTTGTTCTAATAGGTTGTCTTTTCTATAGTAATAACTTGCATAGGGTAAGGTATGGCAGATGCTTTACATAACTTAAATTGAAAAAGGTGTGTAACAGTTGAAACGTAAAGTGCTTCATGAGGAAACCCTATTTAGCATTCTGAGATGGAATCTGCAGTATCAGTACTTTGAAACCATCGGAGCAGTATAATCTAATCTTGGTCCATGAATTTTTCCAACGTCTTCAAGACAGACGGCTTTGTAGTTTCTCTGTAAGCTGCATTTTTATATTTATTTTTGGTCATATCAACTTGAAGGGAAGAGAAAAAAAAAAAGAAAAAGAGAGAGGCTGGCAAGTAACTGACTGTTTTTAGATGCTATAACAGGAACTAACTTTTCTTTTTCTAGACAGCATTAACCATAGCTTAATAAACTGTTAAAAATTAAGTTGTGTCATTCATAAATTTTTTAAATTATTAACATTGGCAAAATTTTGTGGTGTAAGAGGAATTAATTGGTTTTATTCTTCTAAAATCACTTTAGGGTGGTTTATTAGTTTCCTATAACAGCATGCACCAATGATATGAGTGTCCTTTAAGAAAATATTGGTATAAAATTATATTTGGTTTATAAATGATAAAATGAAAAATTACTGTTAGTACATTCAGACCTGCCTGGATTGCTCACCGTAGTAAAAGTCACCCTGTTGGTACATCATCAGCGTTTGCGCCTCACTGCCATCATCTTTACTAAAGGAAAATGTTCTTGTGTTTTCGGGTCGAAACTGATTCTTCCAACTGCCTCGGAAGTAAACTGCGTTAATCAGCGTTATTCTTGTCAAGCTGCTGAAATCCTCTGCCGAAACCAGGTCATGAATCTTACCTGCAGAGGACAGAAGGGGAAAAATGCAGAATATGAAAATCTTTAGACTTAATGTTCTGTATTACTTTGTGTCGTAATCATAAGGTCTCTCTGGATATGAGACATTTGAATCTGAGGGGCTTTCTTGCTTGCTTTAAGTGATCTCAAGTGAAATAAACGCAATGGCTGTGTACTTACTTGCGGTGTGGTTCTGGACCCAGGCATTGATGTGTTGAGCCACAGCAGCTGACTCGTTGAAGTCCACGGTTTCTGCTTCAGCATGGAAATAAAGCTTAACGAGCTTCAGAAACTCAGGGCTAAAGTGAATGCCAGTCTGGAGGAACAGGGAGTTCGCAAAACGCACCACGTACTGGGCCTCATCTCCAATAAGAGCCTGGGTTAGGTTCTTGAGGACAGCGAACTCCTCGTCTGTGAGAGCACACCACACACCCCTCTATATTATCAATAACATTTTTTAGAGGCTCTTAATTCTGAACCTTTTGCTCGTTAGAATTACACTAACCTAATTGTGTAGTTATCCATGCACTAGATTTTCTGTAATTAAGTAATTATATTTTGATGTGACGATAAATCTCAGATTTTAGGCCACTTCATTACCTTCCCTGTAGTTTGTGTAACCCACAGCCTGTCTGATCTGCTGCAGTGACGACCCCCGAGCTCCGAGCTCAACCATGCCCAGTGCCAGAGCCACACTCAGTGGAGAGAAGATGATATTGTCATCGGCTCCTGCCATCTGGAGCTGATGGTATAATCTCACCCAGAACTCGGCACTTGCATCCTCTGGAACTTCAGTCGCCCGGCAACAGCCAACCCGTAGCAACAGCAGGGGAATGAAGAGGCCGACAGCCAACATGGTGGACGACAGAGGACTAGAGCTGGAGAGAGAAATGACAGGGAAGAATGAAGGGGGAGAGAAACAAACAGACAAAGGGAGAAAAAAGAGTGGAAAAAAAAGATGAGAGCGATAGGACAGAAAGCAATGAGAGTGATAGGCTAGTTATCTACTTCTAGACTAGTGATTCAGCTAGGCCTTGAAGAGCACTTCATTTCATCCTGCTTTTCATCAAACCACTCTTGAATAATTGTAGCAGTATGGGAACATCATCTGGAAAGAGGGTTAACACCCTATGGTGCTTCTGGTTCTGTAAAATGATATGAACATGCATGGCAATCACTGGACCTAATGATTTCCATGAGTATGCTGCCCATACCATTATGATCTGTACTTAACAGTTGGCAGCTGCTATTGTGGCATCCTTTGGTTTTCCTGATGTCAAAATTATGGTGAAAAATAACTCCCAAGACCATAGAACGTCAATTGACCATGGGTGAATTAGTGTAACTAATTCTAGTTACAGTCAAATACACTATACAGTATGGCCAAAAGTTTGTGGACACCTGACTGTCACACTCGTATGTACTTTTTGAACATCCAATTCCAGATTAATTCCCCTTTGCTGTTATAATAACCTCCAGTCTTCTGGGAAGGCTTTCCACTAGATTTCAGAGTGTGGGGATTAATCCATTCAGCCACAAGAGCATTAGTGATGTCAGGCACTGATGTTGGGTGAGGAGGTCTGGGGCCACATTCGGCATTCCAATTCATCCCAAAGGTATTCAGTGGATTTGAGGTCAGGACTCTGTGCAGGCTACTCAATTTCTTCCATACTAACCTTGGCAAAGCATGTCTTTATATACTTCACTTTGTGCACAAGGGCACGGTTATAATCGAGAATACAGCATACAAAAGACATCCTATAAAAAAGTGTGCTTCCAACTTTGTGGCAACAATTTGGGTAAAGCCTGCATATGGGTCTGATGGTCAGGTGTCCACAAACTTTTGGCCATACAATGTATATGTACATTTTAAATAAGCATTTAATTATGTTTGGCAAAATGGACTATTCTACCAAGTCCATTTGCCCATTTTATAGTGGTACAGTGGGTAAACATTACTTTGTACAAAGTAGTTCAATACTTTGGACTGAAAACTAAAAAGTAAGAAATCGATTTTCTTCTTCATGTTGTTATTTATTCTTTTTTTGGGGGAAATCAAAATGGACATCGCAATCAAAATTTGGTGCAGACTTTTTGACTGCATTAATGCACCTTTTCAGCTGTATGCAGGTGAGGTCTGGGGGCTACACTACAGTAGGTGGGACAAGCATGAGAATTCTGCAGAAATATCAAAAGGTGTAAAGAACAACACCCAGCAGGCTTAGACTAGCACTGCTTATCAGTCTAATCACAGTAAACCAAATTATCAGACTGATCCAAACAACCTATTTGGAACGGAGACAGCTCGCACACCCGGTTGTGATTACAGTGTTATCAGGCCCTAAACAGGGAGTATAAACTGGCAGAGTATCTGTTCACTGTCTGAGATAAATTCTGACGAAGTACAGTATCAGTGCCCCAGGAACTTCTTATTGAAAAGGGACAACAGTAGATTCGGACTGCCCAGAGAGGACAGACAGTGTGGTCACTGAGGCAGAAGTACACTTTTTCCTCCACTATGAAAATTTTCAAGACAGGAGGACTTTTCTTTGATAAAATAAACACATTTCCAAATTTCTTCTACACCCATCACAGAGTGTCAAGTTATTTTCCTTTTGTTGTGTACTGTAGTCTTATGATATTGTGTGCCATGCACACCCTTTCACCATTTAGATTAGAGGGGGCTATCAGGCTTATCCAATGTGTTTCTGGGCCTAATTTATTTGTATTATTATTGCTGCATTATAATTCAACACACATTCAAAACAGACACTCCTTCTAAAGCTCTCTGGCAAAAGCTGGAAGTCTGACGCTTAGATTACTTTTTTCTTTTCTCTTTGTTATTAAGTAGTGAAGTGTGCATACATGTGCACAATGATGAGAGAGAGAGGGAGAAAGACAGAGAAGGGTATAGATGATGGAGATATCTACATAAGAGGACAGACAATATGCTAGTGGATTCAACTACATTTCCAGGAAGCTGTGTGTGTATAGCACATCTGTACGAAAGAGCACACATGACTGACTCCAGCCTCTGCGCAGTGTGTATGTGTCATGAATGATTGATTATTCACAACTCTGCTGCATACTCTCTCGCTCTCACACACACACGCATAGATAAAATCCACTAATGCTCATTGCACATGTTGCATATGATGTTCAGAGAATCACATTTGCACAAGCATACATTGGCATATAGAGGAACGCACACACCAGCACACACACACACACAAATCCATATCCAAATACATAATCCTCTCTTCAGTTCTGGTTTTCCAGTTGCCTGGCAACATTGTTTATTGTGCCGAGAGAGAAACGAATATTTTTGTATGAGCAGAAATGTGCATGAGTTTGAGTGTGTGTGTTTGTGAATTGTCTCTAATCCATGTCCCAATCGTGAGTTAAAATCACAGAACCGCTAAGCTGTCACTGCTGGGCCCTTGAGTAAGGCCCCAAACCCTCAATTGCTAGGTTGTATAAATGAGAAATGTAAATGTAAAATCTTTCACTTCTATAAGTTGCTCGGGATAAGGGAAACCGCCAAATGCCATAAATGTAAATGTGATGTAGCAAAACTGAGTGTATGTGTGAGAAAGAAGTGTGAGAGTGTGTGTGTGTGTGTGTCTTGAATTTCAATAAAATGTGTTATCAAAAAATTAGAAAAATATACTTAAATTTCAATCTAATAAACATTGGAGCTGTCAATTTGTTAAATAAATCAGGATTAACTAAAGAAAATGTCAATAATAATAATAATAATAATAATAATAATAATAATAATAATTATTATTATTATTATTATTATTATTATTATTATTATACCAGAATCACTGGATCATCTATATTTTTGTCCACGTCAGGATAATTAATTTCATTTTGTAGAAATGTAGTCTCTACACTATGTAGGGTATTACAATGAATAATAACTGACATTTTTTCCCTGAAATAGGGCCAAAAATTACATTTGCATTTGGCTGATCCTTTTATCCAAAGTGATGAGACATATGATTGAGACATAATACAACTGTGTAACTGAGGGTTAAAGGTCCAAAAAGAGGCAGTTTGGTGATGCTGGGAACTCACAACCTTCTGATTAGTAGCTCAAAGCCTTAACCACTGACCCTGTGTATAATAAAATTAACATTTATGAAAATATATCTTGATTATATTGTACCTTACACCTAAAAAAGCAAGTTCTGCTTTTTTACCTAATAGTCAGTAAACCTGACAGTCAAACTGACGTACACAATAAAGTCTTCTCATAAAACTTCTGTAACACCATTATGGCAACATTTATTTATAGCCTCAGTGTCATAAATACCTGGACTGCATACTGCTGTAATAAATAATATTTTAGCATACCTTTGGTGTCATTATATAGGCATCCTACTTAGTGAACATTGTGTAGTTTGGGATGCAGCCTTGAATTCTTCTCGGTATTAACTTGGCACTGGCAACCTTGAAATTAATCCATGTAGCATAATAGTGTAGCACAAACCTTTTTTTTTTTTTTTTGCCAGAAAGAGACAAAATCTTCATTTCAGCATCTTTAATTTAAAACCTTACACATTGCAGCTTCTAAAATATATTACAAAAAGATGTTTATGTTCTATGGAGAGATACTCATGCCAGCGGCAATAAGACACAACATAAAAACATAACTCTCTTCTCGCACATTAGTTAAATATGCACCTAGGTGTAATCGGAACCTTTTTGGATACCTTTTAGAGGAGGAGTTCGTTTCAGGAGCCATGAGACTCGAGTTTTGTACAGCACAAAGGCCTAACTGGAGCTGCAATGAAAACAGACACTCGCTTGTGAACGGAGGAGAAAAGACGCCTGAAAACAGCAGATCCAGTGACCTTTTTTCCTTCAGTAAGACCGAGTTGTGAATAAAAGCCATCCAGCCACCAGGGAGAAACTGAACAAGCCAAACGGAGAACTCCAGACGACACTGGAACTCAGTTAAACTTGGTGGCTTTAGGCTCAAAGTCAGCTTGATTTCTTGACATTGTGTGTCAGGAAATCTTACACAGATCTATATTTATTTAAAGTTTGGAGCTTAAGTTAATATAATCCATCCAGTAAAAACCGGATTTATCGTTTAATTTTTTTTCAGTTCCTTGACATGTCACACTGCTCAGCATAAAATGCTGGTTTTAGTTCTGCAACGTAATATTAGTAGCAAAATTAGCTAAGCCATCATCTTCCAAAATGCAGCACAACACTAACATTAGCCGGAGAATCTATAAGCTTAGCTAATATGGCTGTTACATCTCTAGCAGTGCTTTTCTGTTGTTACTTTTGATAAACTACTTTATTCCACAGAGCTGTTGAATTCTCAAATCTGACTGGTCAGAGGATGTTGGTTAATTTTCTATAACAACATGGTTCTGGCAGTAGTGCCAGCTGTAGTTCAAATGATCTGTGTGAATTAATGTGCTCATTTTAAAATGCAATAATTTCTATAGTAACAGCTAATTCATTATGACTTACAGTATACACTGATCAGTCATAACATTAAAATAACGAACAAGTGAATGGGACGACATTGAATATCTCGTTATAGTGGTTAGGGCTGCACGATTATTGCCAAAATGATAATCCCGATTATTTTGATCAATATTAAGATCTCGATTATTTATCACGATTATTCATTGATTTTAGTGACAACATATTTTTATTGTACTTTCACATTTAAATAAACAGACCGCTGCTTTCACCTCCATGTTGTGCTACATTCCTGCTAATATACAAATCTTTGCATCAAATTAGACTGGTCCTTAAAGTGCATCATCTCGTAGAAGCAAAATATAAATAAAATTGTACCCAAAATATAGGATAAGTAAAAATGCCATCAACCAAATGAAAATATGCAACTAAATGAAAACAATTCAGGCGTATGCAGAAAAGGCAATAACAGTGTTTACAGGAGGAGAGATGCAAACGAATTTAATTTAGGAGATTACAAAAATTTAGGAGCACAGTTGAAGTTTAGTGGTTATTTATTTATTTATTTATTTATTTATTTATTTATTTATTTAAGAGATGGTAGCGTTAATGTGCCACAATATAACATGCAAGTAGGCATGAGGAAACTTGAGCTTGTCAATTATGACAGAATTTAGGAACATGTGGTCAATGATGGTGGTTGTGAGATCGGGAAGTTGAGAGAAGCAGATGATGTTCTCTCTATGCGCCACTCTATGTGATTGGCTGTAAGTGTAGGAAGTGCTTGATTTGAGTGGAGAAAACAGCGGTGTTCTATGAGCGTAGGACGAACTTTAAACGTCAATATCGCAGTCGATCATGTTCATTTAATTGTGGGCAGTCAAAATCATAATCGCGATCGATATCTGATTAATTGTGCAGCCATAACAGTGGTACATGTCAAGGGGTTTGATATATTAGGCATCAAGTGAATGGTCACTTTTTGAAGTTGATGTGTTGGAAACAGGAAAAATGGACAAGCTTAAGGACTTTGAAACAATTTTGAAAAGGGCCAAATTGTGATGGCTAGATGACTGGGTCAGAACATCTCCAAAACGGCGGGTCTTGTGAGGTGTTCCCAGTATGCAGTGGTTAGTGGTCCAAAGAAGGACAACTGGTGTACCAGTGACAGGGTAATGTCCGCCCTATGATCACTGACACGAGTGGGGAGCAAAGGCTAGCCCGTCTGGTCCAATCCCCCAGAAGAGCTACTGTAGCACAAACTGCTGCAAAAGTTCATGCTGGCTTTGATAGAAAGGTGTCAGAAACCACAGTGCATCACAGCTTGCTGTGTATGGGGCTGCATAACCACAGACTGGTCAAAGTACCCATGCTGACCCCTGTCCACCGCCAAAAGCGCCTGAAATGGGCATGTGAGCATTAGAACTGGACCATGGAGCAATGGAAGAAGGTGGCTTGGTCTGATGAATCATGTTTTCTTTTACATCACGTGGAGAGCTGGGAGCAGGTGCATCGCCTTCCTGGGGAAGACATGTCACCAGGATGAAGGCAAACAGGCAGAGGAAGTGTGATACGCAGGGCAATGTTCTGCTGGGAAACCTTGGGTCCCGGCATTCATGTGTAAATTCATGTTACTTTGACACATACCACCTATCTAAACATTGTTTCAGTTCAAGTACACCCTTCATGGTAATGGTATTTCCTAAAGGTATTTCCAGTGGCCTCTTTCAGCAGGATAATGTGCCCTGCCACACTGCAAAAATTGTTTAGGAATGGTTTGAGGAACATTACAATGACTGGCCTATAAATTCCATCCATTTTCTATATCACTTATCCTACAGGCTCGCGGAGAACGTGGAGCCTATCCCAGGGAGCATGGGGCACAAGGCGGAGTACACCCTCGACGGGTACCCATCCATCGCAGGGCACAATCACATACACATTCACACACACTATGGACACTTTGGACATGCCAATCAGCCTACCTTGCATGTCTTTGGACTGGGGGAAGAAACCAGAGTACCTGGAGGAAACCCCTGCAGCACGGGGAGAACATGCAAACTCCGCACACACAGGGCAGTGGCGGGAATCAAACCCCCAACCCTGGAGGTGTGAGGCCAATGTGCTAATCTGTGGGATGTACTGGACAAACAAGTCCAAAGAGGAAACATTTGTTTAACATCTATGGAAGGAGTCCCGAGTGAATATCATGATGGTTTTGTTGTATTTATAAATTCATGATCATGTAATCATATTAATATGTAAACTTGTTCTGATTTTTCAAGGAATGTATGGGTTACATCAGCTGTCTAACTAATTTTCTAGATAGAAAGTAACTCCCACCACAACCAAATAAAATATCACATCCTTTCCCATTCAAGTATATTGGCTTTTCCACAATGTGAATTTTATTTGTGTTTGGTCTGACTGCTACTTCAGCTGAAAAAACAAAAAAGCATAGTTTTCAAGTATCTCCCATATAGGATGGTGTGCTAAAAATGTTACAGCTAAACCTCTGTTTATAGTTTCTACACCAACCCCCCTCCTTAACACCAAGCTGTGCAGTACACCCTTGCATTTTCTCCTGTGTAGTTCACTGTCACCTTTCTCCTAAGTGGCTTCAAATTGTTCAAATTATAAAAGACAGTTATTTTTAACACTAGAGCATGAAGGCCACCCTATCAAGCTGACTGTGCACCTACGCAACCACCTCCTCCATATCTCCATCTGGAGTGTAGACACACTTCAAAAAATAACACACACACACACACACACACACACACAGACACACACAGTCTACCAGAAGCGAGGCCATTATCTCACTGTTCTCAATGCCATGGTCAACTCTATAATTCTAGAACAAGGCTATTCACCTTTTTTATTGTGTGAAATATAACGTGGTCAAGTTTTAAATGATCAGATTATAGTCATTAAATGATTAAAATGCGTTTTCACATTCTAACCATAACCAGCATAAAATATTTTACTAATCTGGAACAAACACCAAACAACCATTACACAACAATAAAACCTTATGATGAACTTGGGAGAGCTCAAGGGCAGAGGCTTAAATGATATTTTGAGCATGAAGTTTGGCTTCTCTTGCACAAGTGAAATAGCAATGTCTGTTTTCAGCCAGAGATTTCAAGAACACTGGTTACATCCAGAATATCTCTTTGTGTATGTGTGCACAAATGCCAAGATACTGCGACAAAAATTTGTAGTGAGCTATGGTAGTATTTACACAAAATACTGTAGAATTTTGTCTTATTTAAAACATTGCTTCAGTTCATTTATGTTTGAGGGCATTCGTTTTTGCATAGATCTCTTAAGATCCCACCACAGTACCTCAATAGTCTGGACTTTGACCTGGCCATTCCAACACCTTTATTTTTGTCTTCTTTAGCCATTGTTCTTGGGATCATTGTCCTGTTGCATGACCCAATTTTTGCCCAGCTTAAGCTGCTGGACAGAAGGCCTCACATTTGTTTCAAGAATATCCTGGTGGAGTTCATTGTTGTCTCTGACTCAGTGGCTGCAAAACAAGCCCAATTATCACCCCTCCACCTCTATGCTTGACAGTTGGTATGGGGTGTTTGTGGCATTGTGTTGGCTTTTCACCAAACACGGTGCTGTGCATGATGATCAAACATCTCCACCTCGGTCTCATCAGTCCAAAGGATATTGTTCTAGAACAATTGTGGCTTTTTCAGATACAATTTTACAAACCTAAGTCATGCTGCCATATTCTCTTTGGAGAGAAGGGTCTTTTCCTAACCACCCTTCCATGAAAACCATGTCTTTTTCTGATGTGCTGTGCTGGCATGAATATGAGCATTAAATGGTCTTACCTTGGACTTAGATAACTGGGTCTCCCACTCCTGGCAACTGTCCTGAAGGCACTGCATTTGTAAACAATCCTTCCAACTGTAGAATATTGAATTTCAAATTGATTGGAGATGGCCTTATAACCCTTCCTAGATTAATAAGCAGCAACAATTGCTTCTTGGAGGTCATAGCTGATGTAATTTCTTCTTGGTATGATGTAGACACACACCTGAGTGCTTCAAGCTGCTTCAAACTTATGTCATAGAGACAGTCACACTTCTTTAAGATTAACTGATCTTGTACATTTCTTTAGTAACACCTGACTGCTAAATACTGTCTTAATGATTGTGGAAGTTGGAAGGGTGTACTTATTTTTTTTTCCCCCACCTGGTTTCTGAATGTTGGTTTACTTTTTGGGGAAAAATGACTACATATTGAATTTTTTTTTTTTTTTTGTCTGGTTATTTGTTTGTTTATAGAAGTTAGTGAGGACCACCCAATTGTTATTTAGGTGCTAAAACATAGAATTGAAGGAAGGTGTACTTTCTTTATCCCATGACTGTATGTATGTATCTGTGTATCTATACGTACATTATGTACATATTTATATACACTATAGTGTATCTCCTTGTGCGCTGTGTGTGTGCGCGCATTAGTGTTAGGAGCTGGAGTAGTGGACATAAGTGCAGGGTTTTGATGGTCTTGGGAAGAAGCTCATTTTTAGTCTCTCACCCATGGCGGAGTTGTGGAGGTGTTTTTCTGACGCACAGCCACCAGAATAACCTGTTGTCTGTGGGATCTTGAAGATCTTTGCTGCTGCACAGCTGCAGTGCATGATGTTCCCAGTGAGGATGCTCTTTATAATGGCAGGATAAAAAGGTCTTCTGGATAGTTGAGGAGATCTGTCTCTCTTCCATACTGGCATTGAAATTTGACGAGTACTTGACAGGTCCTCGCTGAGGTTTACATTAAAGTATCTGATGTTGATCACTCGCTCCACCAAGGTCCCACTGATCATTTGAGGTGTGTGTCATCTGTTCCTTCTGAAGCCCACAACCCGTTCCTTTGTTATGCTGGTATTTAGAAACAGGTTGTTGGCTTTGCACCACTGGGCCAGCCTCTCCACTTCATCCATATAGGCCTTCGGTTCATTCCACTGCAGCGTCATCTGCAAGCTTCATGATGGTATTGGATCCAAATGACAAGGATGATATAAGGGGTTCACAGAACCATAGTTACATATGCAACTAGCATTCTATTTCACCCCTCTTAACTGCCAGCAGGGCTTTATAACCCCTAGATAACATCTCCCAACAATGTCATGAGGAACAGGACAGGAGTAGTAGTTGCTGTGTTCTTGGAGGAATTTTGGAAGGTCGGCCAGTTCTGGGAAGGTTCATTTGATTGAACAGGGTTTGCAGTAATCAGTCTTGGTGGTATCTAGTCCAGCTGAACCCCATTATGAATGTAGTTTCATAGACTTGGGGACTTCGTAACTACGTGGCATATACATTTGCACACAGGCCCCAGTTGGGGCTTTTATAATTTAAAAACTGTATATTGTGTGTTTACTCAGGTTGCCTTTGTTTCATCTTTGACTTTGTTTTAATTCCTGAAACAATTTAGTATAAGATATACACAAAAACAGAAGAAATCAGCATGGGGCAAATACTTTTTCACAGCACTGTAAGATAGTAGCCATTTATACATTCTACTGCAAATTTATCCACACCAGGGTGTTAAATTTTTTGAAAATATTTTATATTGTATTTAAAAGGCAAATGCATTTTCATGGGCAGGAACAATGATAGGAACAAAGATTTCTGGGAACAACAGGAAGTTCACTATCACCAATCGTTTGAAATTGTCACTTTACTGCATCATACCTAAGTTGCATATAATTAAGAAAATGTAACAATTTAAAGGTCACTTGTGTCTGGAATCGTGGCTCTATGACACACTCTTAGACCACTAATTTCAGCTACGCCATGTCCTATATCTGCTGAAAAGTTATTTATTTGTCTAGACAGGGTTCTTGGCTTGTTGTGGTGGTTATGTGCTGTTACAGGGCCTGGTATTTACAAACTACATATAGGCGGTTTAGACTAAGAAGCTTGAACAGATGAGAACAAGGATTCATGTCTGCTAACCAAGCATGTGTTCCAGAATTGGCATTAAAGTCAATGTAGGAGATGTAGTCACAGCCAGACATAACATCAATAATATCAGCTCAATGCCAAGGAAGTGGACACAGTTGATTGTCATTGTTTACCAAGAGGTTCCGTTATTACTGCATGAGGGCTAGCACTATAGCATGCTTAGCAATACAAAGTGAATTGGGGGTGGGGTGGGGGACAACTCAGGTATAGAAACACTGACACTGATTTGTGTGGGGTGAATACTCTCTCCAAAACAAAGAGTTGGAATTAGCAGGAATCCTAGCTGAGAATAACCAAATATCAGAAGTTAACAGTGCATAATGTGTTAAGGAAACACCAATTCCACAACTTCTGTTTGACAAAGAGGTTCAGATATTGGCTGAGTGTTGGTTTGAGTACACAAAATAATGTACAAACCAAATGGTGACTCAGCTTAAGTTAAATGGTCACAATCTCTCTTGCATGCAAATTTTGACTGAAGCAATAATAAGCTGATGAATATCCACTTCTGCATGTTCTGATTAAAATTTAAATGAAGAAATATAAACATTTCTGATGCTTCTGGAGACATTTTCATTTCCTAGAATCATTCTGTGTTTCAGGTCTTTCAACATCATAGACCGATCAACAGATGATCCAGCTGAGGTTTATCAGAATTGTATCTAGATGGCTAGCAAATGACTTTGCCCTATGGTTCTCCTCTTTTGAGTCACCGACATGTAGAGACTCTCTCTGTCACATTGGTAGTATCAGGGCTCTTCTTCTCTTCTGCCCTTTGATGTCCAGTATGCTTAAATCTCTGGCCAAAGATTGCAACTGACTTCAATCAGGTAGCACCTTGCCGCACACAATGACCAGCCCCTTGTACTTGGCGAGTTTCTTTTCAAAGAACTCATCTAAGCAATCATCCCAACGGACTGTTAGCTCTTGGCTGGTGAATTAAGACAAGACAATGGTGTCTGGTCTCAAGGTGGTGACTGCAATGTGCTGCAGGAACTTGAGCTTCTACTCCAGATCTAGCAACAGGTGCCAGTCCCTTGCAGAGGTCAAGATTCCTGCAGATGTTCTTACTATAGATTCACCGATGTATCAGCCGATAATTGGTATTGGCGGATAAAGGCTATTTTTCCCGCTATGGGCCATTGGCCGATAGTTTAAAAACATCCGATAATCAAGGCTGATTATAAAATGTCAATCAAAAGAGGGCGGGAAAACACATCGATTTCATGCTGTGTGTAAAGATGTCTCTTGTGTGGAATGATGACAAAACTGCTGTTTATAAGCTCTGCACTGCTAAAATTTTACACCGGAAGTGAGAAGCTGTTAATCAGAAGTTTTGGCGTCGAGTCAGCTCTGGGACTGCTTGCTCCACTAAACTCCTGCGCTGTTGACCATAATGACCTTCAGGACTTGATCATGTCACCAGCCGTATCTCCCCTCTGCTGACATGATTACACATTCACACTAAATCCTATTACCTATATTTTAATCTCAAGTTCTCAAGAGACAAGAGAGTACTTGCTATAGTTATTTATGATACTGATTTCGATTTTAATTATTTAACTGTAAGCAAGCCTTTTTCAATTCATATATACTCAAATTTAAATGCACTCCAACCAGAAGCAAGTATGATTGTAAAGATATACTAAAGATGAAACTGACGACTAAGGAGCCCATCACTGGGATTTGTGCATACTGTTTTGTTTTTAGTTTATCTGCATATTCAATAACTTGATTGTGGATTATTTGCAGACTCAATAACTTGACTGTGGATTATTTGCAGACTCAATAACTTGACTGTGGATTATTTGCAGACTCAATAACTTGACTGTGGATTGTTTGCATACTCAATAACTTGATTGTGGATTTTCTTCCACAATCACTCAGGGTTTCTGTTTTGGATTCATTATGTTACTCCTTTACTGTCCTTCTTAATTTTTGTAATTTGTCAATTTTGTATTGTTTTCTTTTCTATTGTATAACCAGCAAGTCCACATTAGCTTTATTAACAGCAAAAGTAAATATCCATGATAACAGAGTGAAAAACATGCAAGTTTAGTGGCTTTTAGTATGAATATGTTAGCCTTAAGGTTATCTATAAGCTAGTGTACTCCAAAACAAAGACAGATTTGGCATTTAGAAGATATATGTATTCAGAATTTACAGTCTCTCTCTACAACCATTATGGATAATCAATGATTTTGATGATCATTCTCCACTTCAGCTTCTCATCAGATTTTCTGTTTAATCAAATGCTCTCTAGAATCTGAAATGTCTCGCCCCAACATTATAAACATTAAACATCCATAGTACTAACTGTCAAGTACGGCTTAGCCCGGGCTGTGAGGTAAGCTAAAGGCTACTGTCTATTTTTAAAAGGGGGAGGGGCCACTCATTGTGTTCTGCCCTGAATTCCTGTTTCAGTGGAAATTACACCAACACATCAAACAATGCTGCACCTTTCAAAGCATTTCACTAGGACCTTAAGACTTCTCTAAGATTGTGTGCATCTATTTTGCTTTATCAGAAGAAATAAGATAAAAAGAGAGATAATGCCAAAACTCACAGTCGACGCTATGTTAAATAATGGTCACCGCCATTCCTTATCTGAAGTCCAAAACTTTTGCCAAATGTGGCCTACCTTCCAGTGGATGTAACCTCTAAAAACCTTCACTCTACCCTTACGCCACCCCATAGAGAACATCTGTCAAGCCCTTTGATTACCTGGGCATGGATATAATTACGCTGCTGCCTTGTTTGGCTTGAAGGCACAATTACATCTTAGTCATGTCGCATTATGACATCCACTACCTGGTATTCTTAGCCCTATGAATCTCCAACATATTCACTGAGAAATGGCACTTATGTTCTGTTGCATTAGAAACCATGAGAGACCATGCATGTGATTATTACGACCTCCAGTTAGCTTTTGGAATGTAAGGTCTGAGACGTTCCTCAAACATTCACAGGTTTATTTTCCCCATTAAACAAGGTTATGGGCTGCCAAGGAGACCTGGCAGCATCAATCCTTCTTTCACTGTTTCAGCAGGTTCACCAGACATAGCAACACATTTTGAAGACTAGTCCAACCGTACCAGAACACATGAAAGAGGTGCACAGTCTAGTGAGCACAGAGAGCTTTCAAGAAAATAAATACTAAATTGTACCATTGCTTGTCACTTGGGGTGATCCTTAAGGTCCAATTATGTGCCTTATAACTAATGTAATAAGACATAACCTTGTAAATTCCAGCATGTCACTGTTTCAAGGCTCTGGGTGTACACATGAGCGTAAAACTACCATTATATATTCTTTCTTCCCATTCCTTCCTTCCTTTCCTCCCAATCCCTTTTACATGCACTTCTTTCACATTCTCAGTTTTTAAACATTAAAATATTTCTACTTAAGTTCTTGAAAACATTACATTTCATATAAAAAAATGACTTTTTCCCTCCATCTCTCCATGACATTTGGCTTCTTATAACTGCAGGATTTCCAGCAGGAAAAGCAAACAGAGTTATCATTTCTTAGATTATGTGTATGTTGTGTTTTACTGTGCAGAACAGACGTGTCCAGGTGTTCCAGGAAAAAGCATTTGCAAGACTACTGTTTGCCAATAAGCATATAGGCAAAGACCATTCCTTCTGGAATAATGTGCTCTGGAAAGAGTTGTTTGGCCACAGTAACAGCAGAGATGTTTGGCGCTAACCAAAGACATCTGTTCAGGAGAAGTACCTCATACCAACAGTTAAGCATGGTGGTGGAAATGTTATGGTTTGTGGTTGTATTGTTGCTTCAGAGACTAGACAGCTTGCATTCATTGCTTCAACTATGAATTTTGCATCATATCAAAGAGTATGTGAGGTCATCTGTCCGAAAGTTGAACCGAAAGTGGACCTTTCAACAGGATAATGATCCTAAGCGCACTAGCAAATCCACCAAGGAATGGCTCAAAAAGAAGAAATGAAGGGTTATGGAATGGCCTAGTCAAAACTCGGGTTTGAATACCATTGAAATTTTGTGGGGGGATTTGAAACAGGTAGTACATACAAGAAAACCCTCAAACATCTTGCAACTGAAAGAATATTGCATGAAGAGTGGTCATAAATTCCAGCAAGCTGATGTTGTAGACTGGTGGACAACTATGCAAAACGGCTACAAAAAGTTATTTCTGCTAAAAGGGGCAATATTAGCTTATGAGGCCAAGAGTGTACTTACTAAGAATCTCACATCTATTGACATTTCTGTTGAATAAATGACTGAAAAAACTAATGTTCCTTGTGGTTTTGTTCAAGTACCTTGTTCCTTGTGGTTTTGTTCTGTCCAGTCCACATCTCCTTTTTGTCTCAGTCTCACTTTCTTTTCTGTCCCATTATTTCCCTCTATCCCCCATCTCCATGTCTGTTTTTACAAATCTTATTTACAGAAGCATGAAACAAGATTTTCTGGAGCAACATGTTCACGCCAGTGTCCGCTCAAATCATCTTCCTCTCTGTTTCCACAATGATGTTATCGCACAACCAATGCCAGAAATATATTACACCAACGCTTTCCCAATTCCCTTGGCTTCAAGAAAAGAAATTACTTTACTGCAATAGAAACTTTACTGATGCGCTGTTAGAAGTAACACTAGCGGCAGTTTGTATTAGCCAGTGTGCAACAGACAAATGTAAATAAAAAGTAATTATTAAATAAAAAATAAAATAAGATTAAAGTGACATGATGTTGCCACAAATTATATATTGTGCCACATCACTTATGTGCTAGGTGATTTATTAATTTTTTTAAAGAATGCTTTTAATACATAATAAACATTCACCAGTTACTCTTAATTTTGGCAGGGTTTTGGATAAAAATGTCATGGGGCTCATAGTTAGGGCGTATCAGCCGTAACATTAAAACGACCTGCCTAATAATATGTAGGTCCACCTTGTGCTGCCAAAACAGCTCTGACCTGTCGAGGCATGGACTCTACAAGACTTCTGAAGGTGTGCTGTGGTATATGGCACCAAGACGTTAACAGCAGATCCTTTAAGTCCTGTTCCTCAAACCATTTCTGAACTATTTTTGCAGTGTAGCAGGGCGCATTATCCTGCTTAAGAGTCCACTGTCATTATGGAACGCCACTGTGATGAAGGGGTGTACTTGGTCGGCAGCAATGTTTAGGTAGGTGTTATGTGTCAAAATAACATCCGCATGAAAGCCAGGACCCAAGGTCACAAACCACTGTATACCGAGAACACCCTACAAGACCTGCTGTTTTGGAGATGCTCTGACTCAGTCGTCGATTACAATTGGGACCAAGCTTGTCAAAGTCGCTCAGGCCCTTACGCTTGCCCATTTTTCCTGCTTCGAGAACTGACAGTTCACCTGCTGCCTAATAATATCCAAGATTCTGCACTATTTCTAGGTCCACATTTAAATGCAAGTAAAATTGTGATATTGACCACGTTAAAAGTTTTGTACATAAAGTCGGATTAGGGCCTCACGCCTAATCTCTTCTGTTGAAGCATGTGTTCAGATGACACACTGATGGATTTGATATAAAATGGATCATAAGGTTTTGCACAAACTTGTGGAGTCTGTGTCAGCTTGAGTGCACACTGTCATTAAAGCAAAAGGGGGACATAACAAATAATAACAAATTCTGAAATACATGCAGGAATTTCAAAGATTCTAACATACACACACACACACACACACACACACACACACACACACACGTTTATGTATGTACATGAAAAAAAATTAAAGCGTGGTATGTGTATTTCAAATGAAGTAGAGATCCCAATCCTGATCTTATGTGAAGGTATTACCATGTTGTTTATTTATCGTTTACTGTACCGTCTGCCCATGCTGCTTTTATATACGTATAAACACATCTGGTTATCCATCGTGTATGTCTATTTCAGATTTTAATCACATGTTCTCGAGGCATTCAAATAACTTTCAGTTATCCTTACCGTCTGTGTAAAGATGATGAAGCCGAAATGGAAGCAAATATCCTGCTCTCTCTCTCTCTCACACGTTCGCCCTTCAACTAACACGGAGGCAGGTGGCTGTGGCTGTGACTGCTCTCTCTCTGTGTGTGTGTGTGTGTGTGTGTGTGTGTGTGTGTGTGTGTGTGTATGTATGTATGTATGTATGTATGTATGTATGTATGTATGTATGTATATATATATATATATATATATATATATATATATATATATATATATATATATATATATTCAGCAGTGGCTCCACCCCCTCTCGTCCACCATTGGTCATATATACCACCACAGAAATGACTTTTCCTCATCAAGTTTGATATATTTTTATGACACTATATAATGTCACCTAGTCACGCTGTTAATATACAGAAAGAAAGACGACAGCAATTTTAAAAAACGTATTTGGAAAACCGGAAGACCATCCAATGACTTCCGAACTGGCAACAGCCAATCAAACGAGCTCGCTGGGAAGTGTAGTTCTTTTTTTGACCCGCGGTGCACCTTCTCGGTTATTTTTACGCTTTGAAAAGACTACAAATTCTCTGTCCACACCTTTGCGACTCATCTGCTGTTGGAAGCAGAAATCCTCATCTATATTTTGTGGATTTTGGGACCAAAATAAATAAAGAAAGAAAAAACAACTTCCGTCTTTTAGCCTAAACGTTTCGGAAGGAAATTCAGCGGACAAGCATCGGGGAGATACAACTATAAGTTCCGCAAATCAACTTTATTTTTTAACACGACAGGTATGGGATTAACGTCACCAATTTAGCCTAAATAACTCAGTTCTCATATTACCGAGTGTAAAAGTGCTGCTTATTGGCGATTTAAATGACTGAATTACAAATGTATCTCTATCGAACAGAGAGTGTGCTACCTAGGCTGTAGAAACTATTGTTTCAAACCCTATCAAGGACACATATCAAGGGAGTAGATATGCATTTTTATCCTGCCTTAACTAGCTCGAAACTATTAGCTTAGCTTGCTAGCTAGCTAGCTCGCTCGCTCGCTAGCAGGTGTGCTGCAACTTCCTGCACATCCCGCGCGCCTGTGCGTTCCGGTTTCAATCTCATTGGATGAATCTGAGGACCCAGAGCCGTCTTCCAACATTTGAGATGGATATTTGATGTGCCTGCTACAACGTGTATTTGTTTCCTGAATTTGACGGTTTTTGTAACCAATTGCAACACTACTAGTGATTTTTTTTACGTTTCATGTATGTAATGGCTAGCTAACGAAATATTTGCTAGTATACCGACATACAGTATCAGTAGAAATCCTTCGTTTGAACTCTTTAAAGGTTACATTTTATCTTACCTGTTTAAAACCTGTTATATTTGCAAGTAGTCCGTGACTTCAGAGCTCACAATGGTCGTTTGCTGCTATCTGAAAACAGCTTCGTCGATGTAGGGATTACGAGTTGATATGATTTTGATCAGGCGCACACGAAGATACCAAAGGGTCCTTGGGATGCAGGCTGCGCAGGGAGATGCAGGATACGTCCTCCCACGGCTACATAGTTAGCTTGCTAGCATTTACATAGCTTTGTTTAGCAAGCTAGTTTAGTTTCACCAACGCCAGTACGTTGTTCACCGTAATGTAATGAAAACGTAAAATGAAGAAACTTAAAACAACAACAACAATAATAACTTGGCTGTACCTTTCTGGTCACAGCCGTAAAGTTTAATCTGAATAAACAATAGAACTCAAAAAGAAACTAAATTACAGCCATGTAGTTAACTAAAGGAGGTAAGAGAGTGAGGTATGTATTAGTTGCTATTTATACAAGATTATTCTTATATAAATATAACCATATATATATATTGTTACATTTATACACTTATTTTTGGGTTGTCATTTAACTTGTGTTATTCACTGAATGCCATTTTATATAGCAAATTCTGTGGAATTCTCGTGTGGCGTAAATGTTTGAGTCATGGTTAAAATCAAAAGATCAGGACCTATTTTCATTGTAACTTTATAGTTTGTCGCTTGTTTGAAAACGGTTAAAATTTTTTAATGCTCATACTGTACTACTGTGTTCGACCAATGAAATGTTCTGTAGAAAGTATTTTTCCCGCCCCTGGAGGTGTGTTTTGTTCTACAGCAGCAGCTTGTTAGACGTAATCATGTACATTTGAGTATTTAGCAATGCGCTGTCATGCATGTTATTCCCCTTTCCAGCTATTTCTTGGTTGAGAGAAAATGGTTATAGCGTCTTTGTAAACTTTGAAAAGTCCCCCCCACCTTTCTGAGGAGTGTTTTACAAGTTTGGAGCTGTTCAGTGCGAGAATGCACCGAAATGAAAATTCTTGGCCGAAACCGGATCCAATGAAAAACTTGGCCGAAGGCCGAATACTAAACATGTTTTTTCCATTTATTTTTACCATTTTTTTCACCACTGCATAAATTGAATAGTCAAAATGTGCTTTTTACTATTTTGTCTTGCTCTTCAAAAAAAATCAATTACAAAAACTACAATTTCAAAATATTTATTTAACCCTGAACATTTTTTTAAATTCCAGTAGGAATAGGCTACCAGCAAGGCACAATATAACTTTAAATAAATAAATTACCAAAATAAATATATTTTTATGTGGTCTTTGAGCCCCCCTTGAATAGCCGATGTTAGGCCTATAACTGACTGCTGAAAGAATGTAACACACTGTAGCCTGCAACAAAAAGTGCATTGACAAGAGTGCAAAAAAATGGTTATATTCAGTTATATACGGCTGATTATATTGGGGATATATACCGCTCGCGTCCCTGTACACCTCGCGGAGTATTATAGTAGATATCGTAGAGTTAGATATGTTATGTTCCTTGATAGATTTAGTTAGTTTAAACTAGATTAGTTCATTTAGTCCCTGCTGGTGTTTCCACTCCCAGTCCATAGTCCTAGTTCATGTTTCTTGTTTTGTGTTTTGACCCTGTTTTCTGTGATTCCTGCTTTGCCCTGTTTATGCCTGTTTGCCGATCGCCCAACCCTGTTTTGACTATGCTTTTTGGATTACGATTTGGATTTGTCTGCCAGCCCTTAAATAAATACGTCTTCACCTGCTTCCGTACCCTACTCTCTTATGTCTCGCGACGTGACACAATACTCCGGAACAGAAACAAAACAAATGCACGTGTCCACAGTAAACAATGTCACGGTTTTCAACATCCGAAGAGCATGCGCTCGCTGACCATTCATGCACGTAGCTCGTGCATGTACACGCCCCCTCATCGCTACGAGCGCGCTGCCGGAAGTGGAGGTTGTGACATTCGCGCATCTCACTCTGGTTGCTAAGCTATTTGGCGCGTCAACAAACACGTCATTGTTGGGTCAAATTTATTCTGCCTTTTCACTTATTTCACTAATTTTGGTTGCCGTACATTCGGTGCATCCCTAACTTTACTGTTTTTAATCTGAGGAATCTCAATTTTATCCCCTAAAAGACATACCCTTGGTGAAAGTGGAAGGTTGTATCCTAACCCTCTCCCAAGATATTTCAAAATAGTTTCCCAAAAAGGCTGAACCTTTGTACATTCCCAATGAGCATGAAAATGATGAGCATCTAGTTTCTTGTTTACATTGTTTACATTTCCAGCATTTATTATTTTTCACAATACCCATTTTATAAAGCTAAACCAGTGTGTAACAATACCTGTATTATACATTATGCTGGATAAATTTACCTCTTGCTTCCTTTATATACATCCTATTGTTGGATAAAACTCTATTCCAAGTATCCTTATCTATGTCACTATTAAGGTCTCTTTGCCAAATCAGTCTCAGGTTTTCACAGTCCCTGTCATCAATCCTAATACACCTTTGATAAAAAATGAGATGCCTTCTGGAGAGGCCTTGATATGCAGAACTCTTCGAAAACATTATTTTCTTGCCCAATGCTGACCGATGCCTTCAAACAATCTCCCCCTCCCCGCCCCCATTTTAATATGTGGATTATTCCATACTGAAGAATAGTGTTGGCACATGTGAGAGATCTGACACTTTTTGTGGACAGCCTTCTACACCTCTCTAGAAAGAAGCAATATTGGATTAGTCATTATGTTGTAGTTCTCCCTCCAGTTTTTGTGATAGAGCCTCTATTGGTCGAAAAGGGAAAGTAAGTTGTTGTTCTATGTGTACCCAGTCTAAAGCCGAATCGTTTTCATCCCAGTGTCTCGTGAGCTTAGACATCTCAAATGCTATTTTATAGAGTTCTACATTCGGTAATGCTAAACTGCCTTTTTCTCTAGGTAAACATAATTTATTTATTCCAGTCCTGGGTCTTTTACCTTCCCATATAAAGGCTTTACTAGAGGAACCATTTCCTGATATATAATTAAACTGCGTCGCCACCACCAGCTTTATTATAGTAATCTTTCCCCATAAAGTTAAGTTCAGCTCTAATTTTATCTGTAGTTTCTGCAATAAAGGGTCCATGTTCAAACTCATTATGTTCTGTAAATTAGGGCTCCGTTGGAGACCAAGATATCTAATTCCTTTATGCATCCATTTAAAGTTAAGTGCACTAACAGAAGAAGAGAAACATGTTCCTGATATGGGCATAGCCTCTGATTTATGCCAATTGATTTTATATCCTGAACATTTGGAATATGATTCAATCACATTAAGGGGTACTGATAGAGTATGCGAGGTCTTTAACTAATAGTAATATGTCATCAGCATATAAAAGCAGTTTGTGTTCTCTTTCCCCTGGAAATATACCTTTTAATTCTCAGGTCTTCTCTAATCTTCGACGCAAGTGGTTCCAAAACCAATGTAAAGAGTATTGGACTAAGAGAACAACCTTGAGCCAGATAGATTAAACAAAGATGAAGTCATCCCATAAGTTATTACCACTGCTTTAGGATTGGAGTATAGAATTTTTAACCACTTCACCAACCAGGGCCAAAAACAAATTTATCCAAGGTTGCAAAAAGAAACCCCCATTCCACCCTATCAAAGGCTTTTTCCACATCTAGCGATATTGCAGCCATGGGATTCACGTTAGACTGATTCATTCACATAAGATGCAGTAACCTTCTCATATTATCAGTTGAGGATCTGTTTTTAATGAAGCCCACCAGATCTCTGTATATAATATTAGGTAGAATGCCTTCTAATCATGAGGCCGCCAACTTTAACACTTTTAGGTCTATTTCTAGCAAGCTTATTGGACGTAAATTAGCAGGATCCATTCTGTGTCTTCCAGGTTTTGGTATAAATTATATTAAGGCTTCATTAAAACTGTCGGGCAACGTATTATCTCTGAATATACATATATATATATATATATATATATATATATATATATATATATATATATATATATATATATATATATATATATATTAATAATATTCGACTGGAAAACCTTCAGAGCCTGGTGATTTTCCAGATTTCAAAGGCATTGTAATAGCTCTGACCTCTTCTTGAGTTATCAGTGCATCCAATAAGTCTTGTTTATCAGAGGATAAAGTGGTAATATAATGCTGAACAAGAAACATTTCAACTCATCCTGACTATAACTGAAATCTGATGCATATAATTTAGAGTAAAACTGATTAAAAACCCTATTAATTTCTTTCTCAGAAGTGAGCACCCTCTCTCGCTCCCTAATTGCAGGTATGACATTAAATGCACTCTGTTGCTTTTTCTGTCTAGCAAGAAGCTTCCCAGCTTTTTCCCCACTCTCATAAAAAATTGGGCTTCAATTTAAATAATGCATATTCTGATTTCTTATTAAAGAGTTTATGCAAATCAAATTTTAATTGACACAGCTGTTTAAATTTTGAATCCAGGAAACCTTCTGCTAATTCCTTTTCTAAGTCACAAATTTGCTTTTCTAGATGTCTCACTTTTTCATTACTTTCTTTTCTTCCCTACTGCCATACGCAATACATTTTCCCCTGAAAGATGCTTTAAAGGCATAGCATACGGTTGCTAATCTCTGGGTTGAACAAATATTAAGTAAAAAAAAATAAAAAATCTTAAAATCTTCCTTTAGAGAATCTACTAAGACAATCTTCTAACATAAACATAGTCTCCATCTCCCTCTTTTCCTATGGTCTGCTTTTACATCTCATTTCAACTCCACATGTGCATCGTCTGTCACTGCTATAGCCCCTGTTGTACAATCAACAACAGCATCAATTAACAAATTGGGATCAGAAAATAATCAGTTCTTGAGAATGTCTTGTGACCGTTTGAAAAGAATGTATATTATTTTTCTCGTGGATTAACCGGTCTCTAGATATGTTCATCCATTATATCTTTGAGAATGTGAATAGCCTTGTCTCTAGGACTTGAAATGATGTTTTCACTTCCGTCCAGGATTCCATCCATTGTCTGATTAAAGTCTGACACATCCCTCAAGATTGACCAATATTTTGTTTACATCATGAAAGAATTCAGGCTCCTCCTTATTTGGTGTGTATATATTACATAACACTACTTTAACACCATTGAACTTTGCCTCTATTCAGATTAGCCTACCCTCCTTGTCCTTATTCTGACTCATCAATACAAAATTTATTTTTTTCCTCACTAGGATGGCCACTCCATGCCGTTTGCTTGATGTAGCGTTGTGTAGTTGTGAAGAACATGTCCGACCCAATCTTGTCTAAGTTTCAAGGCTTCCTTTTCATCTTTATAATGTGTCCCTTGTAAAAAGGCGATATCAGCTTTTCTGAACTTTTCTGATATTTTTTTTCCTTTGACATGTGACGCACAGCCATTTATATTCCAAGTTATGATATTTAAACATTGTCTATGCAGCACAAAAATAAATATTACACACCTGTTGTGCTCCAATATAACTCCTTTTTTATGTTCATAAATAAAACTTGAAAATATGAACTTGTATTGTGCCCATGTCCAATAGAAAACCAACAATATAACCTCAAACTGTTTTGTGAACAATGAAACCCTGAAAAACATACATTTAAGGGGCATTGAACCCAGTTTTGGCCCACACATTTTGGTCTGTGATGCTCGCAGTCAACGTGCACTCGTTGACTCGGGAAGGCAGACCCCAAAGCATTCCCCGACCCACCATTTGCATCAAAAATCAGGATACTTCAACTTGCATATTTCCAAAGATTTATTCATGACCTCTTGGTTGTTGAATATACTCCTTTATATATCTCTCCATTCTCATGTGATCAGTAAAACTCCTTTTTCCCCTTCCAAGTAAACTTCAGTGTTGCTGGGTGAGCCAGGGGATGTCTAACCTCCGTCTGCTGTGATTTTCCAAATCCTCACCTTTATTCCAGAGTTTGTCCACCTCTTTTCCCATTCTTTTTTCGTATCGTCAATTAAGCAGTTAGATACATCTTTCACGTGCGAGATGTGATTTTCAACTTCACTAAGTCTAGCATGTATGGAGCTAATCGTATCTTTAAGTTCTGTAGTGGTCGCCTTAATCGTAATCACATCAGTCGCCACCCATTGCAGAATAGCATTCATTTTACTAATTTCAGTAAACAGCTCTTTCATATTCTGGTTTTGATTATTTGACTCTGGTGATGGTGGGTGGTTAGATTCAGGGTTCATTGTTTTAAAGCATGTCTGTACCCCTCGAATTGGTTGCTTGGTAGAGGTCATCCTGTGGTTTGTTGATCACTTTTTGTAAAAACAAAAAACAAAGTTATCTGCAGAAGTCTGATTCATTTTGCAAAATAAATATATTTTAACTAATCTATTTAATGGTGGGTACCCGTAGCCATACTCTACTGTGCCGCCATTTCCCAGCTTGCCATCGTGTGACTCTTTTCTCTATCTTTAGCTAGTTCACTCAGTACTGTCAAACAACCTATCACTTCAGATTCCTGTTTCAAAAGGAAATGTGTCAACATTGGGAATTAAATCACAGGTCTCGAGCCATTTCATGGGGACTTTAAAGGAAAATTTTACCAAAGAGAAACTTCTGCAACTCTACCCTTGCTTGAATTCTTGCTCATTCCTCCTGACAGAACAGGTGTAAATCAATTAAGGTTGTGGGCCTCCTTGCTCAGACATGCTTTGAGCCATTTTGTTACAACTTTGGATGTCTGCATGTTCAACTATGACTATCCCGTTTCACAGGGGTATAAATATGAGGCAACACAGGCAATATTTTAAGCAGGGCAATAATTAAGAAATTCCAGTCAACTGGAAATGTTATGAATCAACCTGGAATTGGACGTGTCTATATTGTCAATGCACTGTGAAGAGGATGGTTCGAGTGGCCAAAAAATCCCCAAGGATCACAGTTGGAGAATTGCAGAAGTTAGCTGTGTTTTGGGATCAGAAAATCTCCAAAACTACCTTTTTTTTCTTTTTTTTTTTTTTTTTTTTCTTCACAAAGTCACCTACATCACCTATGTTGTTTGGAAGGTTTTCAAGAAAAAAGCCTCTACTCAACAAACTCAAGTGTCTTCAGTTTGCCAGAACTGAAGATCAGGTTCTATGGTCAGATGAAACCAGAATAGAGCTTTTTGGCAATAAACACCAGAGGTGGCTTTGGCACACAGAGAGGTAGCCATATGGAAAAGTACTTCATACCCACGGTTAAATATGGTGGTGGCTTTATGTTTTGGGGCTGTTTTTCTGCCAGAGGACCTGGACATTTTGTTAGGATGCATGGCATCATGGACTCTATCAAATATCAACAGAGATTAAATGAAAACCTGACTGCCTCTGCCAGAAAGCTTAAAATGGGCCATGGTTGGATCTTCCAGCAAGACAATGATCTAAAACATACATCAAAATCAACACAACAATGGTTTACTGACCACAAAATCAGGATCCTGCCATGGCCATCCCAGTCCCCTGACTTGAAACCCATAGAAGACCTGTTTGGTGAAATGAAGGAGATTCCACCAGCGTGGACCTCAAAATTTGAAGGATCTGGAGAAATTCTGTATGGAGGAACGGTCTCAGATCCCTTGCCATGTATTCTCCAACCTCATCAGGCATTATAGGAGAATACTCAGAGCTGTTATCTTGACAAAGGGAGGTGACACAAAGTTTTACAAACCTCTTTGTTTGCAATTGTTTGATATCCTATGAGAGCAGAGTAGTTTTGTGAATTTATTTAACAAAAGATCAAAAGGTTAAACAACAGACACTTTTTCACAGCCTTCTTTGCTCATATTTACCAGGGGTGCCAATATTAGTGGATGGCACTATAGTTCTAACTTTTCTCGGCTTTCTTGTTCTCTGATGTGTTAGCAACATTAGTTTTGTAGCTCTAGTGCAAAATTATAAGAAGCAAACCTTCAGTTTTGGTTGATAACTACATTAGAAGAAAGCTCAACACTGTGTACAATTTATTTTTTAATTGTGTATTACAAAGTTTTTTTTTTTTACTTTTAAAATCCAAAATAGAATGATTGTCGAACCAACAGTATAATAAGGTGTTCTCACTTTTCACAGGTATGTGATAGGTGACATACTTGAAAATAACACTTTTCTGTACTGGTCAGAATAAATGTGAATAAAACTTGCCCTGTAAATTGTTTCTGGGAGCAGTTACTTTCACTCTGTGCTGACTTTATCTAGGTAAACGTTGACTTGTGAATTCACAAGCCCTAGAAAACAAGAAGGCAGGACCTTGGTGTCTTTGGTTGGTAAAAAAATGGGATAACTTCTAATTATTAAGTAGTGTTCAACCTGGACTTTTGCCTTGCTGTTTTTGTTTGTTTGTTTGATTGATTTTTGTTATTAATACTTAGGGGGAAAAAAACTCCACTGCATTCTTTCAAAATTCACAGCTGCCAGAAACATATTGTTAGATAGTTTATGATCATGTCAGTAATAAAAGAGTAAAGGCCAATTATTTTTTACTGTGCTGATACGCAGATCTATAAAGAAGTCAGTTAACTGAGTGTGGAACAGCAATGTTCTTGTATTCATTTTGTAAGGTTAGTATAACTTAATCTAGGCTCAGTTACTTGCTTATAAAGCAACACATTTCTGCAGGTAAAGATCAGTTCACTCTCTACAATGGTTTGTGATTTTATTTTGTGCTGTTGGAATTATGTCCCCATCCCCTTATATGCACTATTGCTTTTCTGCCTCTGCCTCAATAATGAAGGTTAACATGTGATTTGTCTGAGACACCTGAAGCCATCTGCATCTATTTTTGAGGTGCTGTTGTTCAGGGCAGCGTAACACTCGGAGGAAAGCGATCTCTGGCCTGTTCCACATACATGAGCTCACCGATAACCACGATTGACTAGGGTCTCTATGATTGACAATAGAGAATGTATGCCATAATTCCCACCCGGAGAACACGGCCAATTTTGCTTGACAGAATTCAAACTTGTGATGTCCCGATGATGGGGCAAAAAATTTTCTTTTTGTTTTGCGGTTAAATTCTGTTTGCCTGCGTTATAGCAAACAGGCTAACGATGAACTACCTTTGTAGTATACAAAGGCTAACCAGACTTGCATGATGGTATATGAAACAAACACCTATATGTAGAGCTGCAACAACTAATCGATAAAATCGAAAATAATCGATTATGAAAATTGTTGTCAACGAATCGCATTATCGTTTAGTTGGTCTGCGCACGGGACGGGGGAGATTTACTTTAGAGATACTAAAGTTGTGTCCCAAATTAAGTACTGTACACTTACATTGTGCACTCAACCGTCTAGTGTGTGGATTTTAGAAAGGTAATATCATCTCATATATCACTAGCGGATTTTTACTAACCGGAACTATAAGCCGCTTCTAGGCGATGGCGCATGACGTCATACGCACGCCAGCATTAGCAGACACCCAAAGTCACCGATAATGACTTTCTTCAGTTTACTTTCTGTCAGCCTTAACTTTTATTCCCAACATGAATTCAATCACCATCAGACGGAGGCGAAATTGTCACGTGACTGAGGAAGAATGTCCTCTAAGGAAGGGAGCATTTTAGATTAAACACCACGTAGATCAAACAGTGCTGCACGACCACCAACTTATGTTTATATCCAAAATACTCCACTGTGTGTAAGGGGCAGGGGAAACTGGTGCGAGTTGCTTAAAAGGGTTAGTTTAATTCCAGTTTACTGTCATTATATGCTGTATTAGCATGCTTGCAGTGTAAATTCTGTTGTTTATTATAACGGAAGCGATGTGTTAGTAACGAGACCACGTTACTGATTACGCGCTGTGTAGACGTGCTGATACAGAGTATAGTGTGAGTACGATATGTAATGTCTCATTAAAAGATTATGATCAAAAGTAAACAAGCAAAATAATCTAAAGGCAGTGAGTAACAGAAACCACAAGGTGCAGTGCAAGAATTTTTATTATTAGTTTAGGACTAGATTTATTCAGTGCTTTTTGTGCATCCAAATAATAACTTTATTCCTTTGTTAGTTTATATTGTATAAATATAAGTGTATATATGCGTGTTTTTTTTTAATGGATGTGCAAAAAGCACAGAATTAAGCTACAGTCCTAAATTAATAATATATATTCTGGTGTGTGTGTGTGTGTGTGTGTGTGTGTGTGTGTGTGTTGGGTTCTTTTCTGTTTTGGACAAACAGTTGCGTAAAGTTTTAGTCTGAAGTTTATATTTGTAACACTCAGTTTGTGGATTTTATTTTAAATAAACAACAACAAATAGTGTATTGAAAGTTTGCACTGCCCCATCCGATTAATCGATTAACCAAATAATAATAAATAATCGGCCAAATAATCGATTATGAAAATAATCCTTAGTTGCAGAGATACCTATATGGTGATTATCTGGCACGACTGATGACAGCGACATCAATAATAAATTAGTCTAAACGTCTCCAATAGGTTTTCCACCTTGTTCCTGGGATATTTAGGTCCATTTCTGTCACGATTTTGTAGTCTAATGAAGTATGCAAATAAATATTTAAAAAAAAAAAAAAAGGTTGTCTTGTGGAGACTCTGCCATTTCCCCAGATGTTTCATTCCAAGGCCTTTTGTGTGTTTATGGCATCAGGGCTTCAAGCCAACCGAGTCATCACTCCTCGTTTCTAATTAATATGAGTTATGAAATCTTGAGAGGACATAAAATGAGATTTAACAGTTTTCAACAGGCCACTTAATTTAAACAATGTAATAAAGGATTTTTGACTGCGTGAAACAGCCTGGCGCTTAATTAAATGGCTCCTTGCAGATGAGCGGATATAATTTAACGGTGTAATAATGCCTGTTTTTCATTTTTGGAGTCTCGTCCCTGCTTTCGGTCCTCACACGTTAGTGTGATCACTTTGGATGGCAGGCAGTTGAATGGGTTTATATTACAGTAGTGCTGGATCTTTAATGTTTGATAAACAAGATGCTGATACTAAGTTGTGGTGAGTGTGGCAAAAATATTATATCGTGAAGACATTTTCATGATCCATCATGCTTATGTTTTTCTAACAATGAAAATAGTTTTGTCATATCCAAAACTTTAGTATTTCACTCAGTCTCATGAAAGGGGAAAAATTACACAGCTGATGATCCGCATATTTTAACTTCCAAATAGCAGCTTGTTACCTTCTTGTAAAAGTATTTATGATACCTGTTATACTCTCAGAACAATCTACCTTGGTGTAATAGTGTAATAGTCATGATGCAGTTTAATAGGTACATCCACGGGCATTCAGATATCCAGTTAACCATTTGACTACTGAAGTCACTATTCGGTCATTTCTTATGTCCTACATCCATATGATATTAGTGAGTCTTGGGTGTTATTTCCAATAACATGCAGTACAACTCAATTAAAAGAATTTAAACTATAGTGGAAACGAATCCAGTATCTCAAGTTTGTGAATTGTTCATTTTATGCCCCATCTTGGCAAATGTTTTTATTTTAGACTGAGCACTGAAACAAGAAGCATTCATTTCCGTGTCATCATTAGTTGTTTCAATAAATATAATATGGAAATATACTCGCCCACCACCTTAGTAAGAATTTCTATGCACTTGCGCATTCATGTAATTATCCAATCAGACAATAATGTCTTTGAGTCTTTAGAATTTGTATAAACAAGCAAAGAAAAACATCCTGTGAGCAGTGGTTGTGCAGAAAGAAAAGTCATGTTGTTGAGAGGTTGGACTAGATTCGGCTGACAGGAAGGCTACAGTAACAGAAATAATCACTCTTTTTACAATGTGGTGAGCAGAAAAGCATCTCTGAAACCATACCATGCCAACCCTTGACATAAATGGGCTACAACAAGACCGCTTCCACTGTCAGACAAGAACAGGAATATGAGGCTAAAGAGGGCACCGAGTCACTGAAACTGGACAGCTATAGATTGTCCAATTTTAGTGAGCTGTGCTGTTTAATTTATTTTTTTATTTTGTACATTCTCCATATTATATCTGTCAGACACACAAACGTATGCTGCCACTGACAGGAGAAATGTTTAATTGCAGTTGAAAATGATGCATGATTACACCATTATTAAATATACTTTTTCCTCTCTCCTTTTTTAAATAATAATATTAGGAAGAAAGCACTATAATGACTGCTTTTCCTGTCCTTTAGTTGCAGACGTGGTTTTGGCTTGAACTGAGCACGCTCAGGAGTGAATGAACCCCCGCCCGCCCTCACATTGCCACGACAACGATGACAATGGAAGAGATTAAGAACGAAGCAGAGACGGCCCCAATGGTTTCCATGTCGCTCTACGCCGTGATGTACCCTGTGTTTAATGAGGTGCAAAGAGAGATATTACTACATACTAATACATACTAATTCGCTTACTTGCATCAGTGCACTCCGTGGCCACTTTATTAGACATGCCTACTTTATTGGTATGGGTTACAGTTAGAATATAACTCATCTTTTCTTCCCCAAGCATTTGTTGCCCAGATAATTCTGGTTAGTGGATTATTCCCATCACAGCAGTGACACTAACACGACATGTCTAGCTGCAACTTGATTCGCAGTGTGAAAAAGCTTATGCAAATGACTGCTGCTGACACTTGAGTTTAGCCACTCAGGCGTTTAAACAAATCCATAACAACGCCATAGAAACACACTCTAACACTTTATTGATTGATGGGGAAGAGCAACAGTGAATAATTGTATAACTACAGAGTGACATGTAAGTGTATGTTCAAGGTAGGTGTATTTAGTAAACTGCCCACTGAGTGTGTTTCCATGCTCCCTGACTCACATACATGCATATTTCCATACTCATTTTCATACACTATCTGTATGTAAACGGACAAAAGTTTGTGGACACTTGACCATCACACTCGTATGTGGGCCTTCACTAAACTGTTGCCATAAAGTTGGGAGCACACAGTTGTCATGAATGTCTTTGTATGCTGTAGTGTTAAGATTTCTCTTCACTGGAACTAAGGTGCCCAAACATGTTCCAGCATGACAATACCCCTGTGCAGGTCCATTAAGACATGGTTGACCAAGTTTGCTGTTGAAGAACTTGAGAGTCTTGCACAAAGCAATGATCTCATCTCCACTGAACACCCTTGGAATGAACTGGAATTCTGACTATGCACCAAGCCTCCTCGCTCACCATCTCACTAATGCTCTTGTGGCTGAATGTTCAAATCCCCACAGCCATGCTCCAAAATCTAGTGGAAAGACTTCCCAGAGGTGTGGAGGTTATTGTAAGAGCAAAGTGGCAGCCAACTCCATCTGTTTTGGAACAAGATGTTCAACAAGCATGTGAAGGGTGCGATTGTCATATGTGGGTATGTAAATCTCACTTCGTGATTTACATACCCACTCACTTATGTGCATACACAATTACACTGGCTCATAATTTATACGGCTCTTTACAAGCCACAGTCCTTTCATACAATCCTGCAGGTCATCCTTCCAACCTCCTTTGCTGCCTCTTCCCTTTATTTACTCTCTTAATATTGCTCTTCACTCCTAGTAAGTCAAGGCCATTTGACCCTAATCTTTTAAACTCATAACAGATTATACTTAAGTCATCCTGGTGGAGACAGAAAGGAACAGAAACTCCCTCAGATTAATGGAGAAATGTCAATATTATAAAAAAAAATCCAGAAGATGGAACTGACTGTTATTAAATAAATTTATAATGAGTGTATATCTTTACAGACACTCTCGCAGGAAAATTATTTTTTTCTCTAATTACTTTACAGATCTCCAAAGACTCAATGGCTATAGGAACATGTTTACTGAGTATTTTTGTTTGCCATTGCAGTTGGAGAGAGTGAATCTGTCTGCAGCACAAACCCTAAGGGCTGCTTTCATAAAGGTAAGAAAAGCACACCTGGATACAATTGACGCTTTGCTGTAGTTTTACATGTTCTAAATTTTGTTCTGTGCTTGAAACGTGCTAGAATTCTTTGCTATAATGAGGCCAAAGATTTCTCATCTCTGCTGATCCAAATGCAATATTAAAATACACACAGGCGGAGAAGGAAAACCCGGGTCTCACACAGGAGATAATCATGAAGATCTTGGAGAAGAAGAATGTCGAGATCAACTTCTCAGAGTCTTTATTGCGAATGGCTGCAGACGACGTCAAAGGTGTGTTTGAGTGTATGTGTGCATGTTCCTGACTGCTTGAAGTTTGGTGTGTGTCCCCTTGGTGGAGCTGTTTCCCTACAAATAGCATATTTATCTAAACGCCAAGTTTTATGGTAATATTTTTTCCCCCTTGTCATAATTTAATTTCCTGCTCTCTGGAACACATTTTTGTCACATCTTCAGATTTATGCCAGTAATGAATTCACAGGCACACTTGCGTTTGAATGTGAAATTTCCCTCCATCTTTAAGCCAGGCCCGTTTTCATACATTAATCCCATTTTTGTAATCCTTATCTTCATTTTGTGTGTGTGTTCTAGCATTGATTGTTTGTTTAGTGAAATATGGAGGCCTCCATTGCTAAGCCTGTCGTGTGTATTAACCCCCCCCCCCAAAAAAAACTAAAACAAAAACATCGTATGGTACCGTAGACTCGTTGCCGAATTCAGCCTGGACAGTCCGTCCTGAAACGTTTTCTCCCCAAGGGAGATCGCTTTCTCAAGCAGTTTTTTTAATTGGACCAATCATTGCATCCACAAAGCTAGAGGGAGGATGCAGTTTGGGACTGCGAATAAACATGCTTATATGGGGCATGGAAAATAATAAAGCAGCCATAACAATAGCCGAAGCTCTTGAGAATGATTTTACTCTCCTGTGTGCATTTGAAGAAAAGACACACACACACACGCGCGCGCACACACACACACATTCTGTGCTGTGCTGGTAATCCGACAATATTGGAGACTCATTTTTTTTTTTGGTTTGTGTTTTCTCACCTAGTATTAGAGTCCAGTGGTCCAGACTGTAATACCTTTCTTATTAGTTTTACTATACATACGTAATAATATTCTGCAGCCAATTCATAGTTTTCATCAAGCTATATTCACATGCAAAGAATTTCGGCAACCGGAATGGATTTATTCTGATTGCAGAATTCTGACGAACTGTTTGTGTGTCCTAAACCAGACACTCGGTAGACAGTCTTCATTTAAATGCACATTACATCCGAGCCAAAGCTATGTGCATGTAATGAGTGGGGCTTCGGGTCAACATTACCATAACAACAAGGAGATTGTGAGTCTGGTCAGCTCGTTCAGGTTTTTAAATTATTTCCATCACGGCAAAACTTCATGCAAGTGTGATTTTATTTAATTTTTTTCCCTTAAAAAAAGAATTTTAAAAAAATGTACAGCAATAAGAAGAGTCTGCAGCAAAGGTGCTTAACATTTTATATACTTCAACCTTAGGGCTTTGATTATGTCGTATAAAAAAAAAAAAAATTTTTAACCACTGCGGTGGTTAATGACCAAGTTACCACAGTGAGTGGTGGTGGGGGGGTGTTAGTGAAATATACATAATGAAATAATATAATAATAATATAATTTTATAGGCTTTAATTAAATAAAAACCTAGATATAAAAAAAATTGAGGCTTTATTTTAGTACTTCCTTCAGTGAAACAGCCTTGTTGTGTCGTGTTGTTGCAATGAGAAACAGCCTGAGGGCGCTGTGGGATACGGCATTGTGATTGACCAGCAGAGGAGAGGTGAAGAAGTGAAACATACGTTTCTCTGACGAATACTTTATTTCTTTTACAAGTGCAGTATACCACAAGCCTATAAAATTTTGAAATAAATACTAGTAGGACGGTAACCTAAATAATACATTAAAAAGCTAAATATTAAAAAAAATGAAAAATGTGGTTGTGCATCATGCCTGGAGATGGATCCTGAGATTTGTAGGCTAGTGTTTGCCCGTTTAACAAATGTTGTTTTTTCCAAACAAAGCCGACATATGGCTTCATCCAAATTTATTGGTTCAGCTCGAATCCAAAATATTCCCAGATCACAGATGTAACATTTGGTTTCCCAACAAGATCTCTCACAGTGGCAGAACCCGAAGTGAAATCGCAGAATTTCCCTGACTGGATTTTGCCACGCTCAAACCAACCCGTTCCAAACTAACAGACAACACCATGTAAGGCTTGATTATGATTATGTAATTTGAGTATTAACATATAATCTCCCACTCTATGGTAGGCTATAAATACAAATTAGTATTGCAACACGTTGTTGTTGTTATTATTATTATTATTATTATTATTATTATTATTACACTTGTATACAAAACGTTGTACTTTGTACTTGTCATAGTGCTCACTCAAGCAGAAATGTTAACATGGCATGTGATGTGACACCACTGCAGGTGGCACTCCACCACCGCGGTGGCGCGGTTGTCATGGCCACCGTCACAGCCCTGTTCAACCTTGCTATGAAACTGCAAATAGTAAGAACTTTAAGCATCAGTGTAATAGGGACAAACTTCGACATGACAATGGAACAATGACAGTTTATTCCACATAAGAAAAATGTAATTTCAAACAAGAAAATAACACCTTTAGGAGTTAAGCAGCATTTGTCTGAATTTTTTTTCCATCTTCACTGAGGTGCAAACAAAATTATCCAATTATGTGTGTTCCTGCTTTGATGTATTATTTGAACAGACTTAGTGGCTCAGTAAATAGATGTTAGTTGTAAAAAAGAAACAAAAGCAAAAAACCTGTGAGCAACAAGCAGGATTGTGTTTACTCTGAAGCAATAGATTTGCACCCATATTCAATGTCATAATTATTTAATTCAACACGCACAAACGACATAAAATTAACTTGCCTAACCCTCATTATGTTTCCACTACATGATGTGAATACAGGAAGCAAAAAAGTAAATTTATGCATGGGCAAAATAGCACTGGTTTATTTCCAGTTCCTTTAGCCGTTTGAGTAGTACATACCTACTGTTTTTAATCAGAAATCATGATTGATTTCTGACACCCACCAGTCTGTAAAGAAACAAGGTGAAAAGCAGATAGATTTCTTTCTCGAGTGAGACTGATTTGTGCCTTGCCTAGTACAGAGCTGCTCTCATTTTTCATCACTTCTAAAAAGGGCTGTCAGAAATAGTTTTTGAGTTTAGTGCAAAGTTATGATGTTATGTCAGGTGTTATTAAAGTGATGTATGGGTGTGTTTTGTGTCCTCAGAGTATATGATTGACAGACCGGAGCGAGAGTTTCAAGAGCTGAACGAGAGAGCTCGAGCACTGAAACAGATCCTCAGCAAAATCCCCGACGAGATTAACGACAGAGTGCGCTTCCTGCAGACTATAAAGTACACACACACACACACACACACACACACACACACACACACACACACACACACACACAATATGACAGCTCTGTCTTTACAGACTTATTTTCCAATATTGAGTTCCTGATTTGTTGAAAGAGTCAATAAATCTGTCAGAACTCTTGTTCTTCATGGGAGTGTGTATTGAGTTTTCAGGCTCCAGTTCTGTTTGGAGAGGGATATTCTCTCTGTCACTTTTTAAGTTTACAGTATTTAAGGTTGCATCATGGCAGTAGTAGTTGTTATGGCTAAAACTTCTGCCACTGTATAGCTTCAAATTCTGGCTGTATCATGATGCATCATGGTATAATGTGATGTCTCTTCAGGCTCACAAGGACCGTATTAATTGGCAAAAATGTTGCTCTTTTGGTTCCTAATGGAACAAACAACAAAACCAAACTGCCACAATGGGCCATTATTTATCCAAACCTTGTTTAAATGGGAGAGCCAGTCACAGGTTAGTGTGCAGCTACAGTCCTGTGCATTTTGTTTTTGTCTGAATGATTCAGAATCTTTTATAACCACATTATCTCTAACAATATACTTATAAAAAATACAACTGTGTGTATATATACATTCAATTGATAAAAGTGACTAAAGTATTATGACTATTATCTGTTTTCTTCAGAAGATGGGGGGGACTTTTACCATAACATTTAACAGACTAAAGTTAGAAGTCTTATTATTATAAATTCTATATTATTATGAATTCTATTCTCAAAAGAATAAAACTGCATTCAAATTAGCTTTTAAAAGAAACCTGTGTGGGATTATGAGTAGTATTATGTTGTTGTTTCAAAGAAAAATGTTCTACACCAAAATAACGGTATGCACAAAATTGTAAATCTGAGGCTAATTTTAGTATTATATCATAATATAACAACATTAATAATAATAATGATAATAATATATTCATGATGACATAAGCCTATATTGTTATTGAGGAAAAAATAAACACAATGCTTCATTGGAAAATGTGTTTGTAAGTCCAGACTTGCCAAACCACCATAATATAGCAATATTTAATTCGGAAACATTGGCATTTAGGAGGCTTTTGTTTATCCAGACACTGCCACTATGATTATGCTAATTTCTTCTGGGTTGGCTGTAAGATTTGTAATGTTATGTTAGAACCAGGCTGATAATAGACTGAATTTATCACTTGGGCAGGCAGAGTACCATAACTGCTGGAGTAACACACATACTTTTAAAGACATTAACACACAGACAGTTATAGGTAGTACTCTTCTAACAAGGATTACATCGTAATTTTAAACACACAGGCTACTTATCAAGGATGGAATACATTTGACCATATATAAAACATTTGACATATTATGTCAGTACAATATAAACTAAAATATATCTGTGGTGGCAATGAAACAGGCAGCAATGTGCTGATTGAGTTGGTCAGTGCTTGCTTTATAGGTGTGACTGGAATATGGTATATTTCATACTACTTCACAAGTTAAATACCAATTGTGTATGACTAATACCGATGTTTTTCTTTCTTTCTTTTTTGCCGCACACAGAGACATTGCCAGTGCCATTAAAGAGCTGCTGGATACAGTCAACAATGTCTTTAAGAAATACCAGTATCAGAACCGAAGGGTGAGTTGATGGTTGCACTATTTATTGAATGAGATATACAGTAAAACATACACCATAAAAATGATACTACAATTATACATTATGTGGGGCACAGTTATAGTTCTTTATACCACTGAAGTGTTGCAGATCATTGAAAATTAGGACCCATTTCATGTTAATACACCTAACATCACATTTTTATTGCTTCATCTATTGAAGGCCATTAAAATGGAACGGAACAACTTTTAAGACTGCACGTTTAAGACTTTTATTATTTGAAAAAATTGAAAGGAAAAGCTATTCTGTATGTGTTGCTTGTTAATTAATTAATTGTTTCTTAACTTTTTATTCATTTCTAAATAAAATTAAAAAAAAAAAAAAAAAAAAAGCTCAATCCCCCCCACACGTTTTCTTAGCCTGTTTTGCCCACGAGTGTAATTCAGTCTACATGGTATGAGACTGGTCATTGTGAAATGTTGCTGGTGCTTTACAGGCCTTGGAGCACCAGAAGAAAGAGTTTGTGAAATACTCCAAAAGCTTCAGCGACACTCTGAAAACATACTTCAAGGACGGAAAGTAAGCATGTTGTGATTCTTAATTATAGGCTGCTTTATTTTGTCCGTAAACCATTGTGTCATATATCAGTTTGGTGTTTAAATATGAATTGTCTAGCCAAAGCAGAAACAGCACAGAATTAATTTGGTGCTTTGTGTTAAGAGTGTTCTAATAGTGCATATTTACTAGAGGGTCGGTGTGAGAATATTCAGTGGCCGTATAATAGAGGATACAGCATGATATTTTTGTAAACAATACTGTTGAATAAAACGTTTGCGGGCATTTAAACGCTGATATGCTTTGGCTGATGAATGACCTTATATTGTCTGTGTGACCTAACAGCCCGTTGCAGGCTAAGCACTAAATTGCATCTCATTTGCATTACAAAATAAATATAAAATAGTCTGTCGGAAAGACATGTCGTAAAATGTAGCAGATCATTTTGCAGCCAATACTGTTTTCATCATCTATAACATCACAAAAAAAGCAAAACCTTATTTATGCCATCAAACACACAAGTGCTGTTGTGCAACCTCGTAAAAAAGCAAACAAGCAACAGCAAACAATACCAAGACATTATAGCAGACATGTGCAATAATATGCTACTAAATGAGAGGGGATTAAAATTTAAATAATGAGAATATAACGGGTATTGAAATGTCAGACGACACACTCAATATCGGAATTCTATGCACTGTACTGAGACAAATGCTTATGAAAGTATTTTCATGCAACTTTTACCAGTAGAGGAATGTGTGCACGAACATGGGTAATATAAATTCGCCGTTCATTTGGAATTCATCATTTATTGTTTAATCGGAGCACCAGTACACCTTCTCATTCCTCCAATTATCCAATCATGTAGCAGCAGCACAATGCATAAAATCATGCAGATAAAGAGCTTCAGTTAATTTTCACATCAGAATATCATAAAAATGTGATCTCTGACTTTTACTGTGGTGTGGTTATTGGTTTCAGATGGGCTGATTTGAGTGTTTCAGAAACTGCTAATCTCCTGGGACAGAACAGGAATCTGAGGCTACAGTGAGCACAGACTCACAGAAGCTGTACAGTTTTAGACCGGAGAGAAAAAAATAACATTCCATTTTAGGTGAACCTGTGCCCAACGTAACCTCAGATTCTACTGCTGTTGTAGCCCATATTTGTATGTTTGCAGATGATTTTTTTTGTGCACCAGAGTTGTAAAGAGTGGTGATTTTTAGTTGCTGTAGCCTTCCTGATAGCTGGAACCAGTCAGGCGTTCTCCTTTGATTACTGTCTCATTATCAAGGCTTTTCAGCCTGCAGAACTGCCCCAACACATCAAGCTCTAGAAATCCCAGGAGGTCAGTAGGATCTGTGGGAGGTCAATATTTCTAGAAAACTCAAACCAACCTGTCTGTTAGCAACAACCATGCCATAGTCAGAGTCACAGATTTAGATTTTTCCTGATTCTGATGTTTGATGTGAACATTAACTGAAGCTCTTGTCTTGTATCTGCATATCATGTCCTGATTTTATGCATTGTGCTGCTGCCACATGATTTAACTGACTGGATGATTGCATGGCTGTGCAAGTGTACACGTCTTCCTAATAAAGTTGGTCAGTATAGATGTACACAATAAAGAATTAGATAGCTGATGATTCCTATCTAAACACAGCTCAATCAGACCATTTGGCCTCCATATTGAGCCTCCTTCTCCACTCTGTGAAATAAACACTTGTCTATGGACAGAATGTACTTATATTCCCAAACAGTGCATATTTAATTTCTGTAGCAAAACATTGTGTATAAGTATCTGTTTAAAAATATATTTCAAAGCATTCCAAGTTAGAATGGTAGTAACTGATGTCTACCATTGCTCTGCAAAAATTATTTGACTATTTTGACTTTATTTAAATTTTTTTCAAACAAAAAAATGTATATTAAAAAGAACCAGATGTTAAAATCCCAAGGCAAAGCTTACAGAGCTGAAAATGACGAAGAAATGGGGAAGACATGGAGTGCACTAAACCTTATAGTAATGCAAATTAGCCATTGCAGCATGTCAGCTGCCATATAATTCTTCCTCATTTTATAGGATGGAATAAATCTTTTCATATCCAGCTTGATAAATGAGGCCCGATATCCCCAGCCACAGAGATGGGTAGAAACTGCATAGTTTGAGTTTGAAAATGATGTAAATCATATTGATGCCTTACGGAGTCACCAGATCTCAACCCAATGTACATACTTATATTGGGTTGAGTACGAACAAGAAACTTAAACTTGCTGGAGCCTGAATAAAGGAAATCTACTGACCCTGTTCACAGCTGTTTTTTTTTTTCATGTGCTGTATATCTGGATTATACCCTTGTAAGATTTTAACTATTTAAAAAAAAAAAAAAAAAAAATAGGTTGAATTTGTCTGCCATTGGGGGGGGCTTTAAAGGCACCAACTTTACCAGCAATGGAGCATGAATGTTCTCATGCAGTATTTATTACTGTGGCTTGGGGAAAACATTTGTATAACATGAATAAAATATATCTTAGATTTTTTTTAAATCAGAAATGGGGTCACAGTGTTTCTTTTTGTTTTCAATCCCTCTTCTCTCTCTCTGTTTCTGTCTCCCAGGGCAATAAACGTGTTTATCAGTGCCAACCGGCTCATCCACCAAACCAACTTGATCCTCCAGACCTTCAAGACAGTTGCATAGGAGATTGATTCTGCCTTCAATTTTTAAAAACTACAATATAACCTTCAAGTGAACATGGAAAAGTGTTGGGGACTGTGTAATTTATTAATCTTGTGGGCCAATTACTTTGGGATATTCATTCCTTTCTTCTTGTCTGATTTCTAATTTCCTTTAAAAGCTGGGTAAAGAACCAAGAATTTATCCCCCCCCCCCCCCCCCCACTCTCCTACCATCATCTGACTCCAGGTCTCCATTTTGTTGTTTTAAAGGAAAACATTTCCATTTCCATTGGTGAAAAGAACAGCTACATACTGGACTTTTCCTGTCCTGTCTAATATTCTAAACTGCAGAGAAAGAGAATGGGCAGATGGGAGATTGTATATTTAATAAATATTTGGTAGCAGAGATATTCAAATAAATAGACTGCTATAAATAGTCAACTATTCTACGGTCTCCTATGTATTGTATTATTTGGATTTTATGGCATTTATAGACTTCTAGCATTGCTATATTATACAGGAAATTCTATTCATTCATTCATTGTTAGTATCCGCTATGTTGTGCTCTGGGTTTTGGGGGATTTGGATCTCTAGAACATATTTACAACAGCCAGTTATACTATTTATAGCCAAATTGAGCATTTAAAATTCCTCCTATAGTGATTCATCATCACTACCTTCAATTTAAGAGAATGCTGCCTAGGGTATCAGCATTTTTCTGTTTGTGACAGGTTTTATCTTGCAAGCATACAATTCAAATGAATTTTGTTTGTGTAGCACTTACTGACTGATAACAGCAGTTCTCATACAGAGTATGTTATCCACTGAGCAAGGCCTCAGCTGTTTATGGAAAACGCATATATTTTGAAATCCCAATGCAGGTATTTTGAAATTTGTTAGCCCTCCTTTTTGCTAGAGTCATCCTATTCAACTGTCAGAGCCTAGGTTGATGTTGACATCAATTCTGTCAACAGAATTGATGATTGGTGTTTAAAAAATAAGTACATTATGACACTTAAATGGATGACAAAAATGCTGATGTGGCCTAGGCAGAATTTCTAGTTTGACACCCCTGACTTATAGGGAGCATTTAGAATAATGTGTAATCTTTGCAGGACAGCATTAACAGTGACAAAGCCTCAAACAAAATTTAAGAGTTTAAGTCAAGGTGTGATCACATTTGACTTAGGCTGTAGTGGACTATCTAGTTAATTTTTAGTGTAACCCCATAACAGGCAGTCATCCAGCATACAGTATAGCAGCTTGTTTACTTGTATTGTTTCAGCAATATTTCCAAGCCAATACTCAAAATCCACACCGAAGACTTGAAACTAACCCAAAGAATGTGGGCATTGTTAAAGGGAAACGCATTCTGTGGTGCAAACACATTTTTTATGTATGGACATTATCCACTCCATAATGGATAATACACAGTAGATAAAGAGTATATACAGTTTAAACCAGTATATCTTACAACTACTAGGTGCATTAATAACTATGGAAACTACCCCATGATCACAGCATCTAGAAAGTTCTGTTAAAGAGCAACATTTTTAAATCACTCAAATGAGGTTTTATAACGGGAGTTATATTGTTCTCAAAATAGGAAATCAAATTGTCTCTTATTCCTAGTTAGCATTGCTAATAATTGTAGAAGTCTACCAGTTTAGTTTGATACCATATTTATATTTAAGTGGTCTGTTTTAAAGTGCAAGTGTGATCATTATACCAGTTGGAACAGTATCTGCCATGGAGCTAAATACTGAATCTAAGTATTCATTCATTTGATCGAGTACTGTGGAGTGAGGGGGTGAATCAATCATCGTAATAAATCCAGAAGATTTACAATAAAGCTGAGTACAGTAGCTGATGTGATTATATTTTTGAGCATATCTGTACTTTAAAGCACAGATTATTTGTATCTGTGCTTGTATTCGGATTTAAACGTAGTAGTGGATGTGGTCTGCACTAGATGGTGGGTTATTTTATTTATTTATTCATTAATTTTTTTTATGCTAACCATACTATTATACCCTAGAAACACTGTAACACATTAAAAAAGTAATTTTTATTCACAAATTATAGCAACTTGCAGAAAATTACTTTATTCAGCTCTTGAACCAGATGCCCTGTGCACCTTTCTTGCACACCTCTACAATATTACCCTTAGTAATTCCTGCCTGACAAAGGCAGATGCAGTATTGTCAAAAGTATGTGCATATATGACCATCATACCGATGTATATTCTTGTTGAACCTCCCATTCCAAAAGTTGTTCCCCCACTTTGAAACTATAACAGCTTTCATGCTTCTGGGGAGGCTTTCCACTAGTTTTTGGAATGTGGCTGTTGGAATTCAGCATTAGTGAGGTCAGGCACTGATGTTGGATGAGAAGGCCTTGTGCAGAGTCAGCGTTCCAATTCATCCTGAATGTTTTCAGGGGAGTTGAGGTCAGGGCCCAGAACAGGCCACTTGTATTCTTCCATACCAACCTTGGCAAAACATGTTTACATGGACTTTGCTTTGTGCACAGAGGCATTTTCATGCTGGAACAGGTTTGGGCTTTTGAAATTGAAATTGTAATGCTACAGCACACAGAGACATCTTATAGAATTGTGTGTTTAGAACTTTGTGGCAACAGTTTGGGGAAGAACCACACATTGGTGTGATGGTCAGGTGTCCACAAACCTTTGCCCATATAGTGTACAGTTGTGGTTGGAAGTTTACATACACTCATCATGGACATGGATGTCATGGCAATATTGGGCTTTCAATAATTTCTTTGAACTTTTCTTTTTCTGGGGCAGAATGATTGTACAACATACATTTTTAATAATAAAAAATAATTTGGTTCACAAGTTTTAATTCATTTGGCGTTTTCTGTAATCAACGTAGGACCAAAATTATACATACAGGGTCAAAAATATACATACAAACAATGGTTCTGAAAGTTCCAAAATGTCCTTTAATTTGCCAATACCAAGGCCTCTTAATTTCCTGTTAGTGATAATGATTGACTACAGCTGGCAGCTTCTCTGTGCTAACATAAAAATGGTTTGTCTGACAGCAGTCATTGGCTTAACCAACACACACTATGCGAAAGTCCAAAGAGCACAATGCAGATCTGAAAAAGAGGATGGTTTATTTACACAAATCAGGAATGTCTCTTGGAGCCATTTCTAAACAAATTGCAGATTCCAAGATCATCAATTATTTTTCAAGATGGCGGCGCACACAGTTGCTGCGGCTCACGGCTCTCCTTTCCAGTGCACTCTTTCGTTGTTTTTGTATTATTTCTTTATTATTTGTTTGAGCATTATCGGTTCCACGAACATCCGCTATACAAGTCAGAACCTTATGGATATTGGGGACCAACACCGCATACCTATTACGAGAATGTTTCATCACACGCACAACATCCCAGACGACATAGCGAGATTGCCGGGCTCTCCGTGGATTGTTGTCGGGTCCAGAAGGCGGCGCAGACGGAGGAGGGAGAGGAAGCAAAAGCGGGGATGCAGGTCCGGTATTATGCTAAGGCTAAGAAAACAACCACACAAGCCACCTTTACCGAGCCTGTTTCTCTCCAATGCCAGATCCCTAGTGAATAAAATCGACAACTTGGAATTACAACTAGCTGGAAATCGCTACGTTCGTGACTGCTGTGTTTTGATTATTACTGAAACCTGGCTTCATCCAAGGATACCCGATGCTAGCATGCAGCTAGCAGGTCGTACTATGCTTCGCTGGGACAGGACTGAGGACTCCGGTAAGAGCAGAGCGGGGGGGGGGGGGGCTCTGTATGTATGTGCATGAGAATTGGTGTAACAACGGAACAATGATAGACAAACATTGTTCCCCTGACCTCGAGTACATGTCCTTAAGATGTCGGCCCTTTTTTCTACCGTGAGAGACAACAGTGGTGATTATCACGGCTGTGTATATTCTACCCGACGCCAATGTGAACACGGCGCTCTCTCTCCTGTTGAACACCATAAACGAGCAGCAGAGGGCTTACCCCGACGGTGTTCACATAATTGCAGGAGACTTTAATAAGGCGAACTTGAAGACTGTACTCCCGAAATTCTGTCAACATGTTAAGTGTTTTACTAGAGGGGCGAACACTCTGGATCATGTTTACTCCAACATTAAGCACGCGTATAGAGCCATACCTCTCCCCCACCTCGGCCAATCAGACCATCTCTCCCTCCTGCTCTCCCCTGCCTACACCCCCCTCAGACGCAGTGTCAAGACCACTATAAAGACTGTTACCACCTGGCCTGAGGATGCATTCTGCAAACTACAGGACTGCTTCGAACAGACAGACTGGGATTTGTTTGAACATCAAGAGCTAGAAACATTAACAGGAACGGTACTGGACTACATCAAGTTCTGTATCGGAAATGTGACTGTGGGAAAAAACATCCGGGTTTTCCAAAACCAGAAACCATGGATGACCAAACAGGTCCGCACACTACTCAAAGCCCGCAACGCTGCCTTCAGGTCTGGTAATAGAGCTCTGTACAGAGCTGCCCGTGCCAACCTGAAAGGTGGTATTAAGGAAGCTAAGGCGGCCTATAAGAGGAGCATAGAGTCCCACCTGTCCAGCAAAAATAAACGGGAGGTGTGGCAGGGCATACAGAACATCACGAACTACAGAGGCCGTGAGGCAACAACAGGAGACCTGAGTGCGATTCTGGCAGAAGAGCTAAATTGCTTCTTTGCTCACTTTGAAACATCACAACAACAGCACTCATCTGCTCCAGCCCCACCTCCACCCTCATCTGGCCCCCGTACCAGTCCAGCCCTGCCTCCATCCCCTTCTGGTTCCTGCACCACTCTACTTACTGTGAGGGAACACGATGTTAGACGGATGTTTCTGGCAGTGAACCCCAGGAAGGCTGCTGGCCCAGACGGTGTACCTGGTAACGTGCTCAGATCATGTGCCCACCAGCTTGCCCACATCTTTACCAGAATTTTCAATCTCTCCCTGGCCCAAGCAGTCATCCCGTCCTGCCTAAAATCAGCCACAATCATTCCAGTGCCAAAGAAGTCGCCCACCACTAGCCTGAATTATTATCGTCCTGTAGCCCTCACTCCAGTTATCATGAAGTGCTTTGAGAGATTGGTTCTTCAGCACATCAAGGACTACCTCCCCCCAGATTTCGATCCTTTTCAATTTGCTTATCGTGTAAACAGATCCACAGAGGATGCTATCGCCGTAGCTGTCCACTACGTGTTGAGACATCTAGAGCAGCAACAGAGCTACGTCCGGATGCTTTTTGTGGATTACAGTTCGGCTTTTAATACAATAATTCTGGACATTCTCGTCACCAAATTGGTCACCCTTGGCCTCCCCCGCCTCACGTGTGCCTGGATAAAGGACTTTCTCACCAACCGGTCCCAGACAGTGAGACTCGGACCCCACCTCTCCTCCACTCGCACGTTGAGCACAGGTTCTCCACAGGGCTGTGTGTTGAGCCCCCTCCTGTACTGTCTCTACACATATGACTGTAGACCAGTCTACAACAATAATCTTATCATCAAGTTTGCTGACGACACCACAGTGGTCGGACTTATCTCAAAAGGAGAGGAGGCAGCCTACAGAGAGGAAGTCCTAAACTTGGCAGCCTGATGTTCAAAGAACAATCTGACTCTAAACACCAAGAAAACCAAGGAACTTATTGTAGACTTCAGAAAACACAACACGGAGCTGGCCCCCCTCTTCATTAATGGTGAGTGTGTGGAGAAGGTCCACACCGTCCGGTTTCTTGGCGTCCTTATCTCTGCAAACATCTCCTGGACGGACAACATCACAGCGGTTATCAAGAAGGCTCAAACGCGGCTACACTTCCTGAGGGTTCTCAGGAAGTACAATCTGGACTCCAATCTGCTGCTGATCTTCTACCGCTCGTCCGTCGAGAGCCTGCTGACATACTGTATCACGGTGTGGTACGGTAGCTGCACCGCAGCAGACAGGGAGAGGCTTCAGAGGGTAGTAAGAGCAGCACAGAAGATCATTGGCTGCCCTCTCCCCTCCCTGATGGATATTTACACTTCCCGTTGCCTCAGCAGAGGAAAAACCATCATTAAGGACAGTTCTCACCCTGGCTTTGATCTGTTCAATCTGTTGCCCTCAGGGAGACGTTACAGGTGCATCAAAACAAGGACTAGTAGATTTAGGAATAGTTTCTTCCCGAAAGCTATTACCATGATAAACAAACACATGTACTGAGTCCACAGCATATGTATATAGTGTCTCAAAACTGTGCATTTCATAGTACCTCCCCCATCCACCCCAATATCTATCTTGCATATCTTGTATATCTTGTTTATTTATTTTGTTTATTTATCTTGTTTATTTATCTGTGTATTATCTGTTTATTCTTCTTGTGTACTGAATGTACATGTTTGCACGGAACAAAAAGGAGTGGCTCTTAATTTCATTGTACATATGTATAGTGACAATAAAAAGGCATTCATTCAGCATTCAGCATCAGTTCAAACAATTGTATGTTAGTACAAATTATTGGGAAGTGTAGCCACTTTGCCAAGGTCTGAAAGAAGACTCAAACTGTCACCCTCAGCTGAGAGAAAATTGGTTTGGATGATCAGGAAAAACCCAGGAACCACCAAGCCACAGGCTTGCCATGAACCGGAAGCTGCTGGAACATCAGTGTCACTGTCTACAGTGAGTTTTACATTGCCATGGACTGAAAGGCTGCAATCCAAGAAAGAAGCCCCTGCTCCAAAATCGACACCTTCAAGTCTGTCTAAAGTTTGCGGCTGACCATATGAACAAAGGAAAAGCCTTCTGGCGGAAAGTTTTATGGGCAGATGAGCTAAAGATTGAGTTGTTTGGCCACAATGACCAGAGCTATGTTTGGAGGAGTTAAGAACGCTGTACCAACTGTTAAGCGTGGTGGTAGCACTATGCTCTGGGGATCTGGGGGATAAAGTGGATGGAATAATGAAGGAGGATTACCTTAGAATTATACAGCAAAAACCATCAGCCAGACAGTTGAAACTTGGACACAATTGGGTGTTCCAGCTGGACAATGACCCCAAACACACCTCAAAGCTGGTTGTGGAATGGATAAAGCAGGCTAACATTAAGCTTTTGGTATGGCCTTCCCAAAGTCCTGATCTCAACCCTATCGAAAATTTCTCGACTGCGTAAAAGTTGAGGCAGGGACAAATGTAATTGATCTTTACCAATTCTGCCAAGAAGAGTGGTCAAATATCCAACCAGAATTCTGCCAGAAGCAGGTTGATGGCTACCAAAAGCTTCTGCTCGAGGTGAAACTTGCTAAGGGACATTCAACTAAATATTAGGTGTGCTGTATATATATTTTTGACCTTGTATGTATAATTTTGACCTTGTATTGACGACAGAAAATCCCAAATAAATTAAAACTTGAGATCCAAATTCTTGTTTTTTTTAAAAAAAATTTTAATTAAAGATGTATGTTGTTCAATCCTTCTGCCCCAGAAAAAGAACAGTTCAAAGAAATTATTGAAACCCCAATATTGCCATGACATTCATGTTCCTGATGAGTGTATGTAAACTTCTGACTGCAACTGTATGTCATCAGCTCCTATATAAATAACCTTCTGAGAAAACTTGCACTTACCTAAGACTAAGATTACCTGCTATGTCTGGCACCCTGGTATACAGCTAACTATAGCTGCTGTTGTCTCTAAAGGCATAATTAATTGAAGAATAAAGTGACCTATAACCAGCGGCAGCATGAAGACAGACATCTACCTTATTTGTATCTGCCTGGTTAAGTGAATAATTCTGTTTGAGAGTATGGAACATGAAATTCTGAAAAATATGGCACACAGCTGTTTCAAACAAAATAGTATTTTATTCATGTTGTAAGCCATGGTACAAGGTTATACGGTTGTAATGACGTGGAAATATTGAGAATGGGATTAAAATAAGATAATTCCTCATTTAAGATCTAACAGGTGCAATATGTTTTAAAATTATTTATTTATTTATTTATCTATCTATTTATTTATTTATTTATTTATTTTTTTACACAAATTCATACTGCAAAAGGAAATCCTAGCTCAATTTAGGAATAATAACTTAAGGATAAAATATCAGGTTAGGAAATCCAAAAGTAGTAGATAATCAATTTTCCACTGTTACTTAGCAGTCAGTGATTCATGAACAGCTGTTAGACAAACTGAACAACACAAAGTGTTATGGAAAATTTGAAATGGCTCCTAAATTGATATATGGTCTGCTATAAAGGTTGTGAATGCCATTATGCAGTAGTGCACAATTTCAGATTCAGCCACAGTTGTATTTTTATTATTTTATTTTATGTTGTAAAAATAAAAAAGTAAAAACGTCTCTCCAAATTGAAGCAATTCGTGGAGTTGCCAATAAGCATTTTGCCATTGAAACACATCACATAATTTTAGTCAGCTTTTACAAGCGTTTCGATCGTTAAGTTTCTATTTTGTGTCTTGCAATATAAACCACCATAGTACTATTGCTAGTTGATGTTAGCAATCAAGTTGTGCTACACAGTTGTCCTATAAACAAGGAAAACAGTGAAAACTTAGAAGTTAAGGCACCATTAGGGTTATCTTAAAGTAAGGACAGCTTTAAGGGATTTTGTCCAGCTAGTATGCTTCTTTAATCTTCTCTTTAATCTGGAATTAAGATAATAAAGCACTTCTTAAGTTAATGAGCATCTACTAAATGCCGTAAATTATGAATTGTTATTCTGTACATAGCCATTGTCCTAAACGAGAACCTGCCTGTGGTTGTCACGGCTAATAATCAGATGTAATAGGATAATACAGCTCCAGGACTATAAGACCTCAGCTCAGGTAACAGTTAGACTATGAAGACAATAGTAGGACAAATCCTAACCAAGACTTCATCAACAGGTGTTTTCGGGCCACTACAAAGAAACTAGGAAAATGATAATGCCTGCTACATGAATGCAACTTATATAACAAATGTAAAAAAAATAAAAATAAAAATAAATGGAGAATTTAAAGAGGTGCATCTCATAGTCTGGAATGAGTTCTAGCCTGAAAAAATATGGTGGACATCTTATCCTTTTACACAAAGGATTTTATAGTAATCCTTCAAGGAGTTCCCTATCTCTTTTAATTTTTTAATTGCTAAAAAGCTTCTGTTTTGAAACGAATATTGAATTAAATGACTGTGACCTGATTTAAAACCATATCTTCATGCATGAAAGTGCTGATCAGCTAATTATCATTATCATAGGCCATTAAGTAATGTGTAGAAATCAGAGTCACAAATGATCCCTGAGGGTTTGATCCATGAGAAAATGAATTATTTCAGCTCTATTGCTCTCCTTGTAATACAGTTGCAATCAAAATGATTCAACCCTCATTGCAAATCAGGTTTATTGTCAAAATTTACAGATGTTCAGCTGTTTGCAATGAACAAATCAAACAAAAGCAAGTTAAATAGTTCAACACAACGAATGCTTCAAGTGGTTTCCCCAAATTCAGCTTGAAATCCACAACCTATTTGAGTATTGTTGCTACCATGTGCATCCCTTCATGGCCACAATTTACCCATCTCCTAATGGCTATTTCCAGCATGATAATGCACCATGTCACAAAGCAAAAGTCCTCTCAAACTGGTTTCATGAACATGACAATGAGTACAGTGTTCTTCAGTGATCTTCCCAGTCACCGGATCTGAATCCAATAGAACATTTTTGGGATGTAGTAGAACAGGAGATTCGCAGCATGAAAGTGCTCCTGAAAAATCTGCAGGAATTGTGTGATGCGATGATGTCATGGACCAGAATCTCAAAGGAATGTTTCCAACATCTTGTGGAATCCATTTCATGAAGAATTGAGGCTGTTTTGAGAGCAAGGGGAGGCCCAGTATTAGTACAGTGGTCCTAACATTTTATCTAACAGTATTTCATCAACTTCAACCACAAGACACAATTGATTATTTTCTTCTCCCTTACATTTCTTGCACTCTCCATTACCCTCTATTTCTCAATCTTCAGTATAGTGTAAAAATTGTGCCTGTTACTTCATTAATTCCTTTTCAGTAACCACTTTATCCTGGTTAGGTTTGTGGTGGGTCCAGAGTCTATCCAGGAAAACTGGGTGTGAGACTGGAATACACTATGGATGGGATGCCAGTGACACTCTGGACAAAATGCCACTCTGAATGGGATGTGCAATGGACACAGACATTCACACCTAGGGGCAATTTTGAATAGCCAATCCACCTGCTGGCGTGTTTTTGGGAGGTGGGAAGAAAACCGGAGAACCTGATTAAACCCTTGTGAACACGGGAAGAATATGGGGACCTCCGCACAGCCAGTAATCTGACCTCAGGATCGAACCAGGGACTCTGAAGCTGTAAGGAGGCAATGCTACCTGCTGTGCCACTGTGCATAAAGTAGTAATGTGAATAACACTATGAGTGTAAATTATAAAACAGCAGTGGTCATGTCAATATGTAACTGTGTGGATGAGTTATATGGTGTGGAAGTGAAGGGTGTATGAACAGGATACATAGATCTCAGTTTCACACTATCATTTTTCACAAAGCTAAACACTGGAGCTGTCTCAGCTTTAAATAATTGATTTGCGTAAAATAAGGCTCAACTTTGGGAATCCTTAAATCAGTGTTTAATAGCTGATCAAGTAAAGACACCTGACTGTATGACTGGAAACTGTGTGCAAGCTAAAAGGAATTCTAAAGATTGTTTTTGCACATTTATTGAGAATATTTTAAACAAAACACAGTTCTGAGCTTTCTGGTTGTGAATACAACATTATTTGGTTCCCAGGGTGATGGTTTGTTGTTGTGGTGTGTGTGTGTGTGTGTGTGTGTGTGTGTGTGTGTGTGTGTGTGTGTGTGTGTGTGTGTGTGTTTGTTTGTGTGTGTGTGTGTTAGTGAAAGACAGAAGCTTTTGTTCTCACTGAAGCCCTGGACAACAATTGTTTAAAGCCCTTGAGAGTTTTGGAAACGAGGGATGTGGAAACTGTAATAAAACTCTTTCCCCCATTGCTTCTCTCCACTGTGTGTGACTGTGTGTGTGTGTGTGTTGGGGAAAAATGTGCCCCAGGCTCAGATAAGCTTTTCTCTAGTGTCCAATCTGTGAAAAGAGGAATGGCTTGGACGCATAAACACGTCCTCTTCTAGCTCCCTTGTTGCCTGGATACCTGGACGGGCTTTAAAAGAGAGAGATCATAAAAGAAAAGTGTTGTGTAGATGTGTGTATGTGTGTGGTGTGTGTTTGGATTCACCACCAGCAATGCTACAACTGGTGGCTGCTACTCTTGTTCTTTGAGGATTTTTTCTCTGTCTGATTCTTAGAAATGCACTTAGCGTTGTGAGAATTTAAAGGAGTTTATATTCCCATCTGCCCAACACTTAAACTTTTTTGAGCTTCTTCGCTAAAGAGCCTTGCGAGAAGCTTTCATGTCCTGGACCCACTTCACACAAAGAGTGATAGGTAGGGAAATTTTTTCATTTATGTCACTTTAGTCTTCATTGATTTCTATTGATGCCTTTCTTCAAATGAATTATATAACGCATTAACATTTAGATATTCTGTGACAGTAGCTGATTATTTGTTGTTTAGAATTTTATGATCGTGAACAAAATGTATAATTTGGTTCTATTTATTAGTGCTTTTAGAAAAACTTGTGTGGCCCTTTACTTTATGACCTTAATGCTGTGGTGATATTTGTTGTGTAATCCTATACAGTAGTGTTTTTTTCTTTTCAAATTCCTGTTCCTCTAGTCCATTTTTGTTGATTAGACTCATTATTAACACACATACAGTAAACAGGGTGTGTTAATATGTCAGTATTTCCCAAACCTTTTATTAATATCAGTTTGGCTTTTAATACTGTATATCTAATATCACAGGTGTCATTTTGTTTTGAAACATCATGGGGAAAGAAACACCATCTTAAGAAGCAAAAGCATTTCAGTTGCCTGTATGATCATGGCTCCAAGAAAATCCACATCAGCTTTATAAATACTCCCAGTAAACACTGAACAATGGATGGTTTGAAAGTTTTAGCATGTACTTTACAGCCTGTCATAAGGAAAGGGAAAGTAAACCAAAAAACTTGATTCCGCAGGCTGTTTTAAATGACAGCTACAGCTTTTAGAAAACCTCACTTTATGTTTGCATATGCCACAATATCATGCTGTAATTTTTGGTGAATAAAATTTAATATTGTCTTGTATAATGCAAGCATTTAGGCTTGCAGGAAAAGAAACATTCCAGAAAGTTGCTAGTGCTATTTTAATTTCTAGATGCTGGGATATGAGTTTTATCATAGAGGAGACATATTGAGAAGTGTGAATAGGGCTTAAAAATGCTATTTTATTATTTATTTATTTTTAGAAAAAGCTTAGATAAATTTCTGTGGCAAGCTAATATATAAGACTACACTTTCAAACAATGGTGGTGATTAAATCAGACATATCAAAGTGTTGGGGACCTTGTTATGCTTGTTTAATATGCATATTTAATATAAATGCTCTAGGTAACTGAAAAATGTGGTTAATTTTATTGCCTACATGCATGCTTATACAGCCATCTGTAGCAAAAAACAAAACAAAAACAAAACTATATCCTTTCCACTAAATCTGCTTCTACAAGTGAATTCGACTGACAGGAAGTCACATGAATTGATAATTATTGCATAATACTGTACATACCATACCATATACTATTACTAAAATTAGTATGCAGTATACTAGTGAAGTATGCGCTATATAAGTATTACATTTTGAACACAGCCTCAATGATCCCTGATCTAACTACCAGAATGACAACTTCATGGGTTTATGGGTATTAAAACAAAATTAAAACTAATATGTGCATCTAATGCAAGTATTCTTACTTTCAAGCACATCTTTGATGACAAGGGACAATTTAATGACTTAAGACTGTGAGCCGACTGTGTTCCATGGCACACTTCCACAAAAATTCACCCTTTGGCTGATCTTTTGAAGTCCAGCAATTTTTTTTGGATCGAATCTTTATAATAAATTTATCTCTAATGGTCCCCCTTGAGATAGTGGAGTTATGGTCTCAGGATTTGTATGAAGCTAATGGGGAACTGGATTTTGATATTATTTGGAAGAATGTATTTGTTTCATCTAAAAAGTTTGCTCACCAGTTGATTATACATTTTTTTTTTTTTACAAAGATTTTATATAACTCCTCAATTTCAAATGAAATGTATTGCTGAAAAGTTGTGTTCCAAATGTGTTCCAAACAAGATTTTCCTATATCCCCAGTATTATTCTTACTCATCTTTCAATCTAAACCCTCTTCACAAGAAAATACTACTAACTTGCTTAAACTTAAAAAAAACTTAAAAGACAGTTCTAAAATTTCATATTAAGCCTATTCCTTCTTGGAAGTCTGAGGTTATTCATTTTATTGTTTGCATCTCTTAGGATTTTTTTCTGTTCCATTTTTTCTTATTTGTTATGCTAAAAAAAATCTGAATAAAATTATATTAACAGAAAATAACCCTAATATGTGTATATAATTTATAGTCAAGGCATTATAGAAGTATTGATTCATTAACTTCAACACCTCAGTGTTGTATCTCTGTCTAATCTGATGCTGAGCAGAAGAGTTGGTCGTTTTGTGAACTTTGCCATTTTCCCCCAAAGGAGTCGCACGCTTGTGTCCTCTAGGCCTTGACTGACAGCTGAAACCATGGCGACAGTGAGAGAGGTGGAGATGCTTGAGAGTCGGCTGAGCATAGAGGACTTCATCAAGATGCAGAGTCTGTTTCAGGTGAGATCAGTGAGCTTTAAAGGGGAAGATGAGACAGTGTTTTAATGTATGTGTGTGTGAGTGTGTGTGTATTTTATAAGATATGTGTGTTTGAGTGAGTGAAGAAGCTTGGATTATGAGGTTAGAGAGTCCTTAATCTTTCAATTTTATTTTATTTTTCATCTTACTTTTGTTTAGGAAAGCAGGTATGGAATTTATAAAATAATGGAAATAAATAAAAGACAACCCTAAGTAGTTCCTTGCAAAAATTCAGCAGTACACAATATTTAATAATTCAAAAATAGTGAATATGGAATAATTAAATAGAAGGCTTATTATTATTATTATTATTATTATTATTATTATTATTATTATTATTATTATTATTATTATTATTACTATAAAACACACTTTAATAATTTGTATATCATCATTTTAATTGTAACTAAAAATAAAGAATAGGTGTTGTACATTGTCCCAACTGGAAAACTCTCATAACTCGTAGAATGACTTTTTTTAAATCAATAAGTCAATAAGTAATAATAATAAAAAAATACATTAAATTAAATAATGATTTGAAAAAATCCTTGCAACTGTGATACTTTTATTTCATTATGCATTTCTATCAGTTTATAGCAAATGGCTACACTATTTCAGGTGATTATTTATTTCACAAATGGCATTCCATAAAATCCAATACCCAGTGGTTATGCTATATGGAAAGAATTACAGTTTAGCATATACATAAAAACCTTACATTAAAGTTTTATTAGTAGATACATGGTGTTACAAGAAAGCACTTTTAACGACCACTTTGAACTTTTGCACTGGGCAAAACACTGACAACAATAACAGTAATTAGCAATAACAATATTTGAATTACAGCAGCTTGGTGGAACAAAAGGAAGTATTATTGCCTCACAGCTTCTGGGGTTCAATTCTGAGCTCAGATTAATGTTTTACATGTATTCTCTGAGTAAAACAACAGCTTTCTGAAACAGAAACAGTTCTTTGACATTCAGTCTTCATATCTTACTAGAGTTATTCTTATGTTTCATTACTCCAGTTGCAGTATAAGAACCACTTTGACCATTTTATTTGAATTCCAGTCATGTAATGGCTCTGGTGATCCAGTGCCCATGCAGCGAGAGGAGTTTATAGACCAGTTCTACTCCATCATTGGCCATGGCTCACGGGAGGAATATGAGCGTTTATTTGACAGTGTGGACGTGTCTAGGGAGGGCTCGGTGGACTGGCATCACCTAGCATCTTACCTTCTTCTGGGACTTTCAGAGAAACAAGAGCAAGCTACAATGTCTGCAGTGCCATGTTGGTGCCCACCTCGCCTTCTACATGCCCCTCACAGAGGGAAAATCAAGAGCCTGGTAGCTCTGGGCACTGGCCGCTACCTGAGTGTGAGTAAAGAGGGCATGATGGCTGTGTGGGCTGACAATCTAACGCTGCTGAAGAGTCACAAGCTCCACAATGATTCAGTCAAACCCAAAGACCTCTGGGTTACAGGCATGGTGGTGCTGCCCAATGTCCACAAGGTAAATATATATAGAGAGACATATTCTGCATATTAAAGCGTAAGGTACTAAATATTAAAGTTTAAGAGAATATCTCATTATTATACTTTGCAAAGTCCTGATCCAGCACTGATCACCTAATCACTTCAGCCTCTGGTAAAATATAAATAATAAAGGCTGTAGGCTTTCAAAAAGCCTGTATCCTGTTTCCTCATTCCCCTTGTGAACTGCCAGGGCATCATAGTGGTGCCGAAGCTGGGAGTAAGGAATATATGTTGCTTTGAAGACCTTGTCGAAATCATAAAGACCCTTGAATCATATGTGTCTATAAATAAACTTGGCCACTTGACCACACACACACACACACACACACACACACACACACACACACACACACACACACACACACACACACACACACACACACACACACACACACACACACACACACACAGGTGCAGCCATTTATCCATTACCACACTCCTTCTCCTCAACTCCTTCCCTCATTCACAACTGATGCTTGCTAACACCACTGCTGCCAAAAATGGTTTTTAATAAAAAAACAGAAAACTTGCAATTGTGTCTGTATGCTTCATGACAAGGAATGCTTCTTCTACTTATTAGTAAATCTCTGCCCATGGTACACAAGGCAAACAAGCAAATAATAGTCCAGTCCTACTTAATGAACAACCAGGTGCATCTAACAAATTTGAATACAGTGGAAAAGTTTGTTTTTTTCCGTAATTTAATTCAAAGAATGGAACTTTCATATATTCTAGATTTATTACACATTAAGTGAAATATTTAAAGCCTTTTTTGTTTTAATCATAATGATTACAGCTTACAGCTCATGGAAATCAAAAATCTAATATCTCAAAATATTCTAGTAAAGAATTAATAATACAGAAATGTGGACCTGAGAAGATCTCTAATTAACTAATTAACTCACAACACCTGCAAAATTTTCCTGAACCTTTAATCTATCAGTCTGGTACAGTACACAACTACAATCATGTGGAAGATGAAAGTAAATGTTGCATTTCATTTGGAAATCAAGGTCCCAGAGTCTGGAGGAAGAGTGGAGAGGAACAGAATCCAAGTTGCTTGAAGTCCAGTGTGAAGTTTCCACAGTCAGTGATGATTTGAGGTGCCATGTCATCTGCTGGTGTTGGTCCACTGTGTTTTCTCAAGTCGAGAGTCAATGCAGTGTCTACCAGGAGATTTTAGAGCACTTCATGCTTCCATCTGTGGACGAGCTTTATGGAGATGCTGATTTCATTTCCAGCAGGACTTTGCACCTGCCCACACAAAACTACTAGTAACTGGTTTGCTGACCATGGTATTACTGTGTTTGTTTGGCCAGCCAAATTGCCTGACCTGAACCCCATAGAGAATATATGAGAGATACCAGACCCAACAATACAGACGAGCTGAAGGCCGCTATCAAAGCAACCTGGGCTTCCAGAACACCTCAGCAGTGCCACAGGCTGATTGCCTCCCCTACTATTTTTGAGTAACTTACCCAACACTGCACGCCGCATTGATGTAGTAAAAGGAGACCTGATCAAGTACTGTGTAGATGAATTAACATACTTTTCAGTAGGTGGACATTTCTGTATTATAAATTCTTTATTCTAATATTTTGAGATACTGGATTTTTGATTTCCATGAGCTGTAAACCGTAATCATCAAGATTAAAACAAAAAAAGGCTTGAAATATTTCACTTTATGTGTAATAAATCTAGAATATATGAAAGTTCCACATTTTAATTAAATTATGAAAAAAAACCTTTTCCACGCTATTCTCTCTCTCTCTCTCTCTCTCTCTCTCTCTCTCTCTCTCTCTCTCTCTATATATATATATATATATATATATATATATATATATATATATATATATATATACACACACAGTATCTCACAAAAGTGTATACACCCCTCACATTTTTGTAAATATATGATTATATCTTTTCATGTGACAACACTGAAGAAATGACACTTTGCTACAATGTAAAGTAGTGAGTGTACAGCTTGTGTAGCAGTGTAAATTTGCTGTCCCCTCAAAATAACTCAACACACAGCCATTAATGTCTAAACCACTGGGAACAAAAGTGAGTACACCCCTAAGTGAAAATGTCCAAATCGGGCCCAATTAGCCATTTTCCCTCCCCGATGTCATCTGACTTGTTAGTGTTACAAGGTCTCAGGTGTGAATGGGGAGCAGGTGTGTTAAATTTGGTGTCACCGCTCTCACACTCCCTCATACTGGTCACTGGAAGTTCAACATGGCACCTCATGGCACAGAACTCTCTGAGGATCTGATAAAAAGAATTGTTGCTCTACATAAAGATGGCCTAGGCTATAAGAAGATTGCCAAGACCCTGACACAGCTGCAGCATGGTGGCCAAGACCATACAACGGTTTAACAGGACAAGTTCCACTCAGAACAGGCCTTGCTATGTTCGACCAAAGAAGTTGAGTGCACGTGCTCAGCATCATATCCAGAGGATGTCTTTGGGAAATAGATATATGAGTGCTGCCAGCATTGCTGCAGAGGTTGAAGGGGTGGGGGGTCAGCCTTTCAGTGCTCAGACCATACGCCACACACTGCATCAAATTGGTCTGCATGGCTGTCGTCCCAGAAGGAAGCTTCTTCTAAAGATGATGCACAAGAAAGCCCGCAAACAGTTTGCTGAAGACAAGCATTGACATGGATTACTGGAACCATGTCCTGTGGTCTGATGAGACCAAGATAAACTTATTTGGCTCAGATGGTGTCAAGCGTGTGTGGCGGGAACCAGGTGAGGAGTACAAAGACAAGTGTGTCTTGCCTACAGTCAAGCATGGTGATGGGAGTGTCATGGTCTGGGGCTGCATGAGTGCTGCCGGCACTGGGGAGCTACAGTTCATTGAGGGACCCATGAATGCCAACATGAACTGTGACATACTGAAGCAGCGCATGATCAGTATGCAGTATTCCAGCATGATAATGACCCCAAATATACCTCCAAGACGACCACTGCCTTGCTAAAGAAGCTGAGTGTGAAGGTGATGGACTGGCCAAGCATGTCTCCAGACCTAAACCCTATTGAGCATCTGTGGGGCATCCTCAAACAGAAGGTGGAGGAGCACAAGGTCTCTAACATCCACCAGTTCCATGATGTCATCATGGAGGAGTGGAAGAGGACTCCAGTGGCAACCTGTGAAGCTCTGGTGAACTCCATACCCAAGAGGGTTAAGGCAGTGCTGAAAAATAATGGTGGCCACACAAAATATTGACACTTTGAGCCCAATTTGGACATTGGGTGTATTCACTTTTGTTGCCAGTGGTTTAGACATTAATGGCTGTGTGTTGAGTTATTTTGAGGGGACAGCAAATTTACACTGTTATACAAGCTGCACACACTACTTTACATTGTAGCAAAGTGTCATTTCTTCAGTGTTGTCACATGAAAAGATATAATCAAATATTTACAAAAATGTGAGGGGTGTACTCACTTTTGTGAGATACTGTGTATATATATATATATATATATATATATATATATATATATATATATATATATATATATATATATATATATATATATATAAACTTTCAAATTTTATATTTAAAGTGAGTTTATTTTGCTTTAGTAGTAAAAAAAAAAAAAAGCTTGTCCTGATTAGGAATGGATGCATTTGCTATTATGAAAGTTTAAGAGAGGAAGTGCTTTTGCTTCTTCTATTTGTACCTGCTGTGCACAGGATAAATAGAAAACGAAGAATCCTGTTCTGATTAACAGCAGCTCTGCTTATTAAATCTACATATGGTGGCTCAGTGGTTTAGGCTCCACCTGATCAAAAGGTCAGGGTTTCAAACCCCTAAGCAGGTACTTATCTGCTCCAGGCATGCTGTTCTGCCTTATCTGCTCTCAGATTGACCCTGCTCTCTGACCCCAACTTTATAATAAGCTGGGATATGCAAAGAAATAATTCTTTCGCTGTATGTTAATGAACTATACATTTGTAATGTGTACATGTGTAAGTAAAGCTTTATTCTTCTCTAAATTACAGCTTATACACCACATATTTTATTATTAAAGTTTCAGGAAGCCTGTGCTTTGTATTTTGCTGCACCTAGACTTTGGTAGCCTACATTTTGCCAATTAATCTTAGAAGTGCCTCTTCTTTTTTTTCTATGAATAAATCAAAATGTAATTATATTAAAATCTAGATTGAAACCATTTTAGTTTACGTTCCAGGAAATTTGAATGTAATTATTAGGTGGATATGTTGGATAAATGGATATGTTTTCTGTTATCTAAAATTTGTACAGTCATTAGTTTGTTGTGTTATGTCAATAAAATATTTCTGTTACCTCTCTTTCTCTCATGTCAGCATGAGTTATTTTGTATATGAAATGTGTATGTGAAATATGTACTGTAATTTTCTCAATCTGTCCTCTCTTCCCATTCCTCCATTAGCTCGCTGTTTCCTTCACCAGTAAGGAGATATGCTTTTATGATCTGCTCTCTAAGCAAGAGTTCAGCTGTCAGTATAAAATTCATAGCCTGCATCACACTCCCATCTGCCTCCATTATTGGTATCATCCTGAGAGACCTGGACATGCTGTGCTTAGCTTCGGAGATACAGCAGGACAGGTGAGCTTTGAAATTATTTTTTCCAACAGGAAGCTTTATGTGCTTGGCTTTATTGCTGTTCAATTCCTTTCATCTCTTATTTCTACCCTGCCTGTGTGCACAAACCTGCTATGAGGAGAAGTCCTGAGTATGGAGAGGGCTACTTGGGGCTCGGTTTTCATCAGTATTTTTCATACTGACAGGAAGAGGAAATAGATTGGATTTTATAATGTTATAGTTGTAAGTTATAAAGACTTATAAAGAGATTATATGATTTTTTCAAATTAGCTGACAGGTGTCTATAATTTTCTTAAACCACGATCCCTCTATCAAGAATCAGGTCAAAATATGTAATCTCAGTTCTGAATCAACTCTCATCGGACTCATGTTGTAAAGTTAATCTGGAAGCGATCACAATAGTTTACACTAGACATATTTATTCTTAACTATTGTCTTTACTCTTGAACCACTACATGCCAAACATATTTAATCAGTTATCAAAAAGTAATGACTGATTTATTCAGTTGATTGATATATTTAAGAATAATCTTGCTGTCATAAATCACACAGAAATTAAATCAATCTGAATATCCTGTTCACACACCATTTGTTTAAATTCCACATGTCGTTCAAAAAGGAACATGATACAAGTGTGCACAGATGAGTACTGGTGGAAGGGGGTCAGAGGTAAGAAGTAAATACTGTGGGAAGACAGATCTGACTGGGAGGTACATGGGGAAGAACATGTGTGCACAAGTTTCTACAGTTGAGGACAGGGTGAGGACAGATAAATACGGTGGGAGGACAGATGTGTACATGTCAAGAGTTGTATAAATGACAGTGGAGGTAAGAACATGTGAGGACAGAATGCAGCTGTGCGACTGGTTTTCAACCTTCCTAAGTTCTACGTAATTGCTACACTACGCCCTCTGGCTTCCTGTAGCTGCCCGTATCAGATTTAAAACACTGATGCTAGCCTACAAAGCCAAAAACTAACCAGCACCCACTTACCTCAAAGCAGTTATCACACCTCCAATGGCCCCATGGCCCCATGCTTCCTCCAATCCTCTAGCACCGCTCGACTGGTCCCACCATCAGGGTACAAGGAAGGCATGCATCAAGACTCTCTCTTGTCTCTGTTCTGGAGAGAAACCTATAACCTAGGAGATAGAATGAACTTCCCCTAGATGTCCTAACAGCTATGTCACTGGCTGTCTTCAAACAACGTCCGAAGACCTACTTCTTCATGAAGTACTTGAATTAGCACATCTATCTATCTATTTATCTATGTATGTATCTATCTATCTATCTATCTATCCATCCATCTTCTATACCGCTTATCCTTTCTTCAGGGTCACGGGGATACCATACACATATATATATATACACATATATATATATATATGTGTATGTATGTGTGTGTGTGTGTGTGTGTGTGTGTGTGTGTGTGTGTGTGCTTATCTTACTATATTACCTCCACAACAGAGTTTTTAGACTGGTGGCATTCTTAGTATGTGACCTAGTGAACCAGAATCAGGATGTATTTATTGATAAAGACTTCTTAGCACTTCTGTAAGTCACTCTGGATAAGAGCATCGGCCAAATGCCATAAATGCAAATATAATGAACAGGACAAGGAATCCCAGTACAGAACAGATGAGGACGGATGAAGGCATGTACACTTCAAATTGACTCAGTGCTTCCAATTATTCACGTCTTTACTTGTAATCACCTAAAAACACCTGTCATCTCTTGTACTCAATTGTATACATCTGTCTTCTTCTATACCTGTTTTCATCTGTAGCAGAAGAGCCATTATGTTAGATGGGTGATCATCCCCAAAGGTGGGGGAGTTTGGGGATGAGCTAGAGAGATAATGACTAATGTGGCATGCCTGAGCCTTGATTTCCCATGTATATTTATGTGATGTATCTCTCGTTCTCTCGCTCTACCTGAACAGTGAGCTGATCATGTGTGAGTGAGATCAAAGCAAAGGGAAAGCAACAAGTGAGTTAGAAAGCTGCAATATGATTTGAATAGTTTTATGTTAGACCATACCAAGGCCAAAAGCACCAATAAAAAAACCTCATGCGTGCTCTTGCCCTGGTTCTGCGGGGTGTTCTCTGAGTGGAATATGGCCAAGATTGTTGTTTCACTTTGACACCTAATCATTAGATACTTTAGGTGTTTGAAGTTTGCTGCAAGTGCAGGATATATAAATGGTATTATGCCAGCTTTTACTGTAAGTCCCCTGCCCTCACGCACATATTCACACCTGTCCTCATTTGTATTCCCTTTTAAAAAGATCTGTTAAAAGCTTCAAGCTTATTGCACAAACGTTGACATGTGTTGTCTGCTTTTGGCCTTCGTGTGTTAGTTTTACAGTGTGTGTATTTTGTGTGTGTTTGAGGTGAGTGCGATGTGTTTTAGGTCAGCGGTAATCTCTCTGTTCGAGAGGCCAACTGCGGGTGTGGAGCAAAATTCTGCCCTCAATATCACCTGGAGTGAATTACAGCAGAACCGACATCAGTGCTGTTACACCGTGACACACAGCGCACATGCAGCTCACTGGGTCAGGAGCGGTAAGAACCACATTGTCTGTCCATCCTGTCTGTCGTTGACGAAGCAAAACTCTGCCAGCTTTTTGCTTGCTAGTGTGAATGCAAGGTAGTAAAAACATGCAGTTATAGGACACAGTCAGAGACAAACAGTGTCCAGAATGGGAGTGTCCCTGTTATGTTTTAACTCATTTCCCTTATGGGGACCTGGCCATCATTTATCAAAATTGTGTAGAAAAACTTCTTAAATTATAACTTATACATAAATTTTTTAAGTTTTGTATGCACAATACAATTTGGATTTATCGAATGTGCCTACAGATATCATACAAACAAGTGTATACAATGAAGCTTAACACTTTCATTCTGATGAATGTATTTGTGGGCATTTTTGCAAATAGTCTTCAAGGTTTCATAACTCAGGAATTGTTTATGGTTCAGAAATAAGACACACATTACTGGAAAAACAGAAGGTCTTACCCTTTAAAGTGGCTTTGTTCTGTTAGTAACAGTGTCAGTGATTAATCTGGTTTTGAAAATTCATAAATGATCAATGTTGTGTTCAAAATGCTCAGAAGTGACAGTCCTCATATATTTCCTCATGTGTCCATATCTGTTCTCACCTTGTCTATTTTGTACTCCTGTATGTGTTCTCATCCTCCATTAAGAGACCAGACACAGTAAGAGAGTGATAATCCATGTTCAGACATAAATTCTTAAAAAAAAATACAGGCAGAGTCAGATAACATGTACCAATAATCAAACTGATAAGGCAATGGTCAGAACATTAGTGGCCAGGATATAATAAAGCCAAGGGGGAATCCAGAGAGTAATCCAAATAAACAGACAGAAAGTCCAACACAGGAAGCAGAGACAAGCAGCAATAAACAAGGCTTAGAACTTGCACTGTGGGATTAGCAAGCAAACACATAGTTTACTTAAACATAGGGTGCTTCCCAAAACTCTAGTTGATGCCTCCTTGATTCCTTGATCCTACCTCCTTTAGTCTGTCATCCTTAAGGACGCAGCAATTGTTCACATTCACTCAGAGGAATAAATTGTTTCTGAAATGAAAACAAAAATCTAAGCTGAAACAAAGGCAACCTGAGTAAACACAAAATACAGTTTTTAAATGATAATGTTATTTATTGAAGCAACAAATTTATCCAATACCAACTGGGCCTGTGTGAAAATGTATTTTCCTCCATAGTTACTAATTCCCAAACTCTATGAAACTGCATTCATAATGGGGTTCAGCTGGACTAGATGCAACCAGGTCTGATTACTGCAAACACCGTTCAATCAAATCAACACTTAAACTTAACTTTTTCAACAGCATGAAGTTGGTTAAAAGGGCTTACCCAGTAACACACTACACCTAAGTTGAGAGAAATTCCAGAAATTATGAGGAAGAACGTGATTGAAATGCATAAGTCTGGGAAGGGTTACAAAGCTATTTCAAAGGCTCTGGGAGTGATCTCCAAATGGAAAAATTCGGGACAGTAGTGAACCTTCCCAGAAGTGGCCAAGCTTCCAAAATTCACAGCAAGCAAGAGCACAGCAACTACTCATCCTAGAAGTCACAAAAGAGCCAAGGACAACATCAAAGGAACTACAGGCCTCTCTTACATCAATAAAGGTCACTGTTCATGACTCCACTTTCATAAAGACAAAACACACTTTGATGATCCTCAAACCTTTGGGAGAATGTTCTGTGGATTTATGAGTCGAAAGTGGAACTTTTTGGAAGACAGGGATTTGGTGTAAACCAAACACAGAATTCCACAAAAATAACATCATAGCCACAGTCAAGCATGGTGGAGGAAGTGTGATGGTGTGGGGATGCTTTGCTGCTTCAGGGCCTGGGCAACTTGCAATAATTGAGGGAAACATGAATTGTGCAATCTACCAGAAAATCCTAAAAGGAATGTCCGGTCTTCAGTCCATAAGTTGAAACTCAAGCACAACTCGAATATGCAGTAAGACAATAATCCAAAGCATTAGAGTAAGTCCACCTCTGAATGACAACCCCCCCAAAATGAAAGTTTTGGAGTGGCCTAGTCAAAGTCCTGATTGAACCAATTTTGAGATGTTGTGGCAGGATCTTAAACGGGCAGTTCATGCTCGAAAACCCTTCATTGTGGCTGAACTAAAGCAGTTCTGTTGCTATGGTACCGTCGGCAGATGGCGCTGTGGCGACAACATGCACGAGCGGCTTAAGAGCGTGCACGTGGACGTGATTGAAGTGCACATGGACGCTAAAGCTGTGTCAAGTGTTGCCAGCTGTCAGCAATCAAGAGACTGGTTACTTAAACCCCTCGCGTTGCTGCGCACATCGCGTGGCATTAACCTAATGTCAGGTAAAGTAAAGTAAAGCGGAGAAAGGACTACTGGTGTAAGGACTAACAGAGAAAATGACGGAATGAATAATGGTGCCAGGTTGTGATGTTGCCATGCTCTGTCTGTTTTCCTGTTCCTTAGCTTACGCTTTGCTAAGAGTGTTTATGTCTTGCCAGAGTTACGATTGTGTATGCCCTGTCCTAGTTAAGAGTTGTTATGCCCTGTCCTAGATAACGGGTGACACCACCCGTTGCAGTTCCTATTCCTCAGCCAGGTGTACTTTGCCAGCCTGGTGCCCCCCAAGCCTATCAAGAAACAGTGGCTGGGCTTCCTAGTATCCCGGTTTTATGGCCCGGCCCGGGATTGGGCAGAGCAGCTGGCCTGTTCAGGGTCCAGTGCCCTCCACGACATCACCTGGTTCTCTGAACTTTTTCTGAAGGAATTCTCGCAGCCAGGGCAACTAAACCGCCTGTATGTGCTTGAGAGGGGAATTGAGGTGACGGACAAGGAGAACTGGCCGTTCCACCTCTATTATGCATCGCTAGACTGGATAGAAGCAGCAGCTTCGCCTCAGGTTCCAGTCGACGTGGTGGAGAGGACTTCTAGATGCATGTCTGAGGGCTGCGGGAAGGAGACCAAGCTACAGTGCCCTACCACCAAAAAACTGGGTCTCCAGGAAGCATTCTACTGCTCAAAGGAATGCTTCAAGAGCAGCTGATGGGAGCATAAACAATTACATCGGTGAGCCCGTGCAGAGATCCAGCCTGAGGTCAAAAGGGCGACCTCAGAGCTCCGATCAGAGGTCAACCAGGTGACCCCAGAGCCCCAACCTTAGACCTGCAGGGAGGTCTCAGCTCTGGAGCTCCAGCCCGAGGTTAACCTGGGAACCTCTGGGCTCCTGTCTGAGGTCAACTTGGCAGCCCCAGAGCTCCAGCCCGAGACCTGCGGGGAGATATCAGCTCCGGAGCTCCAGCCCGAGGTTAACCTGGCGACCTCTGGGCCCCCGTCTGAGGTCAACTTGGCGGCCTAAGAGCTCCAGCCCGAGACCTACGGGGAGGTCTCAGCTCCGGAGCTCCAGCCCGAGGTTAACCTGGCGACCTCTAGGCCCCCGTCTGAGATCAACTTGGTAACCTCAGAGCTCCAGACCGAGACCTATGGGGAGGTCTCAGCTACGGAGCTCCAGCCTGAGGTTAACCTGGTGACCTCTGGTCCCCCATCTGAGATCAATTTGGCGACCTCAGAGCTCCAGCCTGAGACCTACGGGGAGGTCTCAGCTCCGGAGTCCCAGCCCGAGGTTAACCCGGCGACCTCGGAGCTCCAGCCAGAGACCTGCGGGGAGGTCTCTGCCACTGAGAAAGCTGCCCTGCTGTATTGTCCTGCCGAGGAAGCTGTCCCGCTGTCCTGTCCTGCTGAGGAAGCTGTCCCGCTGTCCGGCCCTGCTGAGGAAGCTGTTCCACTTTCCTGTCCTGCTGAGGATGCTGTCCTGCTGAGGAAGCTACTGTTGTCCTGTCCTGCTGAGGAAGCTGTTCCACTTTCCTGTCCTGCTGAAGAAGCTGTCCCAAGCTCCTGTCCGGCTGAGGAAGCTGTCCCGCTGCCCTGTACTGCTGAGGAAGCTATCCTGGTGTCCTGTCCTGCTGAGGAAGCTGTTCCACTGTCCTGTCCTGCTGAGGAAGCTGTCCCGCTGTCCAGCCCAGCCGAGGAAGCCGTCTCGCTGTCCAGCCCCGCTGGGGACATCGCCCAACATTCCAGTCTTGCTGAGGACATCGCCCAGCGTTCCAGTCTCGCTGAGAACGTCGCCCAGCGTTCCAGTCTTGCTAAGGACGTCACCCAACATTCCAGTCCCGCTGCGGAAGGCACCCCGAACTTCTGTCCAACTGGGGGTGGTGCTCCGCCTGTCTGCTGCCCAGCGGAGGCCACCCTGTTTTCTGATGCATCAAGAGACAGATTACACAGGGGCCCAGGACCCCGTTGGAGGGGTTTTTTTGGCACTCTGGGAGGAGCACCTTTGGAGGAGGGTTCTGTTACGGTACCGCCAGCAGATGGTGCTGTGGCGACAATGTGCACAAATGGCTTGAGAGTGTGCACGTGCACGTGATTGAAGTGCGCATTGGCGCTAAAACTGTGTCAAGTGTTGCCAGCTGTTGGCAATCAAGAGACTGGTTACTTAAACCCCTCACGTTGCTGTGCAAATTGCATGGCATTAACCTAACGTCAAGTAAAGTAAAGCAGAGAAAGGACTAATGGTGTAATGACTAACAGAGAAGACGATGGAATGAATAATGGTGCCAGGTTGTGATGTTGCCATGCTCTGTCTGTTTTCCTGTTCCTTAGCTTACGCTTTGCTAAGAGTGTTTATGCCTGGCCAGAGTTAAGATTGTGTATGCCCTGTCCTAGTTAAGAGTGCTTCTGCCCTGTCATAGATAAGTGTTTATGCCCTGTTATAGCTAAAAGAGCTTATGTCCTATCATATTTAAGTGTTTAGAAAATGTCATAGATAAGAGTGCTTCTGCCATGCCATAGTTAAATGATGTGTACATGTTTTACTTACATGATGTGTTCATGTTCTAGCTAAAGGATGTGTTCATGCTCTAGTTAAATGAAGCATTCATGCTCTAGTTAAATGATGTGTTCAGGTCTTAGTTTAGAGGAGTGTTCCTGCCTAAGTTAAATGCATGTTTGGTGCATGAATTAAACTACTGGTTCTAGGCAAAAGCCTGTCCTAAGTTTTGTGATTCATGTTTCATCCCGAGTTGAGGGATAGGTTTTTCGTTGTAAGTCTTTAGCGTAAGTTCAAATAAAGACTGTACTCTTGCGCTGACTTCCTGTCTCCAAGTCTTTTTTCATAACATCTGCAAAAAAGAATGGGCCAAAATTCCACGACAGCGCTGTGAAAGAGTATCTCCAGTACTTACTTATAGTATTATTATTCCTTACATTTTTATTTAGACTTGCTATAAATGGTAACAAAAATCTGTTCTTCTGTTCTGTTAATCTAGTGATGCTATAGGCTATATCAATAGAATGGGCTCAGTTTAGCATCCAGTTATTTTAGTGTAGCATAAAGTCAAATTAATCGATTTAGAAGAAAACTATCAAGTTTGCCAGTTTATCATCTGTGGTGACCTTCTCATGCTACATAATGTAGTTAATGCTACAGCTTTCCTTGTACTTTTGAAGATGCATAAGCCACAAGACTGCACTGTCAAGCTTGATGTACACCCCTGGCCTTACTGCAGTGAAATATGCTGGAGTAAAGACATTTTGGAGCAAAGACATGTAAAAAACTTGTGTCCCTCGAAGGGATGAACTCAATCTAATTTCAAACTGACAATATAACTTGAACTGGCTATATTTAATGAAGCAAGTCTGTTTTCTTTGCTAACACAACATTAGACTAGCATTGCTTCCAGTCGCTAGCATAAATGGGCTAAGCAGCAGGTCAATTTGTGGCACATTATCTATACTTTCATTTAGTATCTCAGTCCTTTTTCCGCTCCTGTCCTTACCTGCACCCACATGTCCACATGTCCTATACTAACACCATTAGCAATTTCCTCCACAGGACCCCGTAGGCTGATAGGCCTGTGTGTTATTATTAGTGTTGACACTATAACACTGTGTGTGTGCAGATGTGGTGATAGAGAGAATCAGAGCTGAAGTAAACAAGAACAACAAACACAAGAGAACAGAAGAAACATGAAAAGGACTTGTTAATTGAACATTGCTGTGTGCTTCATTTCCCCCGCTGACGGCTAGATCCTTTTGAAGTGTCTTTGTGAGATTAGATACAGTGTGTGTATGTGTGTGAGATTGAGAGAGAGAGAGAGAGAGAGAGAGAGTGAGAGAGAGAGAGAGAGAGAGAGTTTGAAACAACTCATTTGGTTGTGAGCTGGCCTTTGGGCCTGGCAGTCGCTAAAGGCATCTGTCTCTTAACCATAATGCATCTGTGACCTCTTGAGTATGAAGTGCCTGGTGTTTGATCCTCCAAGTGGGATTTCTCTTTGCCTTTGTTTCCTGTAGTCCACTTTCTTTTCAAATTTATCCTGGAAAAAGATAAAACAGATGCTGGTGAGTCAGTTGGTGTCAAACTGAAGTGTGTGTTTGATGTAGTGATGTGTGTGAACTGACTATTTGAACCAAACATGGCAAGTGCACACTGGACGTACCGAGTTAACACATAGTGATCTTCCACTTCTGCTTCCTTAGCCAACCTATTCAACAACACTGAGACAACTTCTGCAGAGTTTAGTGATTTAGTTTATCGGTAGATTAACACATGCTTCACGAGATTAAAATAGATGTGTTCATTTCTCAAAATATAGACTGTGGCCTAGATAGGCAGCTCTATAAAACTTCCTGTTTAACATTTGGTCATGCAAAATGTCTAACAAGGCAGATGGACACATACTTTTATTGGTATTTCCATTTAACTGCTGCAAAATATAGGGTAGTGTACACTACTTTGAGTTATACTTAACTAACTCGATAACCTAACTAACCACTTAACCCTTATGTTACGTTTTCTTTTAAAATACAATGTTTTCCTTATTTTTTGTACTGTCTTCATCCATTTAAAAAGCACAAAAAAAGAATACCCTAAAGTTTATAAGTCCCAAAGGCTTAGACTCAGCCCTGTTCAATGGATAGTCTCCACAAGAAAACTTTACACTCCTACAACTTTATAGTGTAATCATTTATAATTCCATTATCTTGTGTTACTGGGAACAGGACGGGTTCCCAGTGTAGTCTGGTTCCTCTCAAGACTTCCCCATGTTGTCTCAGTGAGTTTTTTTCTTTTGCTAAAGATGCTTTGTGACAATGTCTATAAAATATACAGACTTGGTTCTCAGGTCCCACAGCTGGGATTGGAGTGCTCAATGCATGCCCATTGAAATAGACTGTAGAGGGTTTGTAGCACACTCCCTCTGAAAGACCTACAACAGGCTGGGCATCAGAGGCGCAATGAAAATGAGAGGCCATCATGGATATCATGGAGGCAGCTGAAAAGTCTGTGGACAGGAAGGTTTCAAAGTTCTGTAAATTGTGGCTTGATGGACACCTGACCATCACATGCATATCTGGGTCTTCACAAACGGTTGCCACTTAATTGGACACTATTGTCTTTAATATCATTCTTTGCTTAATATTAAGATTTCCCTCCACTTGAACTAAGTTGCCCAAACATGTTTCAGCATGTCTGTGCACAAAGTGAGGTCCATGAAGAAATGATTTGCCAAGGTTGGAGTGGAAGAACTCAAGTGGCTTGTACACTGCCCTGATCTCAACCCCACTGAACACCTTTGGGATGAACTGGAACGCCAACTGCACCCCAGGCCTTCTTACCTGGCATCAATACCTGACCTCATTAGTACTCGTATATGTGTTAATTTCTCAAAATATAGACTGTGGCCTAGATAGGCAGCTCTATGAATGTTCCTGTTTAATAGTTGCTATTGCAAAATGTCTAACAAGGCAGAATGGCCACATAATTTTATTGGTATTTCCATTCAACTGCTGCAAAACCCATTCATCCATTTTAAAAAGCAAACAAACAGAATAAAATCACATCTTACCATGACCTGTTTAATGTAACCAACCAACTGTGATGTTCTTTAGCTTTCACCTTCCACTGCATTTTTGGATTTTTTGAACCACAGACAATTGTGTGGTACTAAGGACATTTGATGTCATGTGTGATGCTGTCTAACAAAAATGCACACAAACACAATCACGAATGCGTCAAAATGCTGATTCTAAAGTAGGTCAGTATTGGTGGATCTGATGTTCAGGATTGGTCCTGGATTTGAACCTAAAATGTCTTCATCCAGGAGCATATTAACTGACTTGTTTTTATTCAGCATGTTGAAAAAACATAATGTGATTTATGTTTGTAACTTTTTTTTTTTTTTTTTTTTTTAACCCTAGATAATTACCAGGGGTGTTAATAAAACACCTGGACATGAAACTGTGCGTGTGTACATGTATGTTGAGATCTTCCAACAAAGTCACATTCATCATTCACCTATCTTCAGTAATTGCTTTACAACGATCACGGTCACAATAGAGCCAAAGCATATCCCAGGAACACCGGACAGCAAGAATACACCCTGTTTGGGATGGTAGTCAATCATAGGGCAATTGTCCCTTATCATAAATTTTGCTAACTAGTTAGTTGGATGCAAGATAGCAAAAACAGCTTCTGTGACCTTGTTACCTTAAATTTTTGGATGTCCTAAAGTTTTTAAAAAAAGTTTATACGCAGCCCTGTTCAGTGGATAGTCTCACAAGGATACTTTATACTCCTACAACTTTATACTGTAATTATTTTTAATCCCATTATCTGGTGTAACTGGGAATAGGACAGGTTCCCATTGGAGTCTGTTTTCTCTCAAGGCTTCCCCATGTTGTCTCAGGGACCTTTTTCTTTTGCTAAAGCTACTTTGTGATAATGTCTATAAAATATACAGACTTGGTTCTCGAGTCCCACAGCTGGGATTGGAGTGTTCAGTACATGCCCATTGAAGTAGGCTGTAGTTGGTTTGTAGCACACTCCCTCTGAAAAGCCTACTCCATGTTGGGCAACAGAGGTGCACTAAAAACAGGAGGCCATCATGGATATCACGGAGGCAGCTGAAAAGCCTGTGGATCAGGAGGTTTCAAAACATGGTCAGTGCTATTTGGACACAAGTTGTGGCTTGAAAAACACCATGTTAATGTTCATGCTACAACAATACTATGTAAATTGAAGAGCCAGTAAAAAAAAAAAAAAAGGACAGTTAGATGGAAACAGCATGTAATAAAACTCAACTCCATGTACTATATATGGTAACCAGGGAACACTAGGATTTTTCTGGTGATTTAATTTTGAAAAAGAGCCAAGGGGCAAAATGATCAGGCAATAGCAACTGACCTGTGTTTGATACAGCTCTCTAATTCACATCACAATTGCTGGTTATATGAGCTGAGAGAGCAGGTTCAGTTGACTCACCACCAGTGTGTTTAGACTGACCTGTGCTTTCATGTACCTACATTCCCAATGACAAATCACTAATCACCATTGTTCACAATGACCAATTACTGATCCCCATTGTTCCCAACAACCAACCACACAAGCAATTGTTTGTCCCACCTCCACACTTCTTTGTTCTTCATTTTAAACTGTCTTCTTGGCCATATTTACAATTCATAAAAGTGAGTTATTCCAACTATGGCAGATTTCTTTGTCTCTATTTCCCTACTACACACTTCTACAGCTTCTTTTTGTCTGTGTTATTAGTAGAAGTTTTGATATTCAGATGAACATGATGATTGATGATAACACCATCTGGTGACTTCTAGCGACTTGAGCATGCATTAGCTACTTTTCCCTGAAAACAGTTGGCAACAGTTGGGAATTTAGTATCCAAAGGTAGTAAAGTTCTGGATTGAAACTGTCTCAGTGGTGTCTGAGGTGAAAGGCACCAGTACAGCTAAGCCATTGCTTGTCAGCAATGATTCATTATTAGCTTTATGATAACACCAAAAGCATACTTGGTTGGCTGGCCAGACAGCAGTTAAAGGCATTTATTGGCAGTCACATTTATTATCTTAATTTAAATGGTTTACTTAGAATCAGCAAAAGGAATTTACAAAGCAAGCCAGAAAGCTGTCATCAAGCACTGTCTCTGGCATGGTCAGAGTTCAACAATGAGGTCATTGTTGATGTGGTATAGTTTAAAAGTACTGTGAAGTAGGTCAGTTTAGTCTGGGGTCTGGTCACCACTGAGGGCATGGGAGAGAGTAGTATGATTATGGTTTATGGTACATGCTAGCATTTTTGCATGCTCTATAACTACTGTGCTGATGGCAAAGAGACAAAGAGCAATAAAGAATGATATACCAACACAACACTGTGTATATTTGATGGAGTATCATGATGCATTTTTACCTTGTGTGTTTTTAATCCGTAATGCTTTGTTTCTGCATTTTTTTTTTTATTAACTGTTGGTGTGTTTTGGTGCCTCAGTGTGATTTCATGGCCCTATGAAACCCTCAGTCTTTTTGTAGATGTGCTTTGCTTTGGTGCTTGTGCACTCAGATCTTCATTTCTGTATTTGTTTCTGTTTCAGTTTTTACAACCTGTTTATTGTAATTTGTTTCTTCATTGCATTTCCTCAACCCTTTGAATGTCTGTGTCTCCTGCCTTGTTCTTTCTCTGTAGCATTCTACACTCTTAATTAGCATGTTCTTCTTATGGATTCTGTGTAATGCCTTGGATACCCCTGTCATATTCTTCCATGTGTAAGATCTGATTTGAGTGTGTTTAAATTAATCATTGTGTTTCTGTCCTTTAGTACGTTTCCTCGGCACTCTGGAAGCCTTTGTCTCCTGCAGTGGTTCTGCTCAGAACAGCATGGTGCTGGCATGGAGGGAAACAGCAGCCCATCCTCTCCGAATCACAGCTTTTCACACAAAGAAGGGAATTATGGATCTGGATTATCATCCAGGACTCAACCTCATTGGTAGTTTGTCATTAATAGTCATTTATAAAAGTATTAACAAATTTTTGTTCACTTCTGTTCTGAATATTCTAGCAAAACAACATTGTTCATGTTTACTGCCAGTGTAGCCATGTTCAATTAGTCAAGCTGAAACATACTTAGCACAGGTTAATAGAGATGTAACAGGATAAGAATACATTGGGCCTCATTTATCAAGATGAATAAAATGGATTTATTTATAAATAAATATGAGTGTTTACACAAGAAATACTGATGAAAATACTGTAATGTCTGTAAACAAAAATGATCGTATCCTACTTGTGCTCCTGAGTGTGTGTAAATTTATGCATAAGAAGACTAACTAATGTAAACCTTAACCTGCTTGACTTCGCTTTTATATATGGAATATACTGTTGAGTATAAATCCAATTTCCAGAATGACTTGCAGGAGTGAGTTGCAGTATATAAAAAAAAACATCCTCATGCTAGTTCACTAGGTCAGGGATTAAGAATACCATTCAAAAAATTGGTTTTATTATATTAGCATTAAAAAATATGAAAAATAATGAAAGTATGCCAACACAAACCCATCAATTAAGCAAAAAATAAAACTAAGCATTCAATTATGACAAAATAAATGCTGTTGAATAAATGGAGGACAGGCTGATCTGTATGTGCAAATGAAGATTTAGCACTCATTTAATATAATTAATATGATCTTTTATTTAATATTTTTATTGGCATAAAAGTCAAAATACTGTAACCTCCACTTCTGTCTTTCAGCCATTACCCTCATCAGTAATTTTGACTTCCACTGTCTTTCACATTTTACCCTGATCATTCCTTTTGTGCTCCCAGGTGTCTGAGCAACTTTTATGGAGTTTTGAGGGCGTCACCAACTGCAAATGACCTGTGTCATGAATGCACTTTGCATTTTACGAGTAATCAACATATGCACACTGTCACGATTTCCCCTCGCACTAGCGCTGGAGCATGCGGCGCGCTCTGAAACCCAAAGCGTGAGCTCAAAGTGTGAGCACGCGCTTTTGGGTTTGTCACTCAGTACATTTACATGGACTGAAGTAATATAGTTATTGACCTTATTCCGAATAAGAGAATAATGTGATTAAGGTGTTTACATGAGTTGCTTTTAGAATACTCTTTCATGTTATAGAAGATAGATCAATTAACAACACACGTCATTACACCCCCATGCCACGCTCTCCGATGTTCCCTCCAGAATTTCACGTATCGACATACAGTTGGTCTTCATTATGGTACTGTATACAGTTTTCAGTGTTCCGTTTTTTATTTTATGACAGCTTCAAGTGTAGTTAATTATTTGTCATGCTGTACATGCAAATAGACGACTGCTTGAAGCCATGGGCAGCGTACGAACCACGTACTTACCTACTATATAGTAGCTGATATACATATATTTCACCTACTATATAGTATATAGAGATACGTGTATTTATCCTACTATATAGTAGGTAAGTACGTGGTTTTGGACACAGCCATGCTCTCTTGTTTGCCGTAAAACGGTTGAGCACTGCCGTGTGTGATCGTGTCCTGTCACACAATGCGGTGAAAACTCCCACACGACGTTAATAATGTGATTAAGGTGTGTACATGTCTGCAATGCATGTCGACAACGCGACTAAAACAGGAATACTCCACGTCTTAATTCGATTTGTGTTTACTTCGAGTATGACTTTAGTCAGATTAAGGTCATATGTTTACATGCTAAATTCTTAATCATGACTATCGTCTTAATCGGGTTAATATTGGATTACTGTTGTCCATGTAAACGTACAGCGTGACCTTGTTTACTTCTGACACGTGTGTTTTGTTGTGATTTCTGTCCTGTCTCCGCCCTGTGTTGTCATTAGTTGTTTCCCGTATGTGTCATTAGTCTCAGCTGTTTTGTTTCACGCCTGATTTATGTATTTAGTATTTAGTATTTAAACCCCTCATATCTCTTTGTTTGTGGCGAAGTATTGCGTGAGTTTTCCGTGTACCAAGCCTTTGTTCGTCATGTTTTGTTTCATAGTTTTGATCCTGTTCTCGTCCTCGTTTCTCGATTCCTGTCTAGCCTTGTTTATTGACTGACATATTGCCTGTTTTTGACCACACTATTGTCTCATGTTTTGGATTTGTCTGCCTGTCTCTTCTCTAATAAAGCTCTTATCTGCATTTGCATCCTTCCGAAACCCCATTACGTGCTTAACGTGACACAAACAAGTATGAAGAAAATTAGTATTTCCAAAACTTTTAGTTAAATTTTGGCTTACTCAAATATTTACAAACTTTACTAATAGACTGATAAATGAGGCGCATTATTCAGCTTCTTAGTGTACTATCAATTTTTATTATTATTATTATTATTTTATTTTATTATTTTGCCAGAAAGGTTCACCAGGTGTCTGGTTGAAATTAGAGGTGTGCTTTTGGGATCCTGCAAGTTTAAATACAAAAACAAATACAGACATTTGGAGCACTAAACAGATATTCGCAGATATGCGTAAATTAAGGGACAGTCTCATATACAAAATATACCATAATTTAAAGCTCAATAGCATTTGAAGGGAATGACTTACAGTCACAAAACCAACTGTACAGTGTTCGACTAGGTGTTAGGTATTTAACAACAAAGCATCTTATACACTCTTAGCATACAAATGTCACTTCTGTGAATGTTTTTGGTCAACCAGTAAAACATTATTAGATCAGCGATGGTCTCTTTCCACTTCTACAGTATATGGCATAGAGGGGGCTGACAGGGCATCAGATTATTGTCTATCTCATAAAATCTTAACTAATTTATCATCTGATTTTGACACAGATTTGGACTTGTACATTAGTGAAAGATGGAATCTTGTTTGAGAAATATTTTGTTCTTCTCCCATAGCTACCGCAGGTCTGAATAACCACGTGTGTCTCTGGAACCCTTACTTGGTCTCTAAACCTGTAGGCATCCTTCAAGGTCATGTTACCAGCGTAGTGGCAGTTCAATTCATTCTAGGAAAAAAACATCTGATTAGCTTCTCTAAAGACAAGGTGAGGAAGAAGAGTTGATTATTTGTATCCACTCATCTGACACAAATACACCTATTTTCCTGGACATATTGACTTACAGTATTGCAAAGCAGTCTTTTACAGTCTTTTAACCGAATACATATGTTATACTCTCTTCAAATGGAAATTGTAATTTGTCCAATGCATAAAACTTTCACTGTTTGAGTGGTTAAATGTGCTATATTCACTTTGGAAAATATAAATTTAAGTATTTTACTTGGACAGTGACACAGATATACTGTAACTCTTGTGACAGTCTAGCTACCTTGGCCATTGACAATAAGGAACAAAAACATGGTTCATGGGTGATTCTTCAACTATGGTACATTTTGTGTCCTGGAGGAAATAAGAAAAACAAAAAAAGATTTCTACATTTTTATTTTTGTCACACTTACTTCATACCAAGATGAACTTATAAAAAATAAATAATAGCTCAGTCATTAATTTTATTATATAATAAGAGGCCCTTTATGTATGGTTTTTACTATATTGCCTTTGTCCCTAAGCCTGACTCTGGACCTTCAACCCTGCATCATTTTGAATTTATTATTGGAATAATGTTTCATTCAAATACAAATTAGACATCAATGCCTATTTTCATTAAATATATTAAGTATTGTAATATTTATTCACATTTTCTTGTATATTTTCTAAAAAGAATCCCTGTCCCTTGGTTCACAATCATTTTCACCACACTGTACAAAATAGAATTCTGGATTATTGTTTGAGGTTCTTTATAGTTGGTAACCATATCAATAGCTACTCAGCAGGGGAACACATGGCTGGAGAAAAGAGTCACCTCCACAGGGCTTAATAAAAAGAGGAAAAATCAAGGTAAAAATGTGTTAAATCGAGAGTATGTTTATTGGGTGTAATTTCACATCTCATATTTCATATGAAAGTAACAAGAACAGGACAAATTTCATTTCATATTGTGTATTTTGTGTATATTTAATGCTAACTCTAAAACAGACATTAGCAGGCTAACATATCATGAGATTTCAAATGAAATATGGCAAAATATAATTTCCACAACAGTCATTTCCACCACTGTGTTCATTGTGGTGGAAAAGACGTGTTGTGGTGGAAATGACATTGCCAGTACTAAAAAGCCATTTAGTTGTGTTATAGCAGGCCTACTGATTTAAAAATATATCATATTGTAGTGAAGTACAAAAAATCTATAATATTGTTGAGTCAACAGGAGCAGAATAGACAGCTAAATTTGACATAATCTCTCTTTCCTTTAAGATGGCACCCAAGACCACAGCAGAGAGATAAAACTCATACAGAGAATGGATAAAATCATAGCCACTTAAATATCTGGAGTTCCTCAGAAAAGATAAAGATATCTGGAAAAACAACAACAACAACAACAACAACAACGAAGTGTTGTTAAATCTGTGTCAGAAATGTCAAAAAGAGAGCAAAGAAAAACTAGACAACAATGGCGAAATTCTCAACAAAACAGACGTAGGATGTTGAAAATGATGTCAATAGTAGAAAGTTTTGTGGCGCGAACAACACCACTACAATCACCAGAAAACATGAGGGCAGAAGATATCCTTGAAACACTTCAAATGAGTATACCAGACAGTAAACAGAGGAGAAAAGGGAGTGAAAAGGTTGTGAAGGCAAGAGCAAAGGTGTACAAGGATCTTTATTAGACTAAAACAAAGCTTGAAGATGCCCTAAGAAAAATCGAAAAATACAAAAAAAAAAAAAAAAAAAAAAAAAAAAAAAGTGATCGATTTACAAAAAAAATTGAGATGGTAGAATCACCAAAAGTCAAAACTGAAGTGCAGTTGGCATATTTAAGTTGGGCTGTTAGGCTAAATGTTTTGACCTGATTGAGCACATAGAGAGCAGTGGACGCTATTTTATGACACTGGATTTAATAGAAATATATATGCTTTTTAAAAAGATTTTTCCATTTCAGAATATATGTTACTCGGTATCATTAATTATCAATAAATCAGTAATTGTTCACTAATGCTGTTTGTCACAATTGTCATTTCCACAACATCCAGGCATTTCCAGTAAAACATAAAAATAATACAGCCACATGAATAATATTGTATAGTTTTGAAACGTGCAGTTATGGTTAAAATATATGTGTATAAATGGAAAACAAATAATTTATGAAAAGTACAAAAATTACTGAAAAGTTCCAATGACTCTTTTTTATGTAAACATTGTAAAAGCATTACCTTCAAATTCTTGAAAAATAAATGAATTTATATATTTTGGCAGGTAAGTATGTGAGATTTAATAAGATACATTTGTAACAGAAGATATTTCAGTAATTTTCCTAAAAACACATGTTTCTTGGTTTGATGGAAATGATGATTTCCTCTTAATGTTAGAATGAAATGCTAAAAATACATATATTATTTAACAAAAATGATCACAGCCATTATCAGGACATGATTTTACACAGAATGGAGAAATTTCATAACAAAATGTTAGATTTTCAAAAATTTTCCAGACCATAGTTGAAGAATCACCTTCATTATAGTATATTTTGACAGGTTTGACTATGGTAAAATCAGCAAAAATATGGCAAATACAAGCTAATTTGTACAAGCCAGTTATTAGGCTTAGCAGGATATTTCAAAATAATACAGATCTCTCTCTCTCTCTCTCTCTCTCTCTCTCTCTCTCTCTCTCTCTCTCTCTCTCTCTCTCTCTCTCAGGTCTTAAGGGTGTGGGATGTGTCCACTCATCTGTGTGTCCAGCACGTGGCAGGACTCTTCCCTAAAGCTCAGGAGTGTACAATGCTCCTGTTCTTCCACGAGGAACGATCACACCTCTTCCTCTCCTTTAACAGCACCCTGTTCTTCCTTGAGGGACAGAAAGAGGATAGGAAGAGAGAGATGAGTCACGAGAGCGCCGTCACCTGCGTCCTCTACAACTCTCTTTTTAGACAGGTGGGGGTGCTCTGACCCTGTAAAACTGCATTCCTTAAGAGACGCTTCTGTCCTACACACACACACACACACACACACACACACACACACACACACACACACACACACACACAGACACACACACACTACAAATCTCTTACATTTTGATGTTGTGCTCCTCTAAGGTTATCAGCAGTGACGCAAACTCCAGTGTAAAGATTTGGCTCATAGACACTGGACAGAAGGTCAAGCACTTTCCCTGTTGCCATGGTGACTCTGAGATCACCACCATGGCGCTGGACGCAACTCAAACAAGACTCTTCACTGCCGGCATGGATGGAGCAATAAAGGTCTGAGGTCACAAGCAGATTATTACAGAAATTATGGGTTATTTTCTAAAATGAGGACGTGAGGACATAGAAGAAATCACTTGTTTATCGTAAGGGAAGTTTTGTCATAAATCTAAATCTTGTGACTAAATGACAACATACATACTGTATGTAAATATTTGTTATAATCTTATATAATGTTTATATATTTTAATCTGGGATCATCAAAAATACACTGTTGAAAAAAGCAAAGCCTGTTTTAATTCTATGGCTTTATACTGTATATTCAGACATAAAAAACAAAACAAAAAAAAAAACATCAACTGGTCCTCATTAGGTCCTAAAACTTTACCAAAATATCAGCCATGTATAAGCCATGTGTGAAAATAAGCACACTCAATCATTCAGTAGCTTGTAGAAGCACCTTTAGCAGCAACAATTTGAAGTAAACATTTTCTGTATGAGTTTTTATGAGTTTATGAGTCTCTCACATCATCTTGGAAGAATTTTGCTCTACTCTTCCTTACAGCATTGTTTTAGTTCATTGATGTTTGAGAGCATTTGTTAAGGCTCCACCACAACATATAGATAGGGTTGAGGTCTGGATTTTGACGTTTGCCATTCAAAAACCTTTTTTATTTTTCAGACATTCAGTACTTTTGTTGGTGTGCTTGGGATCATTGTCCTGTTGCATGATGCAGTTTGTGCCAAACTTTAGCTGCTCGACAGATGACCTCACATTTACCTCCAGAATGGGCTGGTATAATGAAGAGTTCATGAGCGACTCAATAAATTTAAGGGGTCCTGAACCTGTGGCAACAAAACATGTCCCAATCATCAATCCTCCACCACCATGCTTGACAGTGGGCATAAGGTGTTTTTGTTTTTCGACAAATATAGTACCATTCATTATAACCAAACACCTCCACTTTCGTCTCATCAGTCCAAAGGGCATTTGTTCCACAACTGTTGAGCTTCTTTATATTTAACATTGCAAACCTAAGCTGTGCTAGCATTTTCTTTCTAGAAAGAAAAGGCTTTCTCCTAGATATCCTTACATTAAAAGGCTTTTTCTGACAGTAGAGTCACAAACAAACATTTAATATCCTCACTATGGTCTGCAGTTCCCTAGATGTAACTCTTTCTTCTTTGAAATTTCTGATTTGACTTTGGGATGAATTTTCTGGTTGTCCACTTCGGGGAACATTGGCAACAATCTTGTTTTCTCTATTTCTTAATAATCCTTCTCACTGTAGAATAATGGATTTGAAATTGTTTGGATATGGCCTTATAACCCTGCCCAGACTGATATATAGCAACAGCTGCTTCTCTGAGATCGCTGCTGACGTCTTGTCTCCATGGCATGGTGTTGATACAAACCTGAAGGCTCCGCATCACCAAAAGATTTTATAGCATTTATAGAGGAGACCACACGTGCTGATGATCAACTAACAATTGCATTTTATTAGCAGCAAGTGGCTGCATATTATCTTATTAAATTGATGTGGAGGCAGCAAGGATGCACTTACATTGTCAGGGGTTAGGGGTTCAACATGCTTTGGGGGTTAACTCAGACAGTTCAAAAACATCCATTGTAGACTGATTGGCATCTCTAAATTGTCCGTAGCGTGTGAGTGTGTGTCCGGTTGTGCCCTGCAATAGGTTGGCAGCCCTTGTGCCCGTGTTCCCTGGGATAGGCTTCACATGACCCTGTGTTGGATATGTGGTACAGAGAATGGATGAATGGATGGATGGGTAATGATACAGTGGAATCAGTTATGCAGTGTTTCTTACCTGATGTAAGTTTTACTAAGTTTTAGGAGCTGATGAGAACCAGATGATGTTTTATGTCTATATATAATGGAATTGAACAAGGGTGTACTGTTTTTTTCTTATAACATATAAACATATAAAAAAGTGTAATATGGAAATTATCCATATAATTTTTTTGAGAAATTCACAATTTCATGATCTGTTTACACGTATATGTTTGCACTTGTATTTTCTTTGGACACTGTGGTTGTTGTTGGTGACCTCACTGAATGGACAACACTGACATCTAGCTTTATTTGTACATCAAGCTAATATGCTGTTATGCTCCTGTATTTGTGCATGTGAAGGTGTGGGACTTCAATGGCCACTGTCACCACAGACTGAATGCATGCCTAGACCTGGCAGTGGAAATCTCGCAGATACTGGTGCTGAAGAGGACAGTGTTGGTGTTTGGCTGGGACAGGTGAGAGATAGAAACATATAGAGAGAATGAATAAGACAATGAGTGAGTGTTTGTGCATGTGTGTGTGTGTGGGTGACTGAGAACAGAGTTTGTGTCTGACTATACCGCTTTTTACTACATGGGGGGGATGGGGGTCCTCTGTGTACAGTATCTCACAAAAGTGAGTACATCCCTCACATTTTTGTAAATATTTGATTATATCTTTTCATGTGACAACACTGAAGAAATGACACTTTGCTACAATGTAAAGTAGTGAGTGTACAGCTTGTGTAACAGTGTAAATTTGCTGTCCCTTCAAAATAACTAAACACACAGCCATTAATGTCTAAACCGCTGGCAACAAAAGTGAGTACACCCCTAAGTGAAAATGTCCAAATTGGGCCCAAAGTGTCAATATTTTGTGTGGCTACCATTATTTTCCAGCACTGCCTTAACCCTCTTGGGCATGGAGTTCACCAGAGCTTCACAGGTTGCCACTGGAGTCCTCTTCCACTCGTCCATGACGACATCACGGAGCTGGTGGATGTTAGAGACCTTGTGCTCCTCCACCTTCCGTTTGAGGATGCCCGACAGATGCTCAATAGGGGTTAGTCCATCACCTTCACCCTCAGCTTCTCTAGAAAGGCAGTGGTCATCTTGGAGGTATGTTTGGGGTTGTTATCAAGCTGGAATACTGCCCTGCGGCCCAGTCTCCGAAGGGAGGGGATCATGCTCTGCTTCAGTATGTCACAGTACATGTTGGCATTCATGGTTCCCTCAATGAACTGTAGCTCCCCAGTGCCGAGTGCATTGCTGCAGAGGTTGAAGGGGTGGGGGGTCAGCCTGTCAGTGCTCAGACCATACGACACACACTGCATCAAATTGGTCTGCATGGCTGCCGTCCCAGAAGGAAGGCTCTTCTATTACTGGAACCATGTCCTGTGGTCTGATGAGACCAAGATAAACTTATTTGGTTCAAATGGTGTCAAGCGTGTGTGGCGGAAACCAGGTGAGGAGTACAATGACAAGTGTGTCTTGCCTACAGTCAAGCATGATGGTGGGAGTGTCATGGTCTGGGGCTGCATGAGTGCTGCCGGCACTGGGGAGCTACAGTTCATTAAGGGAACCATGAATGCCAACATGTACTGTGACATACTGAAGCAGAGCATGATCCCCTCCCTTCGGAGACTGGGCCGCAGGGCAGAATTCCAGCTTGATAACGACCCCAAACACACCTCCAAGATGACCACTGCCTGGCTAAAGTAGCTGAGGGTGAAGGTGATGGACAAGCCAAGCATGTCTCTAGACCTAAACACTATTGAGCATCTGTGGGGCATCCTCAAACGGAAGGTGGAGGAGCACAAGGTCTCTAACATCCACCAGCTCCGTGATGTCATCATGGAGGAGTGGAAGAGGACTCCAGTGGCAACCTGTGAAGCTCTGGTGAACTCCATGCCCAAGAGGGTTAAAGCAGTGCTGGAAAATAATGGTGGCCACACAAAATATTGACACTTTGGGCCCAATTTGGTCATTTTCACTTAGGAGTGTACTCAGTTTTGTTGCCAGCGGTTTAGACATTAATGGCTGTGTGTTGAGTTATTTTGAGGGGACAGCAAATTTACACTGTTATACATGCTGTACACTCACTACTTTACATTGTAGCAAAGTGTCATTTCTTCAGTGTTGTCACAGTAAAAGTTATAATCAAATATTTACAAAAATGTGAGGGGTGTACTCACTTTTGTGAGATACTGTGTGTGTGTATATATATGTATGTATATATATATATATATATATATATATATATATATATATATATATATATATATATATATATATATATATATATATGTGTGTGTGTGTGTGTCTGTGTGTGTGTGTGTGTGTGTGTGTGTGTGTGTGTGTGTGTGTGTGTGTATAATATAATACATGTATACGGGAAGAGAGAGAGAAGAAGAGGTGAAGGAGATGCTGGTAAGGGAACGACTGTTTATCCAGTATATAACATAAATGATAATAGGAACTAACTTGTCTCTTGGATTTTCCACAACATTAAAATGTGAAAATGCATGATGTGTTTCTCATTAATAAATTAAACATTGTAATCACTGGAAAATCGCTGTGGTATAAGTGGAATAACACACTCCAGGCTGCGCGACTGTACAAAAATAGACCATCTCGGGGTGGAGTAACATAGTCAAAAATTATTTGACTGTTCTTCAGGTGTGATGTCATAATTCACACCAAATGTATACTGCTTAAATTTCCAGCACCACAAATATAAAATACCTTCTTGCATCCTTGTTGGAAAGACTCTGCTAAGATGAATTAAAAACCATGGCTGTGTCTGAATATCCCTACTACCCTACTACATAGTAGGCGAAAAGCAGTACGCCAAAGGAGGAGTATGTCCGAATTCTCAGTATTCATAAACAGTAGGCGTTAAATACACAGATGACCTACTGCTTCTGCTGAGATTCTGCGGTATGAAACCACTGGACACTGTGGATACTGTGCTATCCCATAATGCAACGGGACTGGAGCGGAAGAACTGTCAGAATCCAAGTCACGAAATTAACAACAGATTAGACCTCTGGAGACAGTGACCTCATCTGGTGGGGAGGTGCTGGTCAGGTCCTAAAACTGTCGTGAGTTTAATTATGTGGAACTTAATTCAATTCAATTCAATTCAATTCAATTTTATTTGTATAGCGCTTTTTACAATAGACATTGTCTCAAAGCAGCTTTACAGAAATATCAACATGGTATACAGATATTAAAGGTGCGAATTTATCCCAACTGAGCAAGCCACTGAGTGGCGACGGTGGCAAGGAAAAACTCCCTAAGATGTTTTAAGAGGAAGAAACCTTGAGAGGAACCCGACTCAGAAGGGAACCCATCCTCATCTGGGTAACAACAGTTAGTGTGAAAAAGTTCATTATGGATTTATATGAAGTCTGTATGGCGTTAGGAGCAGCCGTAGTCCCAGCAGTCTGGAATTAAAGAAGATTTGAGCTCCATCCAGAGGCAGAAAGGATCTGGATCTCTAGTAACTTAATCTTTGTGAAATCTTTATAGTGGGAAATGATTATTCCATTTATAGGGACAACCACAAATAATGTCTTAAGATTAATGGACTAAAAGGTTGTTTAAGGAAACAAAATTACTTCTACAGAATAACCCTAAAGAACCTTTTTCTGGCATATTTGTTCCTGTGAGTGTAGAATGAAATGCAGGTTGTTCTGCATGAATATCCTAGGTGCTTTTTAAATTTTGATAACATAAACACTGAATTTCACTGAGACTGCATCATTCTCTGTGCTAACACTTGTATGAGATGCCTGATGTTTTTTTTTTTAGCAGCCCAGGGTTCAGTTATTTGTTGCACACACATATATGGGTGGAGTGATTACAAAATGAACCAAATATGAACCAAAGTGAACCAAATAAAAAAATGTTCCACCCCAAACAAAGTAGATATGAATGTGTCCTTATTTTCAAGAAAAGTACAATCAGTATATGTATATGGATAGTGTATTATTAGTATGTTCAAAATACTCTTATCACTTTACTTCTAATGATACTTTTGTACTAATTTAATCTGAAGCAAGGTAGTACAAGGGTATAGAGGTAGTACAAGGTATAGTATATGAAGTATTAAACTTTAGTATTCCATACTCATTGTACTTAATGCATTTTAGTATTCTTTTTAAAATGTATAGAAGTATTTTATATTGTTATAAGGCTCATTTCTAGTCTCTTGGTATCATGTTTTATTTTCATTCGTCCTCTGCAAAGCACCCGAAAAGTGGTCAGACATCAGACTGCCTCTCTGTGTGTGTGTGTGTGTGTGTGTGTGTGTGTGTGTGTGTGTGTGTGTGCGCACACGCACATTTGTGGCAATCCTGTTTTCTTCCATCTTCCAAACACAAACTAGCTCTGACATTCAGAGATGAACTTCTAATTTTCTCCAGTCATATCTCATTTATTTCTCATCACTGGAGCTTCATCTTTCTTTCCCTCTCTTCATTCTAATCTCTGTCTGTCTTTCTGTGCAGGGTGATCTCTGTGTTCAGGATGAACTCGTTCTCTCACTTCTTTGTACAGCCTTCAGAGTGGAAAGGCGGCGTTCAGCATCGCAAGCACATTTTATGTGCAGCATTTCACCCACCTCAGACCTTAGTCACTGGTACTTCTCCTTCAATTGCCCTCTAATTCTATGCTTCTCATATTTATATTTATTAATTTAGCAGATGCTTGCTGCATTCAGTTCTCGAGACAGCTGCTTTAGTGGTTTCAAGCTGCTTCCAAGGTCCATGTGTCATTGGGCAGCATTTTAACCTGAAAAGTAACCTTGCAGGTGTTTGGGACTCCCTTCACAGTCCTCACAGAACAGTCTTTCAGTGTGCTTTTTTAGTGTACATTTTTATTCACTACCAGCTTTCCTGAGGATGTATCCCCAACTATATTTAATAGGGGCAGATATTATTTTTAGTTCTCAGCACACCAAGTCTACTCTATGCTAAAAAGCAGGGGTTTTGTAGATTTCTTTCTGTTAACTACAGGTTTGTACTTACAGTTGTTAATATACCCATCATACAGAGTGACAGTTGGTGTGCCATGTTGGTTGAAACTTTCAGTGGTCTAGTGAACTGAATTCTGATAACGATGCCTAAAAGTAGGATTTTCAAAGGGTAGCATCCTTCAGAATGGGACAGTTTGTAATGAGAGTTTAGGGATGCATCAATACAGATAATGATCTCAGATATCAGTCTGATATACTCATATACCAGGTGAGACTATGTGACATATCTACTGTACATTGCTGCTTTAATGAACAGACAGCACAAACTGACAGTGATCTGGACATATTTCATGATTAATGATATAAATCAAAGGAAAGCAGACCACAAACTGTGCCCTTGTGAAAATAATCAAGAGAAGCTACTACAGTATTTTTCTACAATGCCAGTAGCCTTATTAAAAAAAAAAAAACGCACACATGGCACTTAAACAGTATCTTTTATAGAGGCTGTGAGGGCGACAGCATTATCAGTGGTTATGTTCATTACAAATTAGGAAAAGGTAACATGCGAGGACACAAAGGGATTCCGTGAGCATGGAGCAATGAAGTGGTTCTGCAGAGAAACAGGCATGCGTAAGAGCATTTCAGTTCTGTGAGCACCGAGCCACGTGTGCCTCCTTTCCCCTTGCTTGCCAGGGTCTACATTTTGTTTAGGAGCCAAGGTAGAATTCACTGTACTTTGCGATCATTTTTAATGACCATGCTCACTGATCCTGCTCAGCATCAGTTAGTCTCAGGTCAGTTGCCATGACTGTAGGCCGCAGTACAGGATGGGAAATGTAATCTCTAGTCCTCTTGGGCATGGAGCTACGGCTACCATGCAGCCAGCGGGGGGAAGGAAGCTCAAGGTGGAGCTTGAGGGGGGAGCGATGCTCTCTGCAAAGTCAGAGGGAAGCACGATGCTCTCTGTGACACATGAGGGAGGAAACACGTATGTCGTGCAGAAGAGAAAAGGAGCGATGTCTTCAGTGGAGCATGGAGGCAGAATGATGTCGTCAACAGGGCAGGGTGGCAGAGCGATGTCCGAAGAGGAGCCTGGTATAGTGTTGTCCAAGGCAGAGCTGGGAGGTAAAGTGGAACTCTCGGCCGAATGGGGAGGCTGAGCGACAGCATCAGCTGAACAGGGAAGCTGAGCGGCGTCCTCAGCTGAATGGGAAAGCTGAGCGGCGTCCTCAGTCAAATCAGCAGGTTGAGCGAGATCCATAGTAGAGGAGGGAGGGTGGGGAAAGATCTTATACATGGCTTGGGAGGCCGCATTGTTGGTCCCAGGTTGGAGCTTGGAGTTGAGGTCGCCACATTTACCTCCGGCTGAAGCTCAGCAGAGGAGACCACCTCGTGGGTTTCAGGCTGGAGCTCTGTAGTTGAGGTCGCCACGTTGACCTACGGCTGGAGCTCTGCATGGGAGACCACCTCGTGGGTCTCAGGCTAGCGCTCTGGAGATGAGGTCGCCACATTGACCTCCGGCTGGATCTCTGGAGATGAGGTTGAAATGTTGACTTCCGGTTGGAGCTCTGTAGATGAGGTTGCCACGTTGAGCTCCGGCTGGAGCTTGGCAGGGGAGACCACCTCATCGGTCTCAGGCTGGAGCTCTGTAGATGATGTCTCCACATTGACCTCTGGCTGTAGCTCTGGAGATGAGGTCACCACGTTGACCTCTGGTTGGAGCTCAGCAGAGGATACCACCTCATGAGGGGCGGGGAAGAGAGGGAAGGCTTGATAATGACAAACCACAAAGGAAACTGAGCAATTACTTCACAAAGAGTGAGTGAATGGAAAGTCCTTAAATACTATGGCTGTGATTGGGCTGTAGATTGGATGCAAGTGTACGTGATTAGAATGAAGGTGAAAGTGTTCTGGGAATTGCAGTCCATATTTGCAGGCCGCAGTGCAGGATGGGAAATGTAGTCTCTAAAAAAGAGGACATATGGTTACCCTAACAAAAGTATTTCAGAGACCAATTTGTGTTAATTTCTACCAAATTAACTTTGCACAAAATTTATTTGCGCATGCACCAGTAGGTTGCTCATGTAAGCCATGACTGGTAAGAGAGAACCAGAACTATAATCAAGCAACTGTCTATTGTGTTCTGTCAAAAGTTTAATTTCTTTGGTTTTGCATGAAAAAAAAAATCCTTATAGTATTCCCATTTTTTATTTATATATATATATATATATATATATATATATATATATATATATATATATATATATATATATATATTTTTTTTTTCTTTTTCAAAATGTCTAATCTGATTACTTTGCTTTTTGACAAAACTGTAATAGTTTACAGTTACCAGTTCATGTATTCCGTTACTCCCCAAGCCTGTTAACCAGTGAAGTAAAATAGCTCCACCACCCAGATTTTTGGATGCATTGCTACTGAAAGCATTTGTTAAATTTCACTGATTAGAATATAAAGGCTGCATCAGAGTGAAGAGAAATGACAGTGGAAATTGTTAGGCAGTTTTGAATAAATATGGCTGCTATGTGGATAAATAATGAACATCCAGAACATCCATGCTATTTTAACATTTGTTTTTACCACTTCTCTTTCTAGCTTTATTGTGCTTTGACAATATATGTTGATTTTGGGATTTATTTTTATTGTGTTTTGTATAGGTGGTAGTGATGGTGAGATTATAGTTTGGAACAACAGCACTGAAAATGCCATACGCAAACTGTACAAAAACACACAACAGCAAGACTGCAAGTTCAGCTCAGGTGTGTCTTTTTTTTTTTTTTTTTTTTTTTAAAAAAACAAACAAACCCCATAAACATAAATAGAAACAATTATATTATATTATAACAATGTAAGGTGTAGCAGGTAACTAGCCCAGAGTCTCCATTGCAGTCCTGAGCTTGGTTTACTGTTTGTGCAGAGTTTTGTTTTGCATATTCTCCCAATGGCAGTAGGTGGATTGACTATTATTAATTGATCATCTGAATGATGTGCCCTGTGATGGACTAGTGTATTCCCTCCTTGAGCATAGTATTCATGGCATAGGCCTCAGATCCAACACGACCCTCACCAAAATAAAATGGAGAATAAAGATGAATAAATTGATGTTTTATAACACACCTCTTAGAGAATTCTCCTTTTTGCCTGATGAGTAGTTTGGTAAAAAAAAAAATTTAATGGAAACTTTTTACTTTTTCAATTATTTTCCACCAGTCAAGACATGTTTGGCATCAATCTGCAACGTAGGACATGAATGAACCCATCAATCATAAAATTTCATTTGCAGTCTCTTGAGTGGTGCAACAGAAAAGCAATCGCCCTATTGTCCAATGATTGTGAGTTCAAATCCTGATGATGCCACAGCCATCCAGGAGACCAAAATGTCAAAATGTTCCTTCTCCCCTGTCAATCAATGCGGCAATAGTCAATTGTGGGTATTTGTGAGTTCATGTATGTGAAGGAGGGGACATAGCGCTTTCATCGGAGTGTGTTACGCCTCCATGTGAAGCAGTATGAACAGCGGCATCCAACGACATGCATTCATGTTAAATGCATTATTATTAAAAAGAATACTCATGTATAAAATACAGGGACGAAATGCTCAAAATTACCTGCAACGTGGTTTGGAGAAAGAAAAGGCTTGTAGAAGTTATACATTTTTTTGTTCCGATTTGCAATAGTATATAGTATACAGGCACAATTTTGTACAAACAATGGATAGATGTCTTTTGTCAAAATTTTTATTTTATTTGAAATGGCTATTCAGAACTCAGGGGAGGTGGGTATCGGCTAATGTAACAATTGTATACAAATAAAATTGTGTTCTTGTGTTGTTTTAACTCTTGGACACTACAGAAGTAGTGAAGATGAATAAAGCTTATTAAAATGACTGTAAGAGTAAACTGTCATTGTTCTTCACTGCAGATAGCACTTTACCTAGTACTCCCAGTACTAAACGACCAACAGCAAATTCTAGTGAAAAAGACTCAGAGAATTATGTGACCAGACTGGCCTTTCTGGAAGGGCAAAAAAGAGTTGCTGCAACAGGTAATGGAAAGAGAGGGAAATCTTTCAGAAAGCACATATTACAATAATCTCTCCTAAATACACAGCATTAATGTCTTACAAAATACAACATAAATACACAATTAAACAAACTAATATATTAAACATGTCTGTGTGACTTTTCTTTGAGGTGGAGCTGATCTAGTGTCATGTGGAGCTTCAGGCATTGTTTGTTTCTGGAATACAGTGAATGCTCGATTAGTTGGCAAATTTGTGGCTCATGAAGGCTCAAACTCCATTATAATGACTGTAGATGGCAGCAGTTGTTTCCTGGTCACAGCGGATATGAGTGGAGGGCTGAAGGTGTGGGACATCCAGGTACCAAAACTAATTTGTTCTATGAGATATCAAACACTACCTGAGGTCACTAACCCAATTAAAAGAGCTTATTCTTACAGACTCAAAGCAGTAAGGATGATAAATAAAGGTATAGAGGTGTACCAATATTAAGTGTTGGTCGATAATAAACCACAACAATTAAGGGTACTAAAATGATTTGTTCCATTTTTAAATAATTTATTCTTGAAGAACTTGCATGAGTGTTAAATAACTGATGAAATAAGAGCAGTGTAAGATGTGAATTATGAAAGACTATGGAACTTAACATTTTGCTATAACACCCTCATCTCTAGATAACCTTCAAAATGTTGAAAGTAAATCAGAGCTGGGGTGACCTCTGACCTGCTCCACCATCCCTGTAGTGATGAGTTTTATCTGAGTGGCAATACAGAATGTCGACCCTATGACCTACAGGGGTGCTTGACAGTTTGTGAACCCTTTAGAATTTTCTATACATTGGCATAAATATGACCTAAAACAACAACATATTTTCATACCAGTCCTCAATGTAGACGAAGAGATCCCAATTAAACAAAGGAGACAGTTATTTTACTTGGTCATTTATTTACTGAGGAAAACAATCCAATATTACATATCTGTGAGCAGCAAAAGTATGGGAACCTCTAGGTTTAGCAGTTTAATTTGAAGGTGAAATTAGAGTCAGGTGTTTTCAATCAATGGGATGCCAGTCAGGTGTGAGTGAGCACCCTGTTTTATTTAAAGAACAAGGATCTATCAGAGTCTGGTCTTCACAACACATATTTGTGAAAGTATACCATGGCATGAACAAAGAAGATTTCTGAGGACTTCAGAAAATGTTGTTGATGCTCATCAGGCAGGAAAAGGTTACAAAACCATCTCTAAAGAGTTTGGATTCCACCAATCCACATTCAGACAGATTGTGTACAAATGGAGGACATTTAAGACTACTGTTACAAAACCCAGTGGTCAACCAACAAAAATCACTCCAAGAACAAAACATGTAATAGTCTGTGAGGTCACAAAGGAACCCAACTAAAGGCCTCTCTCACATTGGCTAATGTTAATATTCATTAGTCCACCATCAGAAGAACACTGAACAACAATGTTGTGCATAGTAGAATTGCAAGATGAAAGCCACTGCTCTCCAAAAAGAACATTTTGAAATGTAGTGGAAAGACCTGAAGCAAGCAGTTCATTGAGGAAATCCACCACCATCCCAGAGTTGAAGCTGTTTTGTACTGAGGAATGGGCTAAAATTCCTCCAAGCTGATGTGCAGGACTGATAAGCAGTTACTGGTCATGTTTAGTTGCATTTATTTCTACACAAGGGGGTCACACCAGATACTGAAAGCAAAGGTTCACATATTTTGCCACTCACAAATATGTAATGTTGCATAATTTTCCTCAATAAATAACTGACCAAGTATAATATTTTTGTCTCACTTGTTTAATTGGATCTATTTGTCTACTTGTGCAAAGATCTGACGATGTTATAGGTCATATATAGAAAATTCTAAAGGATTCACAAACCTTCAACATGTCCATGAACTAAAATGTCAAGCAGTCTTTAGAGGACAGCAATATAGCAATCAATGATATGCCATACCTCAAATGTCCCAGGCAATACAATGTTTTTTTAATATATTTTATATATCTCCAAAAGGCAACCAAAAAACATTGTTAGAAGGAGTGGGACTGAAAATGCATTGGAAATTCAGCAGTAAAAATCTTTGGAAATCATGTACTCACTGAAAGCAACTGGTCATGGAGAACATGGAGTCAGTGCTAAGTAACTGATTAAATAATTATGTGAATGTCTGGTTTAGCTCATTTGTTACTAATACACAACATCACAGGGTCAAATTATGTTCTCACTACAGTTAAACTGCATTATTGTTCACTTGTAAGCAGACCAAAATCATTGTTCCCTACTGTATTTAGAGGATCTAATACATGCTCAAAAAGTCTTGTGGGGTGTCCCTGGTATGCAGTAGTTAGTACCTACCAAAAGTGGTACTAACAACTGCATACCAGGGACACCCCACAAGACCCGCCTTTTTGGAGATGCTCTAACCCAGATGTCTAGCCATCACAATTTGGGCTGTCAAAGTCGCTCAGATCCTTACGCTTGCCCATTTTTACTTCTGCCAACACATCAACTTTGAGATCTTACTGTTCACTTGCTGCCTGATATATTCCGCCCCTTGACAGATGCCAGTGTAACAAGCTAGTCATTGTTATTCACTTCACCTGACAGTGGTTTTAATGTTGTGGGTGATCAGTATAGAGAAACAGAATAGAGTTTTATCCGAATAGAAAATAATAGATTATAATTTTTATAGAAAGAAGACAGCACCACAAACTACCTATTTACGTATTCACAAAATACTATAATTTCAATTAAGATCACAGACAAAAAGAAGCAGTGGATGCGAGTAGTTAGAGTAGAAATAGACACTAAGGAAAATAGTTAGGGTTAAGGTTAGGGATAGATAAAATATTTTATTACTTATACTTTTTCTTACTGCAAATATAGCCAAGAATAGAGTTTAAAATGAAGAACAAAGAAGTGTGTGGATAGGACAAACAATGCTGATCAGTGATTGGACTGAACCTGCTATGTCAACTTGTATAACCAGAAGCTGTGATGTGAACTGGAAGGCCATATTGATTGCAGGACAATCGCTAATGTCTACTCAAAAAGTCTCTAAAGTTCACCAAAAATAGTGACAAAGTCATTAAATTGGCAACACTGACCAAATCCATTCTCTCTCAGGTGGCCCTGGGCCAATTATTTGGTCGGCACCTAAGTGTGATTGCTGTGTTCACACCTGCCTAAACAAACCACACCAAAGAGGAGACTGCACCAGGATTTGGCTGAAATGAAAGCATATGTGTGCCAGCCTTGGAAAAGGAGAAATTTGCAATTAAATATTCCAGTCTGTCTCAGGTGCAGGATCAAAATGGACATTTTGATAGCTGGTATCTGATTACAAACTGAACTGATTAGGCTTATATCTCTTGCAGTGCAGCAAGTAACAATCCAATAACTTGATCAAGGTCAAACATTTACTGTCTGAGGAAATCGCACTAAACTAGCAAGGTTATAGATATCTTCAGACAGATTGGCCATTTTTATCATTACTGGCTCCTTGCCCAGTGTGATATTTGCAGGACGATAGCCTAGACAAGATTAAAAATTAAATAAGAACATTTTCACATTTATTTAGTGAAATATTTACATTTTCAGTGTCAACGTGTAAGGCATAGGAGATGCCAGCCTTGTGAATTGTAAGAGAAATGCTTATGCAAGCCTGACCCAAAATTAACCCAGTCCACTTGAAAGGAAAGAAATTATTTAGACTGTGTATCTACAAAAAGTCCTACATTGACCTCATTAGAGAGCAATCACGGATTCAGCTTTCCTTCAGACATCTCTAATAGCAAATTTATACACATATATACTGATAGCACATTCATCAGTGATGTTTTGTGCAGGAGCAACACTCCCTCCTCTAGTCATCATGTCTGAAGGACACAATTTTCTGTCCTTGAGCCACAAATGGAGCCTGTCAGCAGAACCAGCATGATTGATGAAGGGAGAGCAGGGTGTTTGTCAACTCCTCATAACTTTCTGTGAAGTATAACAGCTCTCCTCAATGACGATAAATCACGTGTTAGCTTTCATTTTACTGCTTCAATAGCTCGTGATAATTTGCAGCCTCACATTTGGGCCTGCTCGTCAGATATAATTGCTTTACAGGCTGACATGTTGTCTCTGTGGCTGTGGCACAAACTGATTCTTATTAACTGCCAGTGTACTAAAACCTCCACTGAGAACATTTCTAAGCAGGAAAAAGAACTAAGGTGTTTTAATGTAATTCCTCTTATTCTTATTCTAATGTAAATCTTCCTGTTGATGTAGGCCAGATCAAAGGTAATTCTGTTTCATTCATTCTGGTTCTGCCTCTGTATAATCTCTGATTCAGTCGGGAAGGTCTGAGTCCTCTAGCAAGGACTACTTTTACTAAATTTTTTTTATTCATTAAAGAAGACACATAATACTTTTAACCATTTATAATTACATTTAATGTCAAGGAATGTGCACAAGACAGGTTAGTTCTTATTATTACTTACATTCAAGCAGCTATAAACAGTTGTTCCCTTTACCAGGCTCTCTTTTTTCCTGTCTCTTGAAGTTAATGAGGAAAATGTGTTAATGCCATAACACAACAGTTTGTTGTGTTACTGAGAAACCGGGAAGCACCAAGTCCTGAAGATATTCCGGTGGCAGAAAACTTACTGACTGTGACAAAGTACTGACTCTGGAGACTCCTTCCATAAATGTTAAATAAATGTCTCCTTACAAGAAGCTTCAACATATTAATAACAGCACATTTTAAATGATCCATTCATTTACATCATCATTATTTCCATGCAGTATTCAATACAGACATGCCTGTAAAATGGTTGTTACCAGTGGATATAAAAAATCCTACACACTACTGTTAAAATTGTGAGTTTTTGTGATATAATTATTATTTTTTTTAACCCATATAAATCATAATGTGATAATAGAATAGAATAATAAGATTTAAATCTGGGTACTGACTGGGCCATTCCAAAACATTGATCTTCCATCACCTGTTGTTGACTTGGATTTGTGCTTTGGGTCGTTATTGTGCTGAAAGTTGAAATTTGTCATGTTCAGATGTCTAACAGAGGTCTGCAGATTTTGTCAAAAATAGATGAAGAAGCAGAAAAGCAGCCCCATAGCACAATGCTGCCACCACCATGCTTCACCACGGGTATAGTGTCCTTTGGCTGATAAGCTGTCTTATTTTTGTGCCAAACATATCTTTTAGAATTATGCTCAAAAGAGTCTACCTTGGTCTCATCAGTCTATAACACAGTTTGACACATGATTTGAGGTGATTAGGTGGGCTTGGACTTTCTTTTTGTGAGAAAGGGCTTCTGTCTAGCCAGCCTACCCCATAGGCCAGACATGTGAAGAAAAGAATAGGTTATTGTCACATGCAGGGTATGACCAGTACTTAACAAATATTCCTGCAGCTCCTTTAATGTTGCTGTAGGTTTTTTGGCAGTCTCCCCACTAAGTGTTTGTCTTGTGCTTTCAACAATTTTGGAGGGATGTCTTGTTCTTGGTGATGTCACTGTAGTGCCTTTTTATTTCTTAACTTGTTGATGATGGCCTTCAGTGTTCCATGGTACATCTAATGTTTTGGAAATTATTTTGTACCCCTCTCCTGATCAATAATTTTCAACAATGAGATGCGATACATGCATTGTAAGCTCATGCTTTGCAGACTTTGGCTTCAACAGTCTGATGAAACCAAGAAGATGTCAAGAAAATCCTACAGAAACAGCTGATCTTTGTTTGGAGTTAATCAGAATCACTTCATCGATGACAGCTGTATGATAATTACTTTTGAACTTGAGTTTGAATGTCATTGGTTAGGTAATGAAAGTGGAAAAAAGCTAAAGAACAGAAAACCACCTGCAATTTTAACAGGGGTAGGCTTTTTATATCCACTGTATAGAAACAATAACATGTTAAAATGAATGCATTAATATAAACCCATACTTTCAGTTATCACCAGGACTACTTTCAGAGTCATGTTATAGAAAATTAATCAACACCCTCTGACCTCTGATTAGATTTGTTGTAAACTGTGATAAATATAGAAAAAAGTGTCATCTAAATGTTATGTAATGAATTGAGGGTAAGTATGTTTTATTCAAAATGACCATCTTACAAACAAAGAAAGAATAATAACTCAAGCAGGAAAGTACATGCACATGGCAACACTGCCAGAAGGCATTGCTTTAGTCTGATGCAATTTCTTTTTCAAAATGGCAATTGAAGCTGTTTATAGCTGTAATATTTCAAAACTCTTACAATTGATTGTCTGTGTTCAGATTTAGTTTTATTCCCCCAAGACCACACATAAAAAAAAAAAAAAATCAGTCCATAATTGGCCTTGAAGTAGGAAAAGAGAAAGTTATGAGAATTCATGTTTTCAGATAGCGAACACAAGCTAACCTGACAAGATTTCTGAGGATTTTAAAGCCATACTTATAAATGTTCATAATTTTCTGTGCTAATATCCACCAACTGGGCAACAAGAGGAACCTGCCAGGATATGTTAGAAAAAAAAAAAAAAAAAAAAACCCTCCCTGTAAGTGTAATCAAAAAAGCGTTATTAAGCATCAGGTGCAGCTCAGTAACATTGCTAGGGTGTGTCTTTGAATTTACAGCATATATTTTTCAAAGACATTGTCATTTATGTGGGGTTGTACTTTTTCTTTTTAGGATATTGTAGTTTTTGTAGTTGGTTGTGCATCACAATGGTCAACTAGTGTTATTTTTATTGTGCTTTATAAATAAAGTGATTGATTGATTGATCATGCTAGTGGGTTATCAAGCAGACTCTGTCCATGAGCATGAAGGAAATTGAGCCCATAATTTTTCCAAGATCCATTCTGAAAATCTGACAGAAACAAGCTTCTGCAAAATTAATACATGCATATTGGACATGAATTTGCACACAAAATCACCATTCCCAAAGAGAGTTTCAAATCACATCATGGTTTCTAAATTAATCAATTTGCATAGACTCTGCTCTAAGTTACACCTTTAGATCAAAACACCGCAAACATATTCAGTAGTGCGAATATGTGAGACGGGCATGTTTTTTTTTTTTTTGCTCATATGAAAGACTTAATCTTAGCCCCTGTTAGTAAATCAGCTTGCACATTTTTGTCAGCCTGAGTGTGTAAACATCAGATGAAATCACTTGAGCTCTGTTGTTCTACCTTCAGATTTTGAGTGCGCACTACACACGCTTCCTTAAGTTTGGATAACAAAGATGATACACACTTCTGAGTTAAAGTTGATGACAGGGTGTTTAAAACGGTAATGAAACACATCATCTCTCCCGGTTCTTCTTTTGTTTCAGAAATATTGTCTCCAACCATCTGAGAGTGTAATCAATCAGGCGCCAGAGATGCTATCGAGCCTCCACCCTCATGTTGACTGCATCACTCACTTGGAAATATGCGTCCATAGTGGCCGTCTCTTTCTCCTCAGTGCCTCGGCTGATTGCAGTCTGGCTCTCAGCTTCCTGCCTGGAGGAACTATAGGGACATTTGGACAGGTTAGTTTCACTCTGTGTAAAATAGGCACAGCGTTTGTGCTTGTCAGTCCCAGTAAAGGAGGTATGTAGTAAATTAACACTAGCTACATAAATTTGCCAAACAGTTTCCTAGATTTTCCTAATTATTTAAAACCATTTACATTATCTATAACTTATTAAGTTATTAGCTATTGCTTTGGATATGATGACTTTAGTATTGTAAGGTTCTGTCTGGCATTTTGGTCGAAAATGAGGTAACCACATAAACTTGATCATGGAGGGGTCGGGGTGGGGGCACATTATTGTCCTGAAGTGTTAATTTTCCAAAGTATCTCCAAACTTGCAGATAAATTTAGTTTTACAAGGTTCTATCTGCCAGCCAATCATCATCCAGGATGAACATACTGTATGCTCCATTACAGTAATAGAAATTAAGTGTACAAAACAGGTACTGTACAGGTCTATTGTACTGGTTTGCAATATTATTTCATGGTAAAAATATTTAGGAACAACTTCAGATTTTAAAAGTGATTTTTATTTGTATTTTAGATATTAGGTTATACATTCAGGAAAATACAACAAATTCACTCAAAAAGTTTTTCCTCTGTTGAGTTTGTTAATATTTATTAGTGAGACTAAGAGACTGCTTAATAAGAAACAGACAGATAGATCCTTACAAACCAAACACTATTTGATGTTATATTTGGCTAGTGTTCAAAAACTGTCCCATATCTCAAAATAGCACTTTCACCCATATAGACCTTATAATATTAAGGTCAGAAACTGATTTTATCAGGATAGACATGCATCTCAACATAAACTTTAACTGGCTTACAATCAAATCCCTCTCCTTCCAATAAGTTGGATGAGGTGATTGGTTACACTAGCTAGCAATGATGGCTAATGCAACATCTACTGCTTTCCTATATCTAGGATCAGAGGGACCACTGAAAGCTCTGTTAGGATATTAAGTCTTGGTGATGACATGAATACATTTTGCAATAATAGAGCCAGCTTTTCTTTCAGGACGTGCACTGGAACCTGGTGGGAATCAGTGAAGTGTTTGTGAGGAGAGAGCAGGAAGTGAGCACAGAGGTTACCACAGAGAGTGGGACAGAAACAGATCTACAGGAAACACAGCCTGGACAGAGCTCCCAACATGCTGAGAGATCAGAGAGCAATACACACACTGAGGAGGAGAAAGATTACACACTGTGAGTAAGGTGTGTGTGTGTGTGTGTGTATGATGTTGAGCAGTGAAGAAGAGATGCTGGCACAAAGTGTACAAGTCAACAACAACATTGTCATCACTCCATGTCTTTCTCCCTCCTTTATTTTCCTCCCTGCCACCCTCCCTTATTCCTCTTCACCTCCTCCTTTCTTTTTTCTTGCTTTTCTCTTTTCTCTCTCCCTATCCATTCATCATCTCTCCACCTGTTCCTCCCATTCCTTTTTCTTGGCTGTGTCCTTCCTATCTCTCACCATATCTCTTTTTTTTCCCTTTGTACATCTTTTGTTTTCTCTCCACTCTCTCCTCCCACCTTCATATCACTCCTTTGTTTATATCTGTCTCCCCGTTTATGCAGCCATATTTCTTTCATACCCCAGCTCTCTATCTCTCTTGAGTTCATGTCCTCCTTTTGTCTTTCTTTTTTTCTCCTCCTTTCTATAACTTACTTCATCTCTTTTATCTCTTTCCAGTATCTTTTCTTTCACTCATTCTGTCTATCTCTCTTTGTCCCCTCAGTTTGCACCACCTCTGTCTCTTTCCTTACTGTGTTTTTAGCCTTCTCTCTGCTCTATCTCTCTTTATCTCAGGTACTTTCCAGCCAGCTAGTTCTCCCTCTTCCTTTTCTCTCATTTAATATGGGATAAATAGGAACCAGACAGATGTTGGGTAAATGCCAGCAGATGGCTCATTTCCACTTGAGAGCTTTTATTCCATGATTCCCATGCAAGCTCATTAATGTTTTCACATCTGGGTGATTGAAAAAGTAAATTAAATACTCTTTCCTTCTCTGTCTGTCACTGTTAGCAGCTGATTTGATGCTGATTATGGAAAATCCAATCAAAAATGTGTATGGGTGTGTGTGCTTTGCATGTGTGTACTTCCATTCACTGTTTCACACTCATCTGCTTAGAAATGGCCTTACTGTCAATGTTCTTAATGTGTACTTTCTTTAAAAAAGTGACAGAATAGTAGTTTCATTAACTTTTTGCCCATCTTATGAAGTACGTGATTGATTATAATGAATTATCCATTTCATAACATGTTCTCAGTGATAAACAAAAGCAGCACGATCACTGTAGTGAGTGTGTGGTGTAATCTCTTCTCTACGTGTGTAGTGAAGAATTGTTGCACATTGGCTGAACTCTCTGATGGAAAGCTGCCATGTTCTTTAATAAAGCAGCAGGAAGTTAAGTTTAAAATTACCAGCCAAATTCATTACTTAGGCTTCAGAACTTGAATAAAAACGTGAAATGACATTTTGTCATTTCCTTTGTTCCTTGAACTCAGTAGCCTCATCTCATTTTGGCAGAATTCAGTCCAGATACTTTCACTTCAGAACTGTACGATGTCATGTCATTATGAGAAAAAAAAAAAAAAACATCAGCCAATCAGCAGCAGTAAAGGTAAAACCATAGGTCTGTTGATACAGTGAGATGCTGGACCAATAATCTTCTACTACACACCTTTGTATTCTATCATGTTTCAGATTTTGCTGTTTACAGTCATTTCATTACATTGTAGACACCCATAAAAAAACATATATGGAAATGTACTCCTCCATTAACTTTGTTCTTTAAATCCAGTGGCCACATTTGATTTTGTGATAATCACATCCAACCAATTGATTTTGACTTGGAAATAGTGAACAGAGTTCTTTTTTTGTGGTTACACAGTAACTGTAGCTTAAAACATGTGGTGATACAACATCTTACATTAATCTATGCTATAAAGTGGAAACAGTTTCTATAAATCTATTATAAACTATGAACATGTTTATATCATGTTATAATGCATTCAAATGGCATAATTGTTATATACAAATGGTTATAATTAATTTTTATTAATTATAATAAAGAAATTTTTTATTATACATTATTAAGTACTGTTCATGTTACATCACCAAGCCCCACTTTGCATAGTGCATCATAAGAAGATATAATGATGATATAATGTGTTACATACAATACTTATATTTCTTTTAACAAGTAATAAATACATTATAAACAACACTACAAACTGTAAAGACTTTTCATAAAGAGTTATAATGATTTGTAAGTCATTATACATATGGTTTTCAAAGAAGCGGCATAGAAAGTAGAATAAATCACATTTTAAAATACAGTATTGTATTCAGTCATGAGCCTGGAGTTTTGCGTATTCTCCCCATGTCCATGTGGGATTCCCTCAGGTTTTCTTTCACCTATTATAAATTTCCCCTAGGTGTGAATTAATGTGGGAAATTGTGTTTTGTAGTGCATTGCTATGGACTGCCATCCCAACCAGGGCAGTGGTGGCTCAGCATACTCCATGGTCAGAGTAGCAGTTCTGTCAAATTTTAATGGAACTCACCACCAGCTCGTTATCATTGTATATATTGTGTTCTAGGCAACACAATACCCTTGATGATGACACCACAGGGCAGAGATCCAGAAGAATCCACAGAGCTTTGATCCAGCAGAATGAAAGCACACAGCCTCAAAATGTTAATGGTGTCTGTGATACCACTATTGGTCAGTCACAGTTTATTCTCTCCTACATTTTTTTGTTTATGTACGAGTTTGCAGGGTTACACTCCCCACAGTTCCCCTTTGTCACTGTATAAATGCTGAAATGGTATTTTAAAAGTTGTGTTTATGGTTTAACTACAATCGGTTCCACTACCATGACCAATTGTATTTAATTTTTCAGACAGAGCCTAAAGAGTTTCCTGAGATTTACTGCTTTTTTTTTTCCTTTCTCATGTAATACTTGCCTAAATGTTACTATGTATATCCGAAGGGGTGTTCAGCAAACTCCGAGTTGAGGAACTGGCTTCACTAGGAGAGCTAAGCAAACCTGACTTCACCATCAATCCTCATTTATATTTTGGGAAGATGTGGGATTCATCCTCTCCAACTCCTCCACCTCTTCCTGTGACTGGAGAAAGTAGGGTATATTCACAATTAACCAGTGCTTTCATTTGCTTAATCTACATTTCAATTTATGTTTATTTACTTATTTGGCTGACTTTTTTATTTTATTTTATCTACAGCAACTTATAAGTGAGGCAAAATAAAAAAAAAAAAAATAGAGCTGTTTTAAGGCAAGATCCTACAGGTGAATAGGGTAATAAAAACAACAACAATAACAACAAACAAGAGATACTGATATTACTATGTGATATTTTGCATTTATTGATGCAAATGAGACTTTGTCTAACTAAATATGCTAAACATAAATTTGCTTATTTAATAAAACCAAGTCTCTTAATAAAACGAAGGCATTAAAATAACGACTTAAATTTGAAGATGCTCTCGGGAGAAAACATTTAGGAATTCCATCAAGAAAATGCCATGCACTGTTATTCTAAAAAAAAATATTTAATGGCATTTTTCAGTATAAGGTCAAACATACATTTTTCAATATAAATCCAACAACAATCTTACTACTAGAGTAGAAACACATGAACCATTTTGGGAAATTCCTCTGCATTAACCTTCTAATATGGGATAGGAATGAATATGTAATATTTCTACTATTGCACTTTGCTTCTCTAGAACTATGGTAGCATTACTTGTATTGTTCTCTGCTTGATATATTGCTTTGCTTGTATTTCCTAATTTGTATGTCGCTTTGCATAAAAGTGTCTGCTACTTGAATAAATGTAAAAAAAAAAAAAAAAAAATGAATGCAAGTCATCTAACAAAAAATATATAGAGATTTTTATTTTTTAATACCAAAAAGTTATTTTGAGAAACAGTTTTAAAAATACAATGTGGTTTAATGTGTTTCCACACTAGTAAGTATAGACCATAACTCTAGTAAGTTTAAAAGTTGTATAAAGCGGTAAAAGGTGTATAAAGGAAAATGATGTACACCAGCTTTTCAGGGATATACAGTATCTCACAAAAGTGAGTACACCCATCACATTTTTGTAAATATTTGATTATATCTTTTCATGTGACAACACTGAAGAAATGACACTTTGCTACAATTTAAAGTAGTGATCGTACAGCTTGTATAACAATGTAAATTTGCCGTCCCTTCACAATAACTCAACACACAGCCATTGATGTATAAACCACTTGCAACAAAAGTGAGTACACCCCTAAGTGAAACTGTCCAAATTGGGCCCAATTAGCCATTTTCCCTCCCTGGTGTCATGTGACTTGTTAGTGTTATAAGGTCTCAGCTGTGAATGGGGAGCAGGTGTGTTAAATTTGGTGTCATCGCTCTCACACTCCCTCATACTGGTCACTGGAAGTTCAACATGGCACCTCATGGCAAAGAACTTTCTGAGGATCTGAAAAAAAGAATTGTTGCTCTACATAAAGATGGCCTAGGCTATATGAAGATTGCCAAGACCCTGACACTGAGCTGCAGCACGGTGGCCAAGATCATACAGCAATTCAACAGGACAGGAAGCCTCTTCTAAAGATGATGCCCAAGAAAGCCCGCAAACAGTTTGCTGGAGACAAGCAGACTAAGGACATGGATTACTGGAACCATGTCCTGTGGTCTGATGAGACCAAGATAAACTTATTTGGTTCAGATGGTGTCAAGCGTGTGTGGTGGCAACCAGGTGAGGAGTACAAAGACAAGTGGGCACTGGGGAGCTATAGTTCATTGAGGGAACCATGAATGCCAACATGTACTGTGACATACTGAAGCAGAGCATGAGCCCAACATTCCATTCCAGCATGATAATGACCCCAAACACACCTCCAGGATGACCACTGCCTTTCTAAAGAAGCTGTGGGTGAAGGTGATGGACTGGCCAAGCAACAAGAACAACAAGGAACAAGAGATGGCGGCGCGCACAGTTGCAGCAGCTCACGGCTCTCTTTTTCAGTGCTCTTTTTTGTTGTTTTTGTATTATTTCTTTATTACTTGTTTGTGCATTATCGGTTCCATGAACATTCGCTATACAAGTCAGAACCTTCTAGATATTGGGGACCAACACCGAATACCTATTTCGAGAGTCTTTCACCACACGCACAATGTCCCAGACGACATAGCGAGATTGCCCGGCTCTCCGTGGATTGTTGTCGGGTCCAGAAGGCGGCGCAGACGGAGGAGGGAGAGGAAGCAAAAGCGGGGATGCAGGTCCGGTGTTATGTTAAGGCTAAGAAAACAACCACCCAAGCCACCTTTACCGAGTCTGTTTCTCTCCAATGCCAGATCCCTAGTGCATAAAATCGACGATTTGGAATTACAACTAGCTGGAAATCGCTACGTTCATGATTGCTGTGTTTTGATTATTATTGAAACCTGGCTTCATCCGAGGATACCCGATGCTAGCATGCAGCTCGCAGGTCGTACTATGCTCCGCTGGGACAGGACTGAGGACTCCGGTAAGAGCAGGGTAGGGGGGCGGGGGGGGCTCTGTATGTATGTGCATGAGAATTGGTGTAATAACAGAACAATGATAGATAAACATTGTTCCCCTGACCTCGAGTACATGTCTGTAAGATGTCGGCCCTTTTTCCTACCGAGAGAGCTAACAGTAGTGATTATCACGGCTGTGTATATTCCACCCGATGCCAATGTGAACACGGCGCTCTCTCTCCTGTTGAACACCATAAACGAACAGCAGCGGGCTCACCCCGACGGTGTTCACATAATTGCAGGAGATTTTAATAAGGCGAACTTGAAGACTGTACTCCCGAAATTTTATCAACATGTTAAGTGTTTTACTAGAGGGGCGAACACTCTGGATCATGTTTACTCCAACATTAAGCATGCGTATAGAGCCATACCTCTCCCTCACCTCGGCCAATCAGACCATCTCTCCCTCCTGCTCTCCCCTGCCTACACCCCCCTCAGACGCAGTGTCAAGACCACTATAAAGACTGTTACCACCTGGCCTGAGGATGCATTCTGCAAACTACAGGACTGCTTTGAACAGACTGTTTTGAACATCAAGAGCTAGAAACATTAACAGGAACGGTACTGGACTATATCAAATTCTGTATCGGAAATGTGACTGTGGACAAAAACATTCGGGTTTTCCAAAACCAGAAACCTTGGATGACCAAACAGGTCCGCACACTCCTCAAAGCCCGCGACGCTGCCTTCAGGTCTGGTAATAGAGCTCTGTACAGAGCCGCTCGTGCCAACCTGAAAGGTGGTATTAAGGAAGCTAAGGCGGTCCATAAGAGGAGCATAGAGTCCCACCTGTCCAGCAAAAATAAATGGGAGGTGTGGCAGGGCATACAAGACATCACGAACTACAGAGGCCGTGATGCGACAACAAGAGACCTGAGTGCAATGCTGGCAGAAGAGCTAAATTGCTTCTTTGCTCGCTTTGAAACATCACAACAACAGCACTCATCTGCTCCAGCCTCACCTCCACCCTCATCTGGCTCCCGTACCAGTCCAGCCCTGCCTCCATCCCCTCCTGGTTCCTGCACCACTCTACTTACTGTGAGGGAACACGATGTTAGACGGATGTTTCTGGCAGTGAACCCCAGAAAAGCTGCTGGCCCAGACGGAGTACCTGGTAAGCTGCTCAGATCGTGTGCCCACTAGCTTACCCACATCTTTACCAGAATCTTCAATCTCTCCCTGGCCCAAGCAATCATCCCGTCCTGCCTAAAATCAGCCACAATCATTCCAGTGCCAAAGAAGTCGCCCACCACTAGCCTAAATGATTATCGTCCTGTGGCCCTCACTCCAGTTATCATGAAGTGCTTTGAGAGATTGGTTCTTCAGCACATCAAGGACTACCTCCCCCCAGACTTCGATCCTTATCAGTTTGCATATCGCGCAAACAGATCCACAGAGGATGCTATCGTCGTAGCTGTCCACTCCGTGTTGAGACATCTAGAGCAGCAACAGAGCTATGTCCGGATGCTTTTTGTGGATTACAGTTCGGCTTTTAATACAATCATTCCGGACATTCTCATCACCAAATTGGTCACTCTTGCCCCCCCCCCCCCCCCATGTGCCTGGATAAAGGACTTTCTCACCAACCGGTCGCAGACAGTGAGACTTGGACCCCACCTCTCCTCCACTCGCACGTTGAGCACAGGTTCTCCACAGGGCTGTGTGCTGAGCCCCCTCCTGTACTGTCTGTACACATACGACTGTAGTCCAGTCCACAATAATAATCTTATCGTCAAGTTTGCTGATGACACCACAGTGGTCGGACTCATCTCAAAAGGAGATGAGGTAGCCTACAGAGAGGAAGTCCTGAACTTGGCAGCCTGGTGTTCAAAGAACAATCTGGCTCTAAACACCAAGAAAACCAAAGAGCTCATTGTAGACTTCAGGAAGCACAACACTGATCTAGCCCCCCTTTTCATCAATAGTGAGTGTGTGGAGAGGGTCCACACTCCCGGTTTCTTGGCGTCCTTATCTCTGCAGACATCTCCTGGACGGACAACATCACAGCGGTTATTAAGAAGGCTCAAACGCGGCTACACTTCCTAAGGGTTCTCAGGAAGTACAATCTGGACCCCAATCTGCTGCTGATCTTCTACCGCTCGTCCGTCGAGAGCCTGCTGACATACTGTATCACGGTGTGGTACGGTAGCTGCACCGCGGCAGACAGGGAGAGGCTTCAGAGGGTAGTAAGGGCAGCACAGAAGATCATTGGCTGCCCTCTGCCCTCCCTGATGGATATTTACACTTCCCGTTGCCTCAGCAGAGGAAAAACCATCATTAAGGACAGCTCTCACCCTGGCTCTGATCTGTTCCATATGTTGCCCTCAGGGAGACGTTACAGGTGCATCAAAACAAGGACTAATAGATTTAAGAATAGTTTTTTTCCCAAAAGCTATTACCATTCTAAACACATACATGTACTGATTTCACAGTATATGTATATAGTGTCTCAAAACTGTGCATTTCATAGTACCTCCCCCTCCTCCCCAATATCTTGTTGATCTTGTTTATTTATCTTGTTTATTTATCTTGTTTATTTATCTGTTTATTTATCTTATATATCTTGTTTATTCTTCTTGTTTATTTTATGTATATGTTGGCACGAAACAAAAAGGAGTGGCTCTTAATTTCATTGTACATGTGTATAGTGACAATAAAAGGCATTCATTCATTCATTCATTCATTCATTCATTCATTCAAGTCTCCAGACCTAAACCCTATTGAGCGTCTGTGGGGCATCCTCAAACGGAAGGTGGAGGAGTGGAAGAGTACTCCAGTGGCAACCTGTGAAGCTCTGGTGAACTCCATGCCCAAAAGGGTTAAGGTAGTGCTGGAAAATAATGGTGGCCACACAAAATATTGACACTTTCGGCCCAATTTGGACATTTTCACAGCGGTTTAGACATTAATGACTGTGTGTTGAGTTATTTTGAGGGGACAGCAAATTTACACTGTTATACAAGCTGTACACTCACTACTTTACATTGTAGTAGCAAAGTGTAAGATGATGGATGTGACCAAAATTGGCATTTCTACTTGTGGTGTCTTGCCTTAAGGTCTCAGTATGATCATATTCATACTTCTAAGATAGTTGTACTGTACAAAGTACTGAGAGAAGATAAAGTATATGTGTAAGTAATAAGTAATGTGTCAAAATTCTACTCAAATAAAAGTGGATATATAAAAAAGTCCAGTGAAAAGCAATTTTAAAAAAACAATGCTACTTTTAAATGTACTTAAGTATTAAAAAGTAAATGTTTTTAACTGATGAAATTAAGTTAATGTTTTCATGTGAGAAGTTACTTTTATTACTAATGTTAGAAGATGATTTTTGTTTTAAAGCAACTACATCATTTTGCCTGAAGACATCATTCAATCTCATTCAATATAAACTTACAATATTATCTATAGCTAGAATTTGACTTGCTGCCTAGCCAGTTATGTTAGCTACTGGAATTGATGCTGGTCTAAATGGACATTAGAAAAGACAACTGGCTGACTTAATTAAATATAGCCAGTTATTGTTACAAAATTAGTGAAACATATGGAGTTACAAGATCGGATGCTAAACTGAGCATATTCAATCAATATATAGCGTACAGTTATTGGCTGGGTGAGATGAGACTGTTAAGATTTGTAATGAGTATTTTGATGGTGTATATAAAAATATAAGGAGTTAAAAGTAAATGTTTTCATTGGAAAAAGTGTTGGTAGTTCAGAAAGCTAAACACTTGTCACAAAGTAGTCATGGCAACTAATAGATAAACATGGGTTTATTGTTCAGCTTTGCATATGTATAAGTGGTTATTACAGTTGACGAAACTAAAAGGAACCCAGCTCTAAACTGAAATAAAATCATACTAAAATCAGATTTTGGACTTCTCTCTCTCTCTAACAGATTTAAAAGCACCATTTGATGAAAAGAGTTTGTTTCCTAAAGAAATGCTGGAGCAGGTGGACAAGCCCCGGCGTTACATGCAGAAAGTTACCATGAAAAGGAACTATGGCAGAGCCATCAGGAGCATGGGGTGTGTATTTAGCTTTCTCTTTCTTCTTTCAGACTGGGAACACATTTGTAATGAGTGGAGGCAATAGGCAGCATGCAAATGCATAGCATCAAGTTTAATATGCAGAGGTACCAGACATATTAACAAGAAAAAGTTAGCAGGCAGAGGAAATTTTATTATTTTATTATTATTTTAAATGTACCAGTGGATGGAATGGCTTCATGATGACTTACATCAGCATAAATGGAAACATCAAGTGATTCAACCGATTGTTACATAATGAGGGCTAGGATGGATGCAATTGCAGTTAAGAGCTTTAATAAAGATTACAATATCCAGAGGGCAAGGCAAAAGACATAAAGACAGGCAGTGGTCAGGCCATCAGGCGATCAGGCAAACAGGCTAGAGCAAGTAAGGCAGAAATCAACATCAAAGGCAAAGCAGACTCAAAACCGGAATAGACAAAACAATGGAATGGCTTGGTAATACACAGAGACTATGGCAACTGAACGTATTACTTCACCAAGACCTTGTGAATAAGCAATCTCTTAAGTAGTGTTTTGTGATCATCAGTGTGATTTAGAACAGATGTTTGTGATTTAGTCCTCAGGAGAAGGTGACATATCTGTATGTTCCATTGGGAGTTGTAGTCGTCGGCCATGTTTGTAGTTCGTGGTGCTTTCTGGGAAATTGAGTCGCTAGTTTGCCGTGACATGACACTGATTTTTAACTGCAATCTGCAGAACTGTTTGGATTTATATGCAAAAAAACTGAGTGTATATACTTTCTTTATACAATTATTACAAAATTAACATAAGTGTAAGTCTGCCCATTTCTATTTCCCTACTCAGTTACAGATAGACTTATCACGTGATACTATCATGTTGCACACACCAACAATAGGTTTTTGGAAGGTGTGATTTTGGAGAGGAAGTACGGCTAATGGCAGCTTGCTAATAATTTTTTATCCCTAGATTTGTGCCAGGCAACCGTAAAAAAAGAAAAAAAAAGAAGGCAGAGAAGACTTGTGAGATTTATGCATAGTAATTATCAGCTCCTCCATTGTTTACAGACTAAAGAGACAACAGTGCCACCTTCTTCTTTTCTACTGGCTCACAAGACCAGGGTTTCACAGTTTCACAGTTCACCTACAGTAGTCAAGACCAAGTCAGGACAAAGCAAAAGTAAATGTTACCTGAAAAGTTAATTTTCAGGTGTCTCCCATATCACTGTAGCAAGTGGTCAAAAAGCATAAATGCTATGGTTAAACTGTTGATGTTGGCACCTCTGAATCTGACAATTTTACCCCAAACCCAGATAAACAACCAGTTAAACCTATAAATGAAAAGCTATGTACTTCCCCTTAACAAGTGCAAGTGAAGGGATTATGATATTTGGTCATATGCCATTAGATTATTTAGCAATTTGCAACAAAATATTTCATATTTGACGGTAAAGTGAAAACCCAAATGTTGTAACAAATGTTCATGATTTTTTAACTATCTGGTCTTGTGAATAAATTTGCTGAATATGTCTTTTAATATTTTTCATTATAACAGGAAAGCCAAAGACAGCACCTCTGGAGTCCACAAAGCCAAATGAAAGTTCTCTAAGTAAAGGTTTACTATTATATATTATTATTACTGCACATTAAAAACTCTGATTTACCTAGTATGATTTGTATTATGTATTTATGATTGTGATTATGATGTGAGTTGTGTGTGTGTCGTTTGAAGTGTGTTCTCTCAGTGTGGCATTAAGTCTGACCTTGAGTGTGTATCAACATCTTATATAACTAATTCTGTTTGGGTGTTTCTGGGTCTAGCTGACCATGAAGTGAGGATGGAGCATCCTTTCAGAAATAGTTGCATAACTTGCTTACAGTCTATAAGAACCTACTGTTACATTACAGTAGGGAACAATGAGCGGAGTCTTGTTTGAGAAATATAGTTAAATAAAAGCTGGATTTGTTGCTGATGACAGCTGAAATACAATGCTGTGAAAAACGTATTTGCCCCATCCTGATTTTTTCTGTTTTTTTGTATATCTCATACTAAATAGTTTTAGATCTTCAAATGAAATACAACATAAAACAAAAGTAAACATATTATACAGTTTTTATTTATTGAAGCAAAAAAAATTTTTTTTTTTTTTAAATTATCCAACACCTATCACCCATGTGAAAAACTAATTGCCCCCTCAAACTTAAAATCTGTTTGTGTTAACTTTAGCAGCAATAACTGCAACCAAATGCTTCCGAAAACATTGTCTTGCTGCATAATCCAGTCGCACTTGAGGTTCAACTTACAGGCTGAAGACCGGACATTCTCCTTTAGGATTTTCTGGAAGAGAGGAGAATACATGTTTCCCTCAATTATTTCAAGTTGTTCAGGCCCTGAAGCAGCAAAGCGTGTCCACACCATCACACTTCCACCACCATGCTTGACTGTAGGTGTGATGTTCTTTTTGTGAATTCTGTGTTTGGTTTACACCAGATGTAACAGGACTCCTGTCTTCCAAACTGTTCCAATTTCAACTCATCAGTCCACAGAACATTCTCCCAAAAGATTTGAGGATCATCAAGGTGTGTTCGGCCAAAATTCGGACGAGTCAATGTTTATCTGGGTTAGCAGTGGTTTTCACCTCACCACTCTTCCATGGATGCCGTTTTTGCCCAGTGTCTTTCTGATAGTAGAGTCATGAACAGTGACCTTTATTGACACAGGAGAGGCCTGTAGGTCCTTTGATGTTGTCCTTGGCTCTTTTGTGACTTCCTGGATGAGCAGTTGCTGTGCTCTTGCTTGCTGTGAATTTTGGAAACTCGGCCACTTCTGGGGAGGTTCACTACTGTGCTGAGTTTTTCCATTTGGAGATAATGCCTCTCACGGTGGTTCTTTGGAGTCCCAGATACTTTGAAATAGCTTTGTAACTCTTCCCAGACTGATGTATTTCAATCTTCATACTGATATTCTTCCTCATCATTTGTGGAATTTCTTTCAACTTCGACATAGTGTGTTACTGGGTAAGATATTTTAACCAACTTCATGCTGTTGAAAAAGTTCTGTTGATTTGATTGAACAGGATTTGCAGTAATCAGGCCTGGTTGTGTCTAGTCCAGCTGAAACCCATTATGAATGCAATTTCATAGATTTGAGGAATTAGTAGCTATGGGGCAAATAAATTTTCACACAATCCTAGTTGGTATTGGATAACGTTTTTGCTTCAATACATAACACCATCATTTAAAAACTGTATTTTGTGTTTGCTCAGGTTGCCTTTGTTTTATCTTAGATTTTGTTTTAATTTCTGAAACAATTTAGCATGAGATATACACAAACACAGAAGAAATCAATAAATACTTTTTCACAGCACTGTAAATAATACTATGCAGCATTTTTCTTACACTCAAAGATAAGATAATCAGGAGAGAGGTAAAAATGAATTTCCAAAACAATAGATGTACATGGAACACCATGAAGGCCATCACCAACAAGTGACATCATCAACATCACTCTAAAACTGATGAAAGGACAAAATTAAAACTTAGCAGTGAGGTTGCCAAGAGACCTATGGCAACATTATAGGAACTCCAGGAATATCTGTCAAGTCCCTGCATGTGACATCAATCTCTCATATTCATTACATATCTGGGCTATGGGGTAGTCTAGAAGCCCCAGGTTTTGAGAGACCAACATTTCAAAATCAGCCAATTTCTGTCACTTACAGGTTTGAACAACACTTGGATTCTTGGAAATCAGTTGCTTCCAAAGCCAAATGTCTGATAAGTCAGGGATATCCCAGCCATCCTTAAGCTCCATCATGTCTGCCTTAAATTGAAAAATCGGTACGTCAGATTTCCTTACACGGTGGGTGAACAGGCCAACATCAATGTGCAATTTGCAGCAATGAACAGTTTCCCGAATGTAATTGGAGCAATTGACCACACTCATGTTGGTATAAGGGCATTTTGTCAGAATGAAGCTCCTGTCATCAATTGAAAGCAATATCATTCTATGAGTGACTTTAATCAATGTGGTTGCTCAGTGGCCTAGTTTAACACATAATCCACTCCTTCTGAGACACAACAGTCTAGAAAATGAGACTTGAAAGACTTGAAACTGGGGCTGTGCAGGATGGTTGGCTTCTTGGTAAGTTATCACTCAAGGCAAATCACAGATTTAAATAAGTCTGCTCTATTCTAATATGTTATCATTTCTATAGTAACAGCAACAGTAATAGTGGATTGAAAAAGTGTGTAATTCTTGATCTGCTGAAGCATTCTATGAGGAGATGTTTGTCACTGGAGACTCCTTCCAAAATGACAATTAGAAGTAAAGCTATTCATTTTCACAAGTCTGGAAAGTTATCAGTATGGAAGTCTTTGCCATTTCTCAGTTACATGAACAACTGAATATTACTGTCTTATTAAATTATAGAAAGAAAAAATTCTCTATATAAAATGACTGTTTATCTATAATGTAAGTGATAACAGGAACAAACCTTTGTGGACATTGCACAAGATGAAATGTAACTGTAAACGCTGTAGTATAAACGAAATAAAACACTATTATGCTATAATGTGTGGTTGTAGCAAAAAAATTCATCATGGGGTTAGCATCAAGCGTATTACTTATAAATGCTGTAGTATAAAAGGAATAACACACTATTATGCTATAATGTGTAGTTGTAGCAAAATATTCAGCTCCAGTGTTAGCATCAAGTGTATCACACCACACATGTGACAGCATGCCCTATCACCCTGTTCCTCCTATTATGATGAAATAAATTATAGCGTAATGAGCATGGGTGGCTGATTATAAATGGCCTACCAGGGCTAAGCCCCATGTCTTTCACATTTAATAATACATCAACATAAGCTGTTTTTTTTTTTTTTTTTTGGCAACTGCATCAGATTATTTGCTGTTAACAAATTTTTTACAGTACAAATCGTGGTAGGATAAACATACAGAATGCTATGAAGAAGCGAGTCTGGTACTGATTTCTTTCTAGCCAAAACTGTAAATTCATGTAGCCTATCAGTGACAGTTGTGTCAAGTGATTACAGGGACTAACATGCCCCTTAGATGTAAATTTGGACTAATATCTTTCAACCCATGATGCTGACACATCCTTAACACGTAATCATCAATGACTGAGAAACACAGACACAGATGTAATGAACATGAACAAGGTGGATAATTTTTCTGCAAAATGTCTTTAGAAGAGATTTAAGCACACATTGTCCAATGAGAATACAAATGACACAAAATAACAAAGACAGTACTGAAAGGTTGAATATAAGGGTTACAAATTTACTGTTTAGCATAGTTGGTATTCAGATGAAACACAGCATGAACCCAGTAGGGCATTATTGACTTGAAACACTTTTGATAATAATTTTGTTCTCAAGCTATATTATATAATTAGATTTTAGCCCTCCGATTTCATATCACGACCAGCTGTCAGTGGTAATGAGTATGTGTTCCAGTCTCTCCACGGCTGGGTGTTATGTTGGCGTTCCTTGATGTCATCTTGTCACTACTCTTCAGAGTATTCAACAGAACAGTAGTTGATGGAAAAACACAACTGTTCACACGTTGTTGACAACTATACTGAAATGAATAACATAAAATTAAGACCATTGTGTGTTCCGTCATAAGCTGTGATAATGTTAACATGTGCCATGTTTATTTCTTTTATCAGAGATGTTTTAAAATGAATGTAATGAGAGGAGAAATCTAAGTACATGAAGAGGGGATGTGAATTTACATGTGTGCTGAACGGCTTGGTATCAAACCTGCGAATCCTGTTGCCATGGAAGCTGGAGGAGTTATTTTAGATACAAAGGTTGATTAGTTAGAGAAAGGCTGATTAAAAGCAGAAAACCAATTTTATGTCACATTAAATTATCTGATGGCAATAATCTTGTCTAATGCTGCATGAAGAAAAATGTGTTCCTGAATCTACTCCTGCCATGATTTTTAAACTCAAAAATATTTTAAATCTTATAACATAATATAATAACAGACTTGTTTTCATTCCTGGGATGAAAAAAAAACCCTGGAGAAACCAACTTGTATTTGGGTGTTATATTAAACATCTAGCAGAAACATGCATCTGCTTGGGCATGAACTAACATTTAATTAATAATATGCAAAATATTTTAATATTCTGTACTTTAATAAAGAAACCTGGTGTGTACATCCTGAATTTGGCTCCCCTTTGGTTTTGTGTTCTGATGATGCAGAAGGAAAGGAAGAAATGGTGGTTTTGTTTAAAGATTGTGTGCACTTTTCCTCAAACAGCCTAATTAATCTCATCAATGGATGTTAATGGGTGAGTTGAAAGTGATTATCGTTAATAAAATCTGATGCCCTGAGATGCCTGCTGAGCCTCAAATAACAGTACCACACTCATCAAGGAACATAAATAAATAAATAACTTCAATACTACACTACTTATTTGATATTCTACTTTGTTGAATAGAATGTGTTGCATGCTGCTCCACACTAAATACAAAATTAAAGTGATTAGAGAGACTGTTTTGTTATTTTAGTATGTGTGCCCTTGAGCTTGTTCTGTTCTGTTCTTTAATAAATTAATTTAATACATTTTTAAATTATGGCATATGGTTAAACAAGCAGAATTGCCTCTCCTGCTGCTATCTGATATTTATGATGTGTTTTAGGCTTAGCTAAAACATTTTTTTTTGCCTTTCTGATAGAAACCTTCACTAGGATTCTCTCACCAATAGTGGGGATTTCTGTGGATTTGGTTAAAGCTGCTGGATCTGAGATTTTGGAATTTTCCTCTCACTGGTAGAATAAAGCTAAACATGCTATTAGAGGGAAAGTGTCCCAAACTTCATAATACACACAAAGTAGTATGCCTAAATAGTACTGACAAACTATTTAGCACTATGTAGTACTATATAGTACTATGCAGTTTGGGATGACTCCAGTTGTTCATGACCAGGTGTTCAAAGACACTTATCGATTAACAACTACTAAATATTACAGAAGTTAGAATAATAATGTGACTGCCACAATTACTGAGCACAAGGTGAAAGAGTAAAACCTCTCAGTTGCTCTGCTGTAATTTCCTAATGTGCAACAGTGTTGGCTTGCATGCTGCACTGTAGGCTTGTGTCTATTTATAACCAAGCTAGCCCATTAACTCCAGCTAGCTATCTAAATAGATTTACAATTGTGCCATTAAACAGACTCCCATCCACTGAGTGAATTACAGAAATGCTTTTAAGTCTCCATCAAAAACATACCTTCATGTTAGTGCAATAGTTCAGGGTCTGAGAAGCATCAAACTAAAACACTGTTAAGAGATTAGTACAGGAAGAAATGAAAATAGTTGTCAAAAATTTATTACTATAACTCTTTAACAGGCTCACAAAATACTTATGCAAAAAAATTATTTTATGTTAATTCTTATACATCACATTCAACAGCATTTCATTGATTTTTTTCTTTTTAAATTCACCCTTTATATTAGAAATTATCTTTTTGGGTAAGAACCTACCAACTTGATTTGGCAATTTTATTCCATTGTTCTTTGCAAGAATGCTCCAGATCTAGCAAATTGTGCTGGTATCGCCTATACACAGCCCTCTTCATGCCATTCCACAGATTCTTTTTAAGGATTTGGATCCAGGCTCTGACTTGGCCTTTAAAGAATGTTGATCTTCTTATTTTCTAGCCATTCCTTTGTTTAATTGGATTTGTGCTTTGGGATGTTATCATGCTAGAAGGTGAAATTTTTGTACATCTTCAGCTGTCTAACAGATGCCTGCAGGTTTTGGGCCAAAATAGATTTCTTATTTGGAGTTATGCATGATGCCCTCTATCTTGACTAGAACCCCAGTCCCAGATGAAGAAAAGCAGCTCTATAGCATGAAGCTGCCACCACCATGCTTCATTGTGGATATGGTGTTCTTTGGGTGTGTGGAACCCTGGTGTGTACGGGTACAAAGGAATGCTTGGGAGACAGGCTGAATTTTAACACAGCTCTGGGCGGACGTTTATTTGCACCATGCTTTTCAGTGCAGCTTGACGTGTGTATATATGTTTAGAGCAGGCTCCACCAGCTATGCCATTCTCTCTCTCTCATTTCTCACCATGGCAGTCTGAAAGCACAAAAACACAAAAAAGTAGACTGGCAGCAATAAGACACTGCCGGTCCACACCGCCGCTGCCACAGAGTGAAAAGCTGTCTTGGTTTTACATCAAACATATCTTTTAGAATTATACTACAACATATCTACTTTGGTCTTATCAGACCATAACTTAATTTGCTACATAGTTTGGGGTGTTTTATGTGGGCTTGGATATTTATTTTCTGCATGACAAAGGTTTGGCCACCCCACCCTATAGCCCAATCAGGTGAAGAACACAAGAGATTGTAATCACAAGCAGCTAGTGACCAGTACTTTCCAGATATTTATGCATCTCCTTTAATGTTGCCATAGGTCTCTTGACTTTTTGATTTATCTTACTTCAATTTTTTTTTACATCACAAAACCCAGGGGTGTGTAGACTTTTTATATCAACTGCACATACTTCTTTATGAAGTTACTTGCTACATATGGTGTTATATTAAGGATAAGAGGCCATTAATGAAAAATGTGGAGAAAGCAAGTATAAGTCTACAGTATGTGTGTTGCTGAAGTAACTATGGAATCAAAAAGGCAGATGAGGACTGCAAAAAGTAGTTCCCTTTCAAAGGGAACTTCGACGTTGCGTTTAGCATAACAGTATGGGAGCGCTCTTGCGTGCGTGACCGGTATCTGAAGCTTGTGTAAAATCATGCCTCTACGTACAGGCCTGCCATGATCAGGTGACATGGCAATTAAGTGTGTCGCATGATTATATATATATATATATATATATATATATATATATATATATATATATATATATATATATATATATATATATATAGATAGCACCTATGAACCAAGCCGCCAGCCTTATTATCTTCAGTGAGACTGCATGTCTGTTGTTTGTGTGACAAAAAGACACTTCATTTCTACTCTATATTTTCTTAAAATCTCTAAATTTTTCTATCCCTTTTTAAAAATAAAAGAACAGAAAAGAGAAAGAATGAGAGAGAAAGAATTCAGAAAGTGTGTTAACACCTTGCTCCCATTTCATCACGGGAGGAGACGGACATGCTTTCGGTGTGAAGTGTTTGGGCTTGGAGCATGCGATGGCAGCCCTCGAGGGGTCTGTCTGTCAGCATTGTGAACATTTCATGATTAGGCAGCTCCGCTCGCATTTCGCTCTCTTTTTGTCCGAAGGGAGTTGGGTTTCGGGTCCTGGGGATCTCGTATGGATTTGGAAGAGGAGCCGGAGACGAGCGCTGCTCTATCTCTTGCTCTGTCTTCCAGGTCTGGCTCTGACTTTGGAGCTCGTGTCATGACTCCTCCTTCCCATATGGAAAGCCAAAACACCGTCGCTGACTCTGAGGAGTCGGTAGAGGGTGCCATTGCACCGAAAACCGAGAGCAGCTCTCAAGCATATAAAGAGCTGCTTGAGATGATTACTAGGGTAGGAGAAAAGTTGAATATAGACTGGCCCAGGGAAGAGGAAGTGGCTCATAGCGGGCTGGATGAGCACTTCCTCTCCAGTGAAAATAAATATAAATCTCCCTCACACCACAGAAAACTCCCCTTTTTTCCAGAAGAGCATGATAAGATATCACGCTTCTGGAGAAAACCATACACTAGCCGTGTTTATAACCCCGCGACGTCTGATTACTCAGCCATCATGGGGAGTGAGCAGCATGGCCATTTAGCGATGCCGAAGGTGGAGGAGGCGCTTGCAAGCCACCTCTCTCCATCAATGGCAGGTAATTTAGAGAGAAACTTTACCTTCCAAGCCATGTAAGGCCACCTCAGTGTTGGTGGGCAAAGTCTATGCGACAGCGGGTCTTGCTTGTGGGTCACTGCATACAATGGCAGTGTTGCAGGCCTACCAAGCAGACCTGCTGAGTGAGCTCAATACTGGGGAGGGAATTGGGCCCGAGGCAGTGGCAAAGCTGCGCCGTGCCATAGATTTATCTCTCCGGGCGACCAAACAAACGGCCCGTCATATCAGCCGTTCAAAGGGTTGCTTGGTTGTGGCAGAGAGGCACCTATGGCTCAACCTCTCAGGGATGGGGGACAAAGATAAGGTCTCCTTGCTGAACGCCCCTGTTAAACCTTCCGGCCTGTTTGGTGGCACAGTTAATGCCATCGCCGACAGGTTTCGTGAGGCAAAACCGCAAACGGTGGCATTCAGCCAGTTCCTTCCCTGTCTTGTCACGTTCGCCCAGTCATCCATGAGTGGATGCTCAGAGCTCATGATCAGAGCTCGAACCCCCCCCCGGTTCAGAGGTGTGCTCACCAAAGTTGTCAGCACAGAGCAGAGCCCAATGTTAGCGCAGGAAGTAAGTTCCCTTTTGGACAAAGGGGCCATAGAACATGTACCACGTTCCCTAAGGGAGGGAGGTTTTTATAGCTGTCATTTCCTGGTCCGCAAAAAAGATGAGAGTATGCGGCCAATTTTAGATCTGCGTCATCTGAACCGTACTCTTTGGACATACAGGTTCAAGATGCTGATGCTCAAACTTATCGTGCCACAGATCAGTTCGAGGACTGGTTTGTGATGATAGATCTGAAAGATGCATATTTCCACATAGGAATATCGCCCAGTCACAGGAAGTTCCTGAGGTTTGCGTTTGGAGACAACGCATACCAATTTCGGGTTCTTCCCTTCGCGCTAGCTTTATCCCCTCGCACCTTCACAAAGTGCATGGATGCTGCTCTGGCTCCCTTGTGGCTCCAGGGCATCCGTGTACTAAACTACCTGGATGACTGGTTAATTCCTGCACGATCCTGGGAACTGGCACTTCAACATAGAGATGTTGTTCTCGCCCACATGAGGAGCTTGGGGCTCAGGTTGAATCTCAAGAAAAGTATGCTTTCTCCAGTGCAGAGGACAACTTTTCTAGGGATTATATGGGATTCTACTATGATTAGGGCGTTTCTATCCTCAACACGCGTAGGATTGATCCTATCAACTTTGAGCAAGATAAAGCTGGGTCTGGGCATCCTCTAGAGTCTCTACGAGAGACTGTTGGGCCTTATGGCAGCAGCAGCCAACGTCATACCCTTGGGCCTATTGCACATGAGACCGTGTCAGTGGAGGGTGAAAAGTCGGGGATTAATCAGTGTCACGTGGCAATGCCTACGTGCTCTGAGTATTTGGAGGTATCCACAGTTTCTAGCCTTGGGTCACACTCTAGGGGCATCTCCTTATTGCAAGACGGTAATGACAGACGCCTCCCTCACAGGCTGGGGTGCAGTCTTAGATGCCTGTCCAGCTCACGGTCTTTGAAGCGGTCCTCATCTGGAGTGGCATATAAATCGCTTAGAGATGCAGGCCGTATTCCTAGCACTGAAATTCTTTCTTCCTCAGTTGAGAGGTCACCATGTGTTAGTTGTGTCAGATAACACAGCAGTGGTCTCATATATCAACCACCAGGGAGGGTTACGTTCACGCTCCCTGTTCAGGCTGGCGCAACTAATGCTTCTCTGGGCAGAGGGAAAGTTCATGTCAGTGAGTGCAATGTACATTCCGGGCAGCCGGAATGTGGGGACAGACATCCTGTCGAGGCAGAGGCTGGGGGTTGGAGGCTCCATCCACAAGTGGTGGGGTTCATATAGCAGACGTTTGGACAAGCGGAAGTGGATGTGTTCGCCTCTGAGGAGACAACACACTGCCCGTTGTGGTTCGCCCTCACTCCTCCCGCATCATTGGGGCTGGATGCCATGGTGCACACGTGGCCTAGGTCACGTCTATATGCTTTTCCCCCGATTGTTCTGCTCCCACGAGTTCTAGCGAGAGTACACCAAGACCATCTACGTCTGCTGGTAGTAGCACCTTATTGGCCAGCTCGAATATGGTTCTTGGAGATAATTTCCCTGCTCGACGGTACTCCTTGGGAGATCCCCATCCGCAGGGATCTACTGTCTCAAGATGGCGGGCTGATTTATCACCCTCGGCCAGAACTATGGAACTGTGGGTCTGGCCCCTGAGGGGCACCAGCTCATAGATTCTGGTCTCAAAACTGAGGTTGTAGAGACCATGTTAAATGTTAGAGCACCATCCACAAGGAAATTGTATGTGCTCAAGTGGCGGCTTTTTGTCTTGTGGTGTGAGGAACGTCAGCTAGACCCAGTGAACTGAGCAATAGCTACAGTCCTGGAGTTCTTACAAGAACGTTTGTCAGCGGGGCTGGCTCATTCTAGAATCAGGGTTTACGTGGCCGCCATTTTGGCCAACCATACCCCTGTTGATGGAGTCTCTGTGGGGCAACATTCTCTAACTTTGAGGTTCATGCGTGGTGTCAGGTGGCTGAGGCCCATCTGCAGGCTGCGCATACCTTCCTGGGACCTTTCTGTGGTCTTGGAAGGTCTGTCAGGAGCCCCATTTGAGCCCTTAGAGTCAGGCTCTGAGAAGCTTCTGACTCTAAAGGTAGCTCTTCTGCTGGCCCTGTCATCTCTCAAGCGAGTGGGAGACCTACAAGCTCTCTCTGTTGCCCCTTCCTGCCTTGACTTTGCCCCTGGATTAGATAAGGCCTTCCTGTATCCTAGGCCAGATTATATTCCTAAAATGTCTACATCTGCTGCCCAGCCTGTGGTGTTGCAGGCTTTCTGCCCTCCACTTTTCCTCACACCGGAACAAGAGAGAATGCACCTGCTGTGTCCAGTAAGGGCTCTCTGTACTTACGTCCACTGCTCCAGCCAGTGGCATAAGTTGGAGCAGCTGCTGGTCTGCTTTGGCGGCAACGGTAGAGCTGATGCTCTGTCAAAGCAGTGCATCTCTAATTGGATAGTGGAAGCAATCTCTATTGCTTACAAGGTGTATGGTCTCGCTACGCCTCTGGGCATAAGGGCTCATTCCACTAGGGCGGTCGCCTCCTAGAAGGCTTTGTCCAAAGGGGTATCCTTACAGGATGTGTGTGCTGCAGTGGGGTGGTCTACGCCACACACATTAATTCGTTATTACAGCCTGGATATTCATTCCACCCCAAGCTCGAGTGTCTTGCAGTGACCCTCGGGCTTGGGTCTTTTTGAACAGGCCATACCCTCGGTATGATGGAGTGGGTATTCTCGTTCCCTTATGGTTACGCTAAACACAACGTCGAAGTTCCCTTTGAACGGGAACGTCTGGGTTATGCATGTAACCCTGTTCCCTGAGAAGGGAACGAGACGTTGCGTAGCTTTGTCATACCAGGGCAGGCCTGTGAATTGCGTCTTTCGCTTCAAATAATAGAGGCTGGCGGCGTGGTTCACAGGTGCCATATATATATATATATATATATATATATATATATATCATGTGACGCGCTTAACTGCCATGTCACCTGATCATGGCAGGCCTATAAGTAGAGACATGATTTTACACAAGCTTCAGATAACGGTCACGCGCGCAAGGGCACTCCCATACTGTTATGCTAAACGCAGCATCTCATTCCCTTCTCAGGGAACAGGGTTACATGTGTAACCCAGACGTTTTATTGAGTACAAAACTGATTTTGATTTGTTAAAAGATAATTCAGCAAAGTTAAGTTTATGCTCTTTCAACAATTTACCTTGTGCTCTGAAAATATCTCATCAGGTTTTTTGCACAAATATAGCACCATAATTGCATACATACGTATAAGTGAGTATTTTTCATAAAATAAAATAAAAAGATCACAAATATGTTGAGACTGTAGAAAACAGTTTTACTGTTATCGTACATTATATGAATATAAATATATGAAAATAAATACAGCTTCTTTCTCAAAGTATTATGATTTCTCATTTTATCTTGGCCTTGCTTCTATCTGCATAATCTTATAATGAGATATATAACTTTTTAAGTAAAGATTAGCAGTTCATATATGCCAAGTTATTATGAAAAACATTTTTCAACTTTCCAAGTCTTCCAAGGATGCATACAGACCTGAGTTTGAGACTACTGCCTGGGTGAAATGTATAATAGTTGTTGTTGATTTCGAGACATACTGGCCAATCATGTGTGTGTGTGTGTGTGTGTGTGTGTGTATGTGACAGATCAAAAATACAGATTTAGTCAGTATTCACCTCAGAAGATGCAATAACTGGCTTTACATGTCCTGGTTTTATGCACTTGCTTCACACTTCTTGATTACTGCAGTATGAGAGGGGAACAGCAATTCTATTATAATATAGTGTAATATAATATAAGACGATAACATGTAATGACTTAGTATCTTGTTACAAGTGAAATAACATGAAATAATAATTAATTAATTTCAGTGTCCGAGTTAGAGATAGACTTTATTGCAAAGCAAGTAATAATGTGCTATAGTTTATGTTCATTATATGATATGCATTATTTCCATTATAAACAACATATCTCACTCTCATGCTACATGTGCTACGTTCATGGCTCATTGCTTGACTGATTTTGTTTGCCTGGCAACACATACTGTACTGGCAGATAATCTGGTTTCTGAAAAACAATCTTAATAAAAATTTGCTAGAGGCATAATTTATTTATATTCTTATTTCAGTTGGCATAGTTGAAGTGTTATAGGCTGTCCTACTAACAAAAGAGCATTGTGACCTGTTTTGTAGGCCAAATAGGTATCTTTAAAACGACCTATAGGCCATCAAATCATAACCAAGGTAAGTTATTGACAAGTGTACATTGTCACATCTTATTTCCACTGTTTTTAATGTTCGTCACTATTGGAATATTTTGACAACTGTTATTAGAAACCTATTTTAAATACCGATAATATGTAAACATGTAAATTTGCAAATATAGCACTTTAATATGTTAATATTTGCATTTGTATTAATTTCTTGATACTTTATCCAGAGTGATTTATAATTAAGACAGGATACAGAATAAGCACAGAGCTAAACAGAATTAAAGGTTAAGAAACAGGTCACTAGTTCACAACCTGAAGCAACGGGCAACCATGGCCCATTTTAGATAATGAATGACAAATAAACTCTTTCCGTTTTACACAAGCAGCTCCTTAAATCTGCAAACCATACAGAAGCGGTGCGTTTTAGCACAAACTAAAATGAGATTCCGTGTCTTCAAAGATTAATAAGTGAAGCTGAAATGAAATATGATTTTAATTCCCTCACTCTCAGTTTCTCTATTTCCCTCTCCCTGTTTTTCTCTCACTCTCCGTCTTCCTTCTAGCACAGGCAGATATGATGCTATTGTTGTTGGGGTTACGTGAGTTTAATTGAATTTTGGTTTAAATTAGAAATGGAAAGCAGGGGTGACTGAAATTTATGCAGATTACACTGAGAATATAAACATGCACACAGACACACACATACATACAGAAAAGAGGAAAGCTGCATTCAACTTGATTAATGGATTAGAGCTTTTCTCAGCCCCTGCAAGAGACTAATGGTGTAAAGTCTGTACTGCACCATATACACAATCACCGTCTACTTTAATAGGAACACTGATACACCTGCTTATTTATGCCGTTATCCAATCATTTAATTATGTGGCAGCACAATGCATAAAGTCATGCAGATATAGGTCAACAGCTTCAGATATTGTTCACATCAAACATCAGAATGGGAAAAAATTTGATGTAATTTTAACCATGGCATGATTGTTGGTACCAGATGGACTGGTTTGAGTATTTCATAAACTACTGATCTCCTGGGATTTTCACACACAAAAGTCTCCAGAGTTTACACAGAATAATGCAAAAAAAAAAAAAATAAAAATTAAAATCCTGTGTTCGGATGGTCTAAGGTGGATGGGCTACAACAGCAGAAGACCACATCAAGTTCCTCTCAGTAAAGAACAAGAATCTAGGCTATCATGAGCACAGACTCAACGAAGCTGGACAGTTGAAGACTGAACATCTAACCCTAATCTATTTTGTGCATTCTCAGATGCTTTTCTGCTCACAATGGTTGTAAAGAGTGATTATTTGAGTTATTATATCCTTCCTGGCAGCTTAAACCAATCTGGCTATTTTCCTCTGAACTGAATGACACTGAATGTTTTTTGTTTCTCGCACCATTCTGTGTAAACTCTAGTGATTGTTGTGTGTGAAAATCCCAGGAGATGAAAATTTTCTGAAATACTCAAACCAGCCCATCAGGTTAGTGTATTTATGACACAGCATACAGTTTGACGCCTTTATCCAGCTTGCTAGAAGGAGCTTTGCAGGTGTTCTTACATATCCGATGTAAATACTGCAATTATGACTGTAATCTGTAATTACAAATGAAACACAGGAACATTGTTAAATATAATGTGGAAGTGTTTGCACAAGTAGCCCATTACAACTGCATAACATGACCAGCACAATCATGTACAACAACTTTGAGCCTTTCAGTGCCATCTAAGAGCGCTTTTTCAGGAAGAAATAACAAACATGAAATGAAATGCCCTTTACCCTCAAAACCCAGTGAAGCCAGGCATCATTTATTTGTGTAATATTTACTCTTTGAGTGGTTTTGTGAAGTGTGAATGATTAGAACACGTTCTTTCAACTTAGTTCTTCCATTTAATCAGTATTTATTGTCCATGTCCTTCATACATGGAGAGAAAACTGTGTAAAGGACTAACAGCTGAAATATTTGGTGCTGAGTAAATCCATGCTGATTTCAGTGAACTATTGACACTGAAGAGTAGCATTTTTTACTTCAGTGGAAATGCTCCAGGTGACACACCTGCATTTTGGAGCACCAAGAAAGTGTTTCAATTGGCAGCATCATACACTGCATACTGTGGAATGAATTTGAGAATCCTGTTATCTTGTTAGGATATGTCCATACTCAAATCAACATCATACAATACATTTTTTACTAAAGCAGTGTTAAAACGATGCATTTTTACAAAGCAATTCCACTTTAATCAAATGGTCTCTTATTACATATACTGTCAAATAAAGAATATCTATGAGAATGAACGAACCAATTTTCTGACGCACAACATGAACACGTGAAATCAGTCTACTATTTTTTTTTTTATTTCTTATGCATTTACAAAATTGTATTTATCACCACAGCCTTCACACCTGCACCATCTGCACCATCTGTGCCATTACTGTTTACTTTAAAAAGGCACAACGTTTCTGTTCAGCAGAAATGTTCAGCAGAAGTTCAGCAGAAATGTGTAGTTCAGTAGAAATGTTTAGTTCAGCAGAAATGTGTAGTTCAGCAGAAATGTCCAGTGGAAATGTTCAGCAGAAATGTTCAGCAGAAATGTGTAGTTCAGTAGAAATGTTTAGTTCAGCAGAAATGTGTAGTTCATCAGAAATGTCCAGCAGAAATGTTTAGTTCAGCAGAAATGTTCAGCAGAAATGTTCAATAAAAATGAAACTGGAAAAAAAGGCACAAAACATTAATATAATTAATTAATGTATCCAAAATGTCCCCAGCCTGAGAAGAAAAACACTCCCATAGCAACAAGTTAAAAATAGCTCAGGTCAGTAAGAAAACTGGCAACATTGTCTATATCCTTTGTGCAATTAGTGCATACATATATCAGGACATTTGAATTTGGACAATAAGCTGTATTAATATAAGCCCACTTTTTCACAACCTACATTTTTAAAAAAAAAAAAAGCGTTCTTATTTGTTCTTGAATTGTTGTTTACATGTTAGATGTATTATTTCACTGCCTTAATTTAACTCCAGATGTTTTTTCTCTATGGTGACTCCTTTTTATATATATATATATATATATATATATATATATATATATATATATATATATATATATATATATATATATATATATATATATATAAATAAAAATTAATATACACTATATAGCCCAAACTATATGGACACCAGACCATCACACCCATAAGTGCTTTTTGAACATCTTGTTCCAAAATGTACATTAATATGGAGCTGGGCCCCCTTTGCTGCTATAACAGCCTCCACTCTCTTAGGAAGACATTCCACTAGATTTTGGAACATGACTTCGGGGAACTGTGCTTATTCATCCATAAGAGCTTTGATGAGGTCAGGCACTGATGTCAGGTGAGAAGGCCTGGTGCACAGTCCACATTTCAATTCATCGAAAAAGTGTTTATTTGGGAACAGCCCCTTAGTTCCAGTGAAGGGACACAACATACAAAGACATTCTAGACAACTATGTGCTTCAAACTTTGTTTAGGTAACAGTTTAGGTAAGGCCTGGATGGATTCAATGGTCAACTGTCCACATACTTTTGGTCATGCATTATATAATCAATAATCACTACATGGATAAAATGGATAAAGACGGATTGTGGGTTCCACCACTGTAAAAAAAAATTAAATTAAATTAAATAAATTGTGAACACTATGGCTATATTTTACCCCCTTTTGAGAGGCATGGCTCTTATGAGCAATCATCTTTATGAAACATGGATAATGTTCAGGTAACTTTTCATTCTAAGTAACAAGATAAAATAAATGTGTGTTTTTAAAAAAAGTTTGTAAACATGTAGAACAACGGATGTTAACATTTCATTTCCAAAATCTCTTCAAGGGAAAGGATTTGTGATTACTGATATGAAGGGTAGCTAGATTGGGGATTTTAAAAGAAATAGTATAGTATTATGCTATGAAATCTAAAGAGACAGCCTCAGGCAAAGGGACATAACATCACTGAACAGAATAGTGCACACAATTATCCTGACAACTCCTTTGGGGAGTAATTTACTTTTGGTTTTATTCTTATTGCCAGTAACTACAGCCCAATCTTCTCATTCTTCTGCATTGAGATGTAGACAGGAGATTACAGGAGTGCACTCGACATCCCCCCTTCTTCCACAGTAAAGCCTCCTGAATGAATTCCTCTTCAGATCCAATTTGCTTTCAGAGTGTTTATTTCTTCGAAGCACCAGGATCCTGCATTTATCTCTGCAGATAAAGAGAGAGAGAGGAGAAAAATGCTTAAAGAAGGACTGGAGAAGCCCTCAGATCTCATTACTTCCACTCAGCAGCAATGACAAGAGGAGGGAACAACACGTCTCTCCTGATGCCTTGCTAATGTGCTTTCTTTTCTTTTTGTTTCTCATCTGTCATTCCACTTTCACTCATTCAGCAGTGTTCTCAAACTTCTGTGGTCTGCTAGTTTGACTTTTCAGAGTATTTTCTTCTAGCTTGTGTGTATGCATGTGTTGGTACTTGTGAGCAAGTGAGAATCAACCTCCCGTCATTTAGTGCATGAGATGCCATAAAATCTCAATCTCTCTCTCTCTCTCTCTCTCTCTCTCTCTCTCTCTTTCCCTACTGCAAAAAATGACATCTTACTGACAACAAAAATAAGATTAGTCAAACTATTTCTAGATATTTTTATTAGTTCCAACAAGCTTGACTCTCCTGTTCAATTTTCAGTTAATTTTGCATTTATTTAAACAAAGAAGCAAAATTATCTGCTAATAGAATAGGACAATTTAAAGCCTGAAATTAGTAGATCTCATTACTAACACTCAGCAACAATGTAAACTTACTAACTCTGGAGATTTTCTATTCTCTAGTTAGCTAACTAGCCATTTTGGGGGATATTCTTTTAGGTTAACTAAGTAGCTTTGTTTGGGAATTTCTTTCCTAGGTTAGGTAGCTTTGTGTGAATATTTTCTGCTACTGTAGATACATTAGCTGACTAGCTTTGTTTGGGGATATCTCCTAGGGATTTTAGTGAGAAGTGGATTAATTTATGACTGTGCTAAAACTTCTTTAAAACCAGTCATATGAGGACATATTGTGTAAGCGCCTGCCAGAAACTGAGAAAATACAACAAAAATGTGACAAAAATGGCACCTGATGTGATCTGGTTTTGTAGTTCATCCACCTCAAGGTTTGATGTGTTGTGCTTTCTGAGATGTTTTTCTGCTCACCATGGTTGTAAAGAATGCTTATTTCAGTTACTATAAAGTTTCTGTCAGCTCAGATCAGTCTGGTCATTCTTCTTTATCTATCAACAAGGTGTTTCAGCCTGCAGCCCCTCCACTCACAGACTGTTTTGTGTAAAATTCTCAGGAGATCAGCAGATTCTGAAAAAGTTAAATTAGCCAATCTGGTGCCAACAACCATGTCACAGTTAAAGTCACAGAGATCACATTTTCCCCCATTCTGATGTTTAATGTGAACATTAACTTAAGCTCTTGAACTGTATCTGCATGATTTTATGGATTGTATTGCTGCCACATGATCAGCTGATTGGATAGTTGCATAAATGAGCAGGTGTACCTAATAAAGTGGATGCTGAGTTAAGTGAGGAGAAACAGAAAATGGTGTGACATGAAAATGGAGGAAAAAAAAAAAAAAAAGATTTTCACTATACCCTGTTGATCATGCACCCCTAGCACATCATGCAGGGAAATTGCTACTTTAAATGTGTCTCAGCTGACGTTCTGGAAGTGTTGCACAGAGAAGATGCCATGGAAAATGGAACCAATTTATAAGCCAGCTTTCATCCTCCAAAAAAAATTATACCAACACATTATGAGGGAAACATCCTTCATAAGAATGACCTTAATCTTCTGTCAGCTGAGACATTTGTTTATGGCTTACAGCTATGAGCAGACTTATTTAATTAATTATTGGGTTTGTGTTGGCTTTCTTTCTTTATTTTTCATGTTCTTTATTTAATGGCAACTATATACAGTAAATGACTGGTTGCTGCAAATTATATGAAGTTAAGGTTTACATTAGTTAGTCTTCTTATGTATAAATTTATACACACTCAGGGGCATGAGTAGGATATGGAAATTTTTCGAAAATTACAAAAATTTCATGAATACCAAATTTCTTGTGTAAATGCATGTACTAACAATTTACAAATAAATCTGTCTGTATCCAGCTTGATAAATGAAGCCCACTGAATGTTGGACTGAATGGAAAATTTGAAGCTTTTGGTATTGGACTGGTTCTTGTCCTTCACTGTCTGCTCCAAAGTGAACTGATGGATAGTCTGACACACACACCACCCCCCATGCTGGTATTTCAATATCAGGCTCTCTGGTCCATCTGGTGAGTTTGTGTCCATGTGTGTGTGTCCTTATGTCTAAATCTTGTAACAAATCAATATGAAACAAAACAAACAATGAAACAAGTATCCCACACCAAATGGATTCCTTTTGGTTACTGAGCTTAGGGTTAGATTTAAATGTAATATAGCATTAATTGGATGTATTAATACTCATATCAATGACAGGTCTTCACAATGATAGTAAGACAAGTATATTTGTGCATCGTGATTCTGTGTGTGTGTGTGTGTGTGTGTGTGTGTGTGTGTGTGTGTGTGTGTGTGTGTGTGTCAGAAGGGTAAGCAGAAGAGCTCTCTAATTATGTGATGCCTCTTTAAAGAAGCCCTCTGGTCAGCCTACACCTGCTACTCATTACAGCCTCTGTCTCTCTCTCACACACACACACATACACACATACACACACACACACACACACACACACACTTAGAAACACTCATCTTTTAATCATTGACTGACTTGATTAAAAAAAAGAAAGATTTATTCTTCTGCTTTACATTCTCATTTACATTTGTACCACATTTGCACCATTTTATTCCACCCTTTTCTTCTGTCCATCACCCCTTTTTCTCTCCCTATTCAGCTCACTCTCCTCTCCTGACAGCTGTCCATCATGCCTTTTCAGAGGGTAATGGAGGGGATGGTGAAAGCTGCGGACACACACACACACACACACACACACACACACACAGGGACACGCATACACACACACACACGTGGACACACACACAGACACACACACAGCCAAGCATTTCCATCACTCTGACAGCTGGAAGAGGGTCTGACACACAGAGAATAATGCTGATGACTACCCGTCACATGAGCTAAAACAGATAGTCTGTGTTTGTCTGACATATTTTACAAAAAGGATTTACAGTCAGCCCCAAAAGTCAGTATCCAGAACTGAGAACTGATTGTATTTCATCAGTTACAAAAAAATTATACAATGATATAACCATATTTTAATTATGATTACAATTTTAGCTTCCTCAGGTAATTAAAAAGAATGAACTTAGACATCAGTGAGCTTAGCTAACAGGTTAACATTAGACATAGTAAATGAATGGTAAATGATCTGCACTTACATAGCGCCTTTTAACCTTAGCGGTTCTACAAAGCGCTTTACACTGTTCCTCATTCACTCATTCACACACACACACACACACATATACACACACACACACACACACACACACACACACACACCCACCAATGGCAGCAGTGCTGCCATGCAAGGTGCTAGTCTGCCATCAGGAGCAACTTGGGGTTCAGTATCTTGCCCAAGGACACATCGACATGTGGAGGCATGTGGGCCGGGAATCTAGCTGCCAACCCTGCGATTAGTGGACGACCAAATAGCCTACCACCTGAGCCACAGCCACCCCAGTGTCATATGTTATGTTGCATGGATGCGGCTAATATTTTAAACCAAATTATTCCAAATAAGAGACATAATATGCATATTTCCTCCACTTTATTTATATATTTTGTCCACTTTGTCCATTTATATACACCAGTTAATTCCTAATATAAAGGACAACTGACAAATTCTAAAATGGCAGAGATATACCAGCCCCTAAAGTGTAATGCTACAGCATAAAAAGACATTCTATACAATTGTGTTAGATGGAGTCAGCTCCAATCTATTTGGGCACAAAACCTGCAGGCCTCTGTTATACAGCTGAAGATGATAAAAAAAATCACTGTCCAGCATGATAACATCCCAAAACACAAATCAACATTTTGGAATGGCCCAGTCACAGCCTAAATCTAAATTGAGATTGAGATTGAGATTCAACATTGTCATTGTGCAGTGTTCATGTACAGAGATAATGAAATGCATAAATGTAGAAATCCTATTGAAAACCTGCAGAATAACTTGAAGGGGGCTGTGCACAAGAGATCCCCTTGCAATTTGATAGAGCTGGAGCATTTTTGCAAGGAAGAGTGGAATAAAATGACCAAATCATAAAAAGCTCAGTTAATTGCCGTATTAAGGTGATCAGAGGCCCTAGGCTACACTTTGTATAGCCCCCCCCACAAGTTTAGAATAAAAGCCTACATCTACAATATGATGGAGTAAAGCAATATAACGTGGCACACTCTGAGGACACCTGTAGATAGGGAATAAACATATGGGCACGCTGTAGTAATATAGCTTACGCTACAAGACCAATAGCAGTAATGTTAAAAGAAAGTGGAATGTAGTACAAAGTGGTTCATTAAATTCAGCCACATAGGGTATAGATTCATAAAATTGTTTTCCACAACTTATTTTGCATTTAATATACACATTAATTGTCAAAGCCTTATTTCAAATTAACTTATCTATTATCTGTATGAGCACACAAACAAATCACAGCCAATCTACGAATTGACACCAGAAATCCTTTGCATGCTAGTTGATACTGACCAACAGCAACAACAACAGCAACAGTGGCATCAACGTCACAAATTAAATATGTACAATACAAGCAACAGACTGTAATAAACAACATATCATCAAAGCATGTTCTTAACATTTAGAAGTTGTTCTTTCTTGCTTTTTCTTGCAGACAATTCCTGAGGATGAGGATTGTAAATTCCAATATATGTATTATATCTTTTTCTATTGAAAGAGCTAGCTGATTTAGCCTCTTCTGAGCCATTGTTGACCTAAGCCTATTTTTAACCAGTGCCAATTTTGAAAAAGAGCACTCACCACTTGTGTTGGTAACTGGCAAAGTCAGGGACAATTGGAGAGCACCAACAACATTCAGAAATATTGACTGCAGTTTACATCCTTCTTATTTGTTGAAGTGCCCCCAAATTTTTTTTGGGGAGAATGCAAACAAACTTAAAATAACACCGTTAGTAATGCGGGACTGAATGTAATTGTTAAATAGCCATTTAACGGGTGATATAACAATGTATCAAATAATGTAAATGTAATGTATCACCACTGCTTAGCCCAAAATGGAAAAGTCAACTTGTTAAAGTATGCAATACGGTACCTGTTATGATACCTGAGGCGTTAAAGTATGCAATGCGGTACCTGTTATGATACCTGAGGCGGAAGCAAGCGATCCTTGCCTGGAAGGCGAGGATCATGCTGAAGGTGAACTTGTAAAACAGGCAGAGGTCAGGTAATCGGGCGAACAGACAATACTAGGCAGGGCGGGGAATCATAGTCAAAACACAAGGCAGTAAATAGGAGAACCAGGAAAATCCAAAACAATGATGATGGCATGGTGAACGACAGAGACGAGACTGCTGAGCATTTACTTCGTGAGTAAACATTGTTCTCAGCATGACCTAAATACTGTGTGTGTGTGATTGCGTGCATTTGTCCGTGATCACACCTCCAGAGAATGCGAGTGTGTGCGTGTATGGGAAGTGTAGTCCTCGTCAGCCATGTCTGTAGTTCGCGCTGCACTCTGGGAACTGTAGTCGCGAGTTCGCAGCGACTTGACAGAGCCCCCCCCCACAAGGGCTCACTCCGGGAGCCAAATCCCTTTGAGGCCTCCCTCTCCTCCGCGGTCTTGGTTTTGCTGGATGAGCGGCATGAAAGTCCCTACACAGGCTTGGGTCCAGAATGTCCTGGGACGGGATCCAGCACTGATCTTCTGGTTCATATCCTTCCCAGTCCACCAGGTACTCTAGTTTACCTTTCCGGTGCCTGGAGTTCAGGATGGTCCTGACGTGGTAGGCTGGTTGGCTGTCGATTTCTAATGGCTCCGGTGGTGAGTCCCCTGGCACTGCCTTGGCTAATGGACCTGGGATTCCTGGTTTAAGGAGGAAGACATGAAATTACGGGGCGATGCGGCTGTGCTTGGGTAATTCCAGTGTGTACGTGACCTCATTGATTTGTTACTTAATTTGTTCCTTGAAAGGTCCAAAATACCTGGGGTTAAGTTTCCTGCACGGGAGTGACTGTTTCAGGTTTTTTCGTGGAGAGCCACACTCTCTCTCCAGGTTGGTAGTTGGGGTGTTCCCTCTGGCGATGATCCGCCTTTTGTTTGGAGGTGCGTATAGCCTGCACTTGATGTTGGTGTGTGCATTCCCAAACCCGCTCACTCCGTTGGAACCACTCATCAACCGATGGTGAGTCAGTGGGGTTGATGTTCCAGGGGAATGAAAGTGGCTGGTAGCCCAAGACAGACTGAAAGGGGGTGAGCTGCGTTGCCGAGTGTCTCAGGGAGTTCTGCGCGTACTCTGCCCATGGGAGGAATTGGCTCCAATCCTCCGGGTTCATGGTACAAAAGGTCCGGAGGAACCTAGCGATTTCTTGGTTGGCCCGCTCTACCTGTCCTTTAGCCTGGGGGTGGTACCCTAAGGTGAGGCGAACGGTGACGCCCATCTTCTCTATGAAGCTGGCCCAGACTCTTGACATGAATTGTGGACCCCTATCACTCACTTTCCGGGATTGGAAAGTATCTGAACACATGCTGGAACAGTAGCTCGGTTGTGGCAAAAGCAGATGGGATGGCGGGTAGTGGGATGAGGCGCAGGGATTTTGAAAATCAATAAATGATCACTAGAATGGTGGTGTTCCCCTGCGAGTCCGGTAAGTCGGTGATGAAGACCAGGTGGGACCATGGGCGTGCTGGGATGGGTAGGGGCTTAAGCTTGCCGGTGGGCAGGGGCCACAGTACCTTGGCCTGGGCACACGTAGAGCACAAGGACACTATACACTGTACCTCCCTGGACATGTTGGGCCACCAGTACTTCTCAGCCAACAACCGGTAGGTACGATGTACCCCCAGGTGGCCCGTTGCTAGTGCCGTGTGGGCCCAGGAGGTGAGCTCCAGCCGGTTTTGCTTCGGGACAAACTGCTTGCTGGGTGGGCATGCTGCTGGGATTTGTGACCTGGGGAGGCGTGCTTGGCCCTGGCCCAGTGCCCACTCAATGGCACTGATGATGCAGGAGGGGGGCGGGACATAATCTCTATGGTCCGCTTGGCTCTCCGGGCAGGGGAGCTGCAACAGGGCATCGGCCTTGGTGTTCTTAGATCCTGGCCGATATGACAAGGTAACCTGGAATCTGGAGTAGAACAGGGACCAGCGGGCCTGGCAAGGCATGAGACGTTTGGCCATCTGCAGATACTTGAGGTTCTTATGGTCAATATAGATAACAAACGGGTGTGTGGCACCCTCCAGCCAGAGCCTCCACTCCTCCAGGGCCAGTTTGACTGCCAGGAGCTCTCGGTTCCCCACATCATAGTTGTGTTCCGCTGAGGATAACTTGCAGGAGAAGAACGCCACGGGGTGAAGCTTGGGTTTGTTTCCGAGCCTCTGTGAGAGGATGGTCCCCACTCGTGCTTCCGAGGCATCAACCTCCACGACGAAGGGTCTGGAGAGATCAGGGTGTCTGAGGATGGGAGCCATGATGAAGGCCTTTTGAGCTTGTCCAAAGCCTCCTGGGTGGCTGGGGTCCAAGCAAGCCGCCTTGGCTTGCCACATAGGAGGGACGTCAGGGGGTGCGCTATGGTGCTAAACCCTCAAATGAACCATCGGTAAAAATTTGCAAAGCCGAGGAACCGTTGCAACTCCTTGACGGTTCAAGGCGTGGGCCACTCTACCACAGCCTGTACTTTATGTAGGTCCATGGTGACCCCCTTCAGGCTGATGAAATATCCCAGGAAGGAGATCATGTTGATGGAATTCACACTTCTCGGTCTTTATGTACAGCTGACGTTGCAGGAGGTGATGTAACACCTGCCGTACATGGCCGATATGCTCCTCTAGGGACGCAGAATAAACCAGGATGTCATCGATGTACGTAATGATGCTCCTCCCCAGCATGTCTCTCAGGACATCATTAATAAGAGAGTGGAACACGGAGGGGGCGTTAGCGAGCCCATAAGGCATGACCAGGTACTCGTAGTGACCTGAGGTGGTGCTGAATGCCACTTCCACTCATCCCCCTCTCGTATGCGGACCAGGTTGTATGCGCTACGCAGGTCCAGCTTGGTAAAAATGGTCATGGACCTTAGCTGTTCGAGGGCTGCAGGTACTGGTGGCAGGGGATACCGGTATTTAACTGAAACTTAATTTAGACCCCGGTAATCGATACATGGTCGAAGGCCCCCTCCTTTTTTCTCTACAAAGAAGAACCCGGCAGAGGCGGGGGACGTGGAAGGTCTAATGTATCCCTGTTGGAGAGCCTCCTGGATATACTCCTCCATTGCCCAATGTTCGGCTTGGGAGAGAGGGTATACACGACTTCGAGGTGGGCTGGCTCCAGGAAGGAGCTCAATTGCACAATCATAGGAGCGGTGTGGTGGTAATCTGCTTGCTCTCTCCTTAGTGAATACCTCCGTGAGGTCCTGATATTCGGGAAGAACTGTGACTGGGGCGGGTGTCGTGGGGCTCTCCACCGTCGTGGCTGCCAACAGGACAACGGGGAATTTCAGGCAGTTACTGAGGCACTACAGGGACCACTTGGTAATCTGTTTGTCCGCCCAAGAAACCTGGGGGTTGTGGAGCTCCACCCAGGGTAGGCCTAGAATGACGGGCTGCCGGGCAGAGACAGTCACGTACAGGACTATGGTTTCACTATGGAGGGCACTAACCTGTAGTACAAGGGGGGCTGTACAGTGGGAGATGACCCCACCGCCTATGGGAACCCATCGATGGACTGGACTGTATATTTCATGGCCGGAGTAGGGGACGAACAGGAAGGTCAAGGTCCTGCACAGTTGGTTGTCCTCTCCACAGTAAAAGCAACGTGACTCAGGACCACATCTCTCCCTCTCCTCCTCATGAAGCCAAGCCTATCCAAGCTGCATGGGTCCTGCTGTGGCTCCTGGCATGGGGAGCCTGGGCTCCCACAGCATGGGGTGGTTGGTCCGGTGTAATCAGTCCAGCCGAATCGCGAGGTCAATGAGCGCATTGAATGTGAGTTGTTCATCTTGACAGGCCAACTCCTTCACCAACTCAGGATTCAGCCCCTGACGGAACGCTGTTTTGAGGGCCAGCTCGTTCCACCTACTCTGTGCCGCGATGGTACGAAACTCCAGGGCATACTCCACCGCATCACGAGTGCCCTGCGTGATCTTCATGAGCTCCTGGCCGGTCTCCCATCCATCAGGCGAATGATCGAAAGCATGCTGGAAACAGGAAATGAAATCCTCCAGCAAGGGGATGGTGCCGCCCTCTCATTTCCACACTGTGGTAGCCCATAACAAGGCATGTCCGGTTAAGCACTCCAGGAAGTAAGTGATCTTACGGGTCTCCGACATTTCAGGGTAGCTGGCGAAGAACAGAGAACACTGTAGCAAGAACCCCTTACATCGTTATGGCTCTCCGGCATTGGCAGTGGCGGAAAGCGTGCAGGCGGTGGTGGTGGAATGTGCGCAGGCTGCGGATGGTGGAATGTACACAGGCGGCGGTGGCAGAAAGTGCACAGGCTGCGATGGTTGAATGTGCGCAGGAGACAACGTGGCGGGGCGCACAGATTGAGACAGGAGCACCACTTGGTCTGTTAGGCGAGAAATCTGTTCTCTTGCACATTTATGGCTCAATTCTGTTCGTAACTGAACTGACGCCATTCCAGGGCGCCCGCTGCTTCCATAGTTAGGCAAAGTAATCTGTTATGATACCTGAGGCGGAAACAAGCGCAGGCGATACAGACACTGGAAGACGAAGATCAGGCTGAAGGCGAACATGTAAAACAGGCAGAGGTCAGGCGATCGGGCGAACAGACAATACTAGGCAGGGCGGGGAATCGTAGTCAAAACACAAGGCAGTAAATTGGAAAATCCAAAACAATGACGACGGCTTGGTAAACGACAGAGACGAGACAGCTGAGCGTTTACTTCGTGAGTAAACATTGTTCTCAGCATGACCTAAATACTGTGTGTGTGTGATTGAGTGCAGGTGTCCGTGATCAGAACTCCGGAGGATGCGAGTGTGTGCGTGTATGGGAAGTGTAGTCCTCGTCAGCCATGTTTGTAGTTCGCGCTGCACTCTGGGAACTGTAGTCGCGAGTTCGCAGCGACGTGACAGTACCATGATTCAGTGAATTTGAGTTTAATGTGGGTTTATTATCAGTAATAAAGTAATTATCTAAAAAACTGTAATCAATCAAAAAACAACAACACTGTAATGTTGCCTAAACAACGGCCAGTAGCACTACTTGAAAATAAATGTTACCCTTGCCAATCCTGTTGCCTTCATCTAGCTGTTCAGCAATGCTTAGCTTCCCAAAAAACTGTAGCCTCTTAGCATTGTCAAGATGGCTGCAGTTACTTTCATGCTATTTGCATTTTTCAGAAAGATGTTTAAAGTCTTGTACCCCTGTCGTTTCCACAACGTTTTGGTCTCAAGACTTTGAAACAGCAAACAAGGAAAACAATAAAATGTATGACTTCTTGCATCCAGTTAGCCAACTCCATTTGATATAAGTGTCCTGACATTTCATCCTACCAGTCAGATTGTCCTACCAGGGCTTACTGCACATGCATACATCAATATTGTGTAATTTTTGTCGCGCTGATCAACACGTCCATAATTTTTTACTACTTCTATGTGGACTTGGAATCTGATAGGGTATTCTGCATTGTAAAATCATCCTACCTGTTAATTTTAGAATGGCAGGACAATCTGATAGGGTATTTTGTACTGTAAAATCATCCTACCATTGCCTAATAAGAATCTTCGGCAAAGTTACACTAAATAATTTTATGTAGTCACAGACATGAAGCAGAAACCCGCAGCAGGATTTTTCGATGTGGTAGGATGGATCAATAGATATAGCTATAATTTTGCGCTATGGTAGGAAAATCTGACAAGGTAGGACAAATCGACAGAACACCGGAGAAACCCAAGGTGTAAGCTCATCTGCAATCACTCGACTGCTGCTGAATATGTAAGTTGGGTCGATCTGGTCCAAGCTCCTTTATCCTTTTTTTCATTTGAAAACCTTGTGAAAGGGTTATTTGTAAAGATAAAACCAAATTTTCTTTTATTTCGAAGAAATGTTACACTTACTTCTACGTTGTTAACAATCTCTTGCAGTGCTGGTCAACTGACAAGCTGCTGAGTGGGAAAGAGAGTCATTGAGAATAGTCCAATCACGAGGTCCAAAAATATAAAAACAATAGAGGGTATGCATTGATGTCACTTTCTCGCCGGAACACGCCCCTTCGGCCGGACAGAGCAGCAAAACATCCAGCAAAAAGGCTGGTTTTAATAGGGGAAGTTGCAAAAACTAGTATAACTAACGATTATCAACTTATATTAAAGGCAGTTGGACTCAACAGTGACAGTGAACCTGTGGTCCACAGACATTGGCATGTGGCCAGAAATCGGTTTTTCCAGACATTTATATGTACTGGCATACAAAAGCCTTGATGCTTGGTACTACTTCGAGCCAGTGTTGTTGGAGAAATTAAAGTGATAAGAACACAAATAAACATTCTAGTTGCATGTGGACAGGTATGTACACATTTTTATTTTATTATATAATTTTATCAGGTAAACCATAAGCTAGCTAGTCCTAGATTGTTAATAGCGAACACTGCTTCCACTTACTAGCGTTATATATTTGTGAAGGTAAAACACAGTCAGAGAATGAATGAGCCCCCATTATTCATCAGTGGAAATAGGCGGCATTTAAAAAGAAATATGTAGCAAATTTTTCAGCATTGTACAACATGAACACTACATGCTGAAAGAACGTACACTTACAGTACACTGCTCGACTTAGTAAAAATGTGTTTTTGGCACTCTAAGATAGCTCCGAAATCTTGTTGAATCTGTTAGCACAGTTGATCACACAACAGCCTTTTCTAATTTATAGATGCGTTTTTTTCTGTGTTTTCACAGAATTCATGCTGTACACTAATGTGGCTGCTCAGTCTTTTTTGTCATTTAGTGGGTGTGACCACAGTGAGTTCTGGCTACGGTGATGTCACATGCATACCCTCTATACTGACTCGCTAACAACAAAGTGGGAGTGTCTGGGGCACAATCAGCTGCACACTGAGGACCATCTGAAGCAAGCCAATTAGACAGCAGCCTCAAATCACCCGCTTTACAAAAGTTTAAGGACCTACATATACACTCATTTGGCCGGAGCCCTGCAGACAGATATGAAGGAAATAGATTAAAAAAATAATAAAATAAATGCTAACATGACTAAAAGGCAAATAGTACAACTAAATAATTTTATTTCATAATTATCTTGCAAAATATGTTTAACATGTTTAAGTGGTCTCCTTCTCTGGATAACTTGAAGGGGTGGTGACCCAGCACCCCCTATTGACCAGCCACCACTGTAGATAAAGTATCAGAACTGAAGAGATTCTTCATGGAAGAAAAGAATTTCTCTTACTGGAAGAAAAGAAAGTTCTTGCTGTTTGACCAGTAACTTGTTTTCATTTTGCTTTCTCATGACATCCACAAGGGCATCACTGAGAGCAGTTAAGCCTTTATTCTGATACTGACTTTCTGTTTGGGCTTTTAATATTTTATTTTAAATTGAATTGGTAAGTATGACACAGTTCAGGTGGATGTCAGACAACAGTAGGAGCAGTGATGACACAAACTTGTTATTTAAGGCACAGTCAACCATCAAAAAATCTTTTAATATTAACAATGTTGTTTTAAAATATCTTTATAACAGTTCCACCAAAAATTTGCAAAATAACCTAAATGATAGGGGAAAAATTTTACCTTAATTTATAAACCTGATCTCCTTTTGTTTTGCAGGCTCCCACCTCCATATCTCTGTGCTTATAGTATAGTTACCGAGTAGCTTTCATCCCAATAGGCTAATCATGTTTCTCATCACAACAGCTGGTAGTAGACAAAATGTGACTAAACACATTTAAAAAACGTATATTATAATCAGTATATTAAATGGTATTACCTACAGTTCTAGTGCAAATACTTCATTAATTTCTGTTAGCCCTTCTTTTTCCAAGAAACATCCTACTGCTATCCTAATAATTTATAACAAGAACAACAGCAAAACAATTATGAACTTTGATTATAGCCCTTCAGGGTACCACAAAAACTGCTGATGTTGCCCTGGCAGAATTTGAGTTGGCTACCCCTGTGTTAATGGATTATACTCCCTTTTGTTTGCCCTTTGTCTCATTCATGCCTCTTGAATTGCAATGGCTTTGTATTCAATGGACATTTCAGTGGTGGATGCACATGCATTGCTAGTTTCTGGCCTTGTGCTTTTCCTTCTCTTTCCCTGCAGTGATTCAGATTTCATTAAAACATTGAATCTAGAATTTTCTGCAGCCAGTTCAGCCTCCGTGGCAAGTTTTTTTTTTTTTTTTTTTTTTTTAGCTTCAGCTGAGTCATCTCAATGTCTAGAACATACTTTATCTCTAGGGTTGGAGTGTTTTTTTTCTCTGAGCTGCACCAATAGTCCCTTTCAAAAGTTACTCATAGTAGGTAATACAGTATTTATGTTGACTTATTTTCTCATTAACCTGCTGATTTGTTTTAAACCAAGCTCTGTGAAGAGTACATTGGTATTGTTACCCCACGGCCAGCAGAGGGCACTGTGGCACGGCTCCAGACTGGTCACATGACTTTGTTTTATTTTCATTCGCTTTCTACCCGAGTTCTAGTTTCTGTTTGAGGATGTCCTTGATTTAACCCAGGCATCTTTAGTTTAGATTAATTATATTGGGTATTTAAACCCCTCGGGTCTATGCGCACGTCGCGCGATATTAGTTGTAGTTGAAATACCTGTGTGAGAAGCATCAGTCTTAAAGGTGTAGCATCAAAGTTTAGCATGCAAAGCGGTCTTTGTTTTCATGTCCTGTTTCTTGCCTCGACTCTAGTCCCATGTTTTCTCGCTAACCCCGTATAGACCGCGTTCCCGTGTTTGCTTGTTTCATTGACTTATTAATAAAGACAGTGCTCCTGCACTTACTTCCTGTTTATCCCTCTGTTCCGTAACAGAATATTGCGCCTAACGATGGAAGTAGCAGGAGAGCCCAGAGTCCGAAAAATTTCTTTATTTTTGGAACTTCCCGACAATGGAGGAGTACTACGCCTGGCAGCGCAAGCAGCAGGAGGCACACCAAGCTGCGCTATGGAGGCAGCAGGAGAATTTGCGGTTTAAGCAGCGGATGGGAGAAGTAGACCGGTTGCTCCGTGGCGTGGAGGAAGTGCTTCGCCCCCGTCTCGTGGAGCGGAACAACACTCCACCTTGCTGCCCTGAGGGAGATCCAGTCACGCTGCCTAGTCCGGAGCGGAAGGCTAGCCCAGAACTTTTTTTTGGGGGGGGGGGGGCAAGGGTGACAGCAGAGCGGCAGCGTGAGGCCTACGGGGAGACCTCAGCTGTGGAGCTCCTGCCTGAGGTCAACATGGCGACCTCAGAGCTCATGCACGCCGAAGAAGCTGTCCCGCTGCCCTGCCCAGCCGAGGAGCATTTAAGGAGCATTGTGTTTGTTTCATTGATTTATTAATAAAGGCAGTGCTCCCTGCACTTACTTCCTGTTTATCCCTCTGTTCTGTAACAGGTATCTTATGTATGTTTTAAATAATTTCACTGTACTATAATTTGTTACAAATAAAGGCTGCTGCTTCTTCTTCTTCTTCTTCTTCCAGTGTCTTTTCTTGAACTTTTATACATTTTGTTTTACAACCTCAAACTGAAAAGTTTTGGGATATTTGACACTTTTCCAGAACTTTGTCTTGGAATTGGTCCCTGTGATACTGTATGTTTAGTTTATGTTCTCTAATAAACTCTGGGGCTCTCAAGGAACTGTCATTTGACACTTAAAATATACACAGATGGATTCCGTTCAACTCATTATGTGACTTCTGGTTGCACCAGAACTGATTTAGGCAGGGTTGCCAGGTCCAAGAAAAATTTCCAGCCCAATGACAACTCAAAACCAACCCAAAAGGAATGAAAAGTAGCCCAATCAGAGACAACTGCTGCTGCTGTATTTGGAAAAAAGCCTTAAAAGAAATGTTTACCATTACTTTTGATTTATTTATTATTTTAAATCCTGTTTGTATGGTTTGAGCTAGGCTAAAGTGTAGTAGGCCTTAGTGTGGTAGATAAATATGTAATATTTTGATAATGTGTTCTATTTGTCCATACATTGTTTCAGAAAATCAATCTGATTTTAATTCAGTATGGACAATTTGTTGTCCTCCAGGAATTTGAGTAAAACATTTGCTATGGTCAGTGAATCATCAGCTACTATATGTATCACTCCTGCAAATGTGATAATGATTTGTGAGAACTAATTGCTGTAATATCTGAGGCCTATGCATAGTTGTTTTCTGATCTGCATAGTCTGGTTGTGATATCAGTGCTCTCATCAACAATAATAGAGTATGGTCCACTTCCTATATCCTCCAGAAGGTCTTCATGCACTACTGGTCACATCAGCAAATTAATTAGAGTTGTGCATTTCATTCTGTGTAAACTGATACCTTTCTTGGAAATGTCTCCCACAACAGTGGCAAGCAACATGAGCAGCCTGTTTCAACTATGCCTCCTTTACTGCAACATTAGTTCTTAGAAAGGAACTGGCTGTGTCAAGTAAAGTTCTGGCATTTGAGAAAGGAGGTGAATTTTTTTTTATGCTTTTCATTCGCAGCATGAGCTAACAGATCACTGTGGTGAGCTCTGATTTCACATTTGCAATATTTGCAGAACGCTTTTTTAATCATCATTTGGAACACTTCGGATCCATTCCATTAATTATTTTTCTATCTCCCATTCTTTGCGATATTTCTTTCCATATTTGCCCCATTTACCTGCCATTTTATAATTCTGCTTGACTGTTCATCCGCAGACCAACCAACACTTCACACTGTCACTGACTTCTACCAGGGTACCGCTGCCTTTCACAGGTGTGGACTTAACTCACATAATGCTCATTTAATACGTGACATGCCATCAAAAAGGCACCCTTCCAGTCCCTCACTCGCTGCAGCAGCCCTTGGGTTGCCAGATATTCATTCCGGGGATCAACACCCATAAAGGAACGATCCAATTTTAGTGGATCACTGTTGGCAATGAAACATTTTTGTGCTCTGTAATTTTTCCCACGACTATATGTTCAAAATAGCCCACTTGTGTGGGAAAACCACAACCCTGGCAACACTGGATTCAGGGGTTTCACAACATTTCACAACATTAGGGTCAGAGGGAACCTGGAGCCTGTCCCAGGGAGCATTGGGCACAAGGCAGGGTACACCCTGGATGGGATGACAATCCATCACAGGGCACAATCACACACATTCCCATGCCCATTCATACACTATGGACATTTTGGACAGGCCAATCAGCCTACCATGCACGTCTTTGGATGGGGGGAGAAAACCAGAGTACCTGCAGTATGGGGAGAATATGGGCACACACAGGGCAGCGGCAGGAATTAAATCTGGCAGTGTGAGGCGAATGTACTAACCTCTAAGCCACCATGTGGGTTTCACAACAACAGGGGTGAATTCTAGTTAAGGGGTGAATTCTTATGCAAGGTATTGGATGTATTTAGGTATGTATATATTTGCTTTACACTCAATTTACATGCCCTTGGAGTCTTAATTGATTCCAAGATTTAACAATGTGAAGAACAAGCTTGTTAGCTTATGTAGCATGTGAATGAAAAACTGGAAAGTTCCTTTCTTAATCTAAACTCTATCCACCACTGTAACTATAGTGTGTAGTGTATGTGCAACTACCACAAACAATAGTTGGAACATTTCCCTGTGCTGGGAGAAGAACATAAAAACCATTCAGTTGAAACTCACTGAATGGAATGAGCACGGAGGAACAGCTGTTGAATTCCATAAATAAAAGTCTAAAATAAACAGTTACACAACACATTTACAACTACAATTTTTACACTCTAACAAAAAAAAAGTCTAATATTGTGACAGGCATGAGAGAATGTCTTACCAAAGTTCTTCTTGTAGAGTTTTTGGATCCACACCATCACACATACACAACAATGAAGGTAATGCACCATACAAATTCAACAAGAAATTCTTCCTTTCATCTGAAAGGACCAATTATACAGATTTAGATCTTAATTTATGAATACATTTTACTGCCGAATTCATTAAGGCATTGCACAAAAAATCAGATTAATGTTTATTGAGTTCCGAAATGACTGCCATTAGTATTCCATTATAAATGAGCTTTGAGTAAACAGCTTTCCCATCCTTTTTCTCAGTACAGTATAAATCACCCTACAGATGCAGCACACACAGACTCTACCCATTTAGAATAAATAACCACAATCTCAGTAGTGAGCAATAATTGCGATGATCATGTTAACCTTTGTGGAGACCTATAATGATGATTTTCAAACAATATTCCATTATTCTTCTTATTATGTTATTGAGTGAAACAAACAAACATCATAACTCCATGTCTATCTTTTACTGTCTTTCTCTTGCTCTATTTCTTCTCTTGCTCTTGTCCTCTGGTTGTAATAATACAGGCTGGGCCTCTTGTATGCGGGTTCATCTATCTGCCCTGAGATTAAATCCAATCAGGAGAAAGTGCTGCAGTGTCAGCACCTTTTACACACACTAACATTACACACTCTTCCATATATACTATCCCTCTTGTATTACAGTACTTTTAAGGTCAGAACACATACACAGACACACACAGACTCTGATATTTTCCTGGAATTATAGGGCTAATTTAGTTAGCTTTTTCAAGGTAAATTGGCACATAATTCTTAATGAGGGATTTAAGAGATTATTGTAAGAAGATTACAGTGATGTAATGCAGTGTTGACATTAGGCTTCATTCTATTAGATAATTGAATATCACCAATGGATAATATTTGTGTGGCTTGAATAGTAAATAGTATCAGGAGATACTGGTTAATCAAAGTAAAATATTTTTTAAAAAAGTTCTTCAAGCATTTCTTTAAGAACCCATTGTCTTAAAGAATAACAATAATGCTAATAATAGTAAGAACAGAGTTTGTTTGTCACGTCGAGGCGAACTTGCAACTACAGTTCCCAGAATGCAGTGCCAACTACAAACATGGCTGATGAGAACTACACTTCCCGACCATGCACGTGATCATGCAAGCACCTGTGCTTCATCATAGGTTATAAAAGGCCCCGTTAACTTCAGTACCTTGCGAAGTAAATGCTCAGCTGCTTTACCGCTGACGGTCACCAAGCCTTTGTCTCTGTTTCGGAGTTCTACAGTATTTGGATTTATCGCCAGTATTTGGATTACATTTCCCTGCCTAGCCCAGTCTGGATTGTTCACCCGATCGCCTGACAGCACTCTAGTACTGTTCGTCCGCGTTTGCCTCCAACAAGGTATTGTAACAGTTTGATTTAAAAAAGTCTATTTCTCCCATTACCCAAAAATATTTTGAAGCAATAAAACTAACATAGATAACAAGCAAGAGAAAGGAATACCTTTAGTATTGTTCAACCTGCAGGCATTAAACATCATACACTCTATTCTTATAAGTTGTTCAGTATCTCAAACAGACTTGTTAATGTAGTTTCTAACACTGTAGTACAATGTTATGTATACAGCTTGACAGAAGGATAGATATGATTCACAGGAAAAAAAGCAGTGTAAATATATTTTTTAAATAAAATGCTTTTTCTTCTATATTCTGAAATGATTTAAATACAGAGTGGCATGTGCAGTGGGTAGCACTGTGTTCTCAAAGCTCCATTGTCCCTGGTTTGAACCTGAGCTTGAGTTACTGCCTCTGAGGAGTTTCTGTGCAAGAACTCCCTGTGACTTTGTGGGTTTTTCTTTGGTTTACTCCCAACTCCCAAAATCTGGTAGGTGCATTGTCTGTACTAAATTGCTTCTGGTGTGTGATTGTGTGCATGATGCCCTGTGATGGACTTGTGCCCCATCCAGGGTGTGTTTGTCTGGGTTACACATGTAACCCTGTTCCCTGAAAAGGGAATGAGACGTCTGAGCTTCATGCTTGTGGGAAGCACCCTCGCGCACGACTGGTATCTGAAGTCTGTCTAAAATCACGCCTATTTATATGCCTGCCGTGGTCAGGTGAAGTGGCATTTTGCGTGTTGCATGACTATAAAATGGCGCCTGTAAACCACGTCATCAGCTTCTATTTGTCTGAAGCGAAGATGCAATTTACAGGCATACTCCAGTATCATTCCCTTCTCAGGGAACAGGGTTACATGCATAACCCAGGTGTTCCCTTTCAAAGGGAACTCAACATTGAGTGAGCTTCATGCTTTGGGAACCAATATACCCACTCCGTCACACTGAGGGTATTGTCTGTTCAAAAAGGTCTGAGCCTGAGGATCACTGCAAGACCCTTGAGCCTGGGGTGGAATCCATGTCCACACTGTTATTCTGAATGAATATGTGCTGTGTAGACCACTCCACTGCAGCACACATATCCTGTAAGTGTACTCCTTTGAATAAAGCCTTTGAAGAGGTGACCCCCCCAAATGGAATGAGCCCTTATGCCCAGAGGCATAGCGAGACTGCATGCCTCATAAGCGATAGAGATTGAGTCCACTATCTAAATAGAGATGTGCTGCTTTTGACACAGCATCACCTCTACTGTCACTGCCAAAGCAGACCAGCAACTGCTCCGACTTACACAACTGGCTGGAGCGGTGGACGTAAGTACAAAGAGCCCTTACTGGACACAGTAGGTGCAATTTCTCTTGTTCCAGTGTAAGGAATGGAAGAGGCAAGAAAGCCTGCAACACTACCGGCTGGGCAGCAGACATGGGCACTTTCGGAATATAATATAATATAACTTTAGGAAATGTCCCTGTAAGAACTCCAGGACTGTAACTATTGCACAGTTTATTGGGTCTAACTAACGTTCCTCACACCATGTCATAAAAAGTTGGCACTTGAACGCATACAATTTTCTCGTGTATGGTGCTCTAGTGCTCAGCATGGTCACTAGAACCTCAGTTGAGAGACCGGAATCTATGAGCTGGTGCCCCTAATGAGCCAGACCCACAGTTTCCATAGTTCCCGCTGAGGATGATAAATCAACCCTTTGGCTTGAGACAGTAGATCCCTGCAAATGTGTGCAGTCTAGCAGGGATATTATCACTAAGAACCATATTTGAGCTGGTCAATAAGGTGCTACTAGCAGCAGATATAGATGGTCTTGGAGAACTCTCATTAGAACTTTTAGGAGCAGAGCAATCGGGGAAAAGGTGTACAGACGTGACCTTGGCCACATGTGTACCATGGCGTCAGCCCTAATGATGCAGGAGGAGTGAGGGTGAACCACAGTGGGCAGTGTGTTGTCTCCTCAGAGGCGAACACATCCAATTCTGCTTGGTCAAACCTCCACCATATGGATGCCACCACTTGTGGATAGAGCCTCCGATCCCTGGGCCTCAGCCCCTGCCTCAACAGGATGTCTGCCCCCACATTCCATTTGCCTGGAATGTACATTGCACTCACTGACAACTTTGTCTTCACCCAGAGAAGAATTAGTTGTGCCTGCCTGAACAGGGGGCGTGAATGTAACCCTCTCTGGTGGTTGATATATGAGACCACTGCTGTATTGTCTGTCACAACTAACACATGGTGACCTCTCAACTGAGGAAGAATGGATTTCAGTGCTAGGAATATGGCACACATTTCTACCCAATTTATATGTCACTCTAGATGACGGCCAGAGACCGTGAGCTGGACAGCTGTCTAAGACCGTGCCCCAGCCCGTGATCGAGGCATCTATCATTACTGTCTTGCGATAAGGAGATGCCCCTAGAGTGTGACCCGAGGCAAGAAACCGGGGACACCTCCAAATTCTCCGAGCACATAGGCATCATTGTGTGACACTGATTACTCTCAGAGGTTTTGTGCTCGGACGAATGCTCGGACGAAACCCCTGACTTTTCAGACACCACTGAACTGGTCTCATTTGCAATAAGTCTAATGGTATGACATTGGCTGCTGCTGCCATAAGCCCCAATAGTCTCTCACAGTGAATAGAGGGGATGCCCAGACCCAGCTTTATCTTGTTCAATGTTGATAGGATTGACCCTACATCTGTTGAGGATAGATATGCCCTCATTGTAGTCAAATCCCATATAACCCCTAGAAAAGTCCACTGGAGAAAGCATACTTTTCTTGAGATTCAACCTGAGCCCCAAGCTCCATGTGGGCGAAAACAACATCTTGATGTTGAATCACCAACTCCTTGGATTATGCTAGATTTAACTAGCCATCCAATAGTTTAGTACACGGATGCCCTGGAGTCACAAGGGAGCCAGAGCATCCATGCACTCCGTGAAGGTCTGAGGGGATAAAGCTAGACCAAGTGGAAGAACCCAGTATTGGTAATCGTTGCATCCAAATATAAACCTCAGGAACCTCCTGTGACTGGGTAATATTTCTCATGGAAATATGCATCTTTTAGATCTATCATCAGAAACCAGTCCTCAAACTGAATCTGTGGAACGATAAGTTTATGTGTCAACATCTTGAACTTCTGTGTCCGAAGAATACGTTTCAGATTATGCAGATCTAAAATTAGTCGTATGTTCCCATCTTTTTTGCTTACCAAGAAATAATGGCTGTAAAAACCTCCCTCCTTCAGAGAAAGGGGTACATGCTCTATGGCCCCTTTGTCCAAGAGAGATCGATCTTACTGCGCTAATGCCAGGCTCTGCTCTGTGCTGACTACTGTGGTGAGCACACCTCTAAACCAGGGAGTTCGAGCTCTGAACTGAATCCGGTAACGCTTTTTTATGGTGGACAGAACCCATGGAGACACATTTGGCAGTAGTTTCCATGCTGCCAGATGGGCTTTTAGTGATAAGTTTTTCACATTTTGTTGGAGGGAAAGCATCAGAAATTTGTTGCCCTGTGACAGCTCACTGACCACAGAAAGTGTAATACTGGGGACTAACTAACCTAACAACCTCTTGTTCCCTCATATAAAAAAAAAAAAAATGCTACTACTGACCGATAAAGCACTGAATGGTCTCTTAGGACCTAAGCAAACTTTTGGTCTTCTATAATTCTATTTTGGTCTTCTTAGATCCAAAGGTGCAGGCTATTTGTTGGTACCTTGAATAGTGAAGGCTACAGCAGGGGAAAGATCTTTCTCTTACAAAACACCACAGTTATGGAACAGATTTCCAATTAGTGTTCGAGACTCAGACACAGTCTCTATGTTTAAGTCTAGGCTGAAAACATTTGTTTACTCAAGCTTATCATGAATAGACTTTCTTTTATGCAAAGTAAGCACACCTAATAATCTCTCCCTCTCTTTACCTTCCTATCCCTCTCTCCTTCTGTCAAGCAACACATGATTTTATGGAGATGCCAGTGATCCTGACCCTTTCTGCTCTCTGGACCTGCCTGATCCATCCTGATGCCCTAACTCTGGATGGAGCTCTTATCAACTGGAGGCTACAGCCTGGAGATGGCTTAGGATGGTACCACTTGAAGTACCATGGAAATGGTTTTGGACCTCAATTCCACATGGACATTCTTGCTGTGGTTACTGGGACTACGGTTGCTACTATGGCCTTGGGACTGCAATTACCACATGCAGTTTTGCACTCAGGTCTCCTTTGGTGAATGGTGGACTAGTTCAACAAACAGACTTCATGTTAAAACCATAATGAACTTTCTTTTACTTTCACACTATCCATTATTACCCAGATGAGGAAGGGTTCCCTTCTGAGTCGGGTTCTGCTCAAGCTTTCTCCCTCATATCATCTTAGGGAGTTTATCCTTGCCACCATCGCCACTGGCTTGCTCAGTAGGGATAAATTCACACACTTAAAATCTGTATCCTGTGTTTATATGTTTCTGTAAAGCTGCTTTGAGACAATGTCCATTGTTAAAAGCGCTATACAAATAAAATTTTATTTAATTGAATATCTCCCTCCATGTCCCATCAGGACCACTCCTTCTTTGCCTGATTGGCACTGATAACAGTTTATAAATCAGGCCTACTAGTAGCCTGCAACTGTGGCTGCCTGGTCCCCTTGGCATTCGCACTCGTGGATGCCCAGGCAAACTCGACATGATGGGGAAGGAACTTTTGCTGTTTCGCCTCCCGAAACCTGTCGGCGATGGCATTAACCATGCTGCCAATCAGGCCATAAGGTTCAACAGGAGTGTCCAGAAGGGAGACCTGATCCTTATCCCCATTCCCAAAAGGTTGAGCCATAGGTGGCTCCAACATCGTGGGGTTATAAACACGGCTGGTGTACGGTTTTTCACATTTTTTTTCACTGGGGAGTAAATACTTGTCCAGCCTGCCACGAGCCACTTTCTCTTCCCCGGACCAGTCTAATTTTAGTTTCTCGAATGCCCTAGTGATGATTACAAGCAGCTCTTCATAGTATTGAGACTTGCTCTCCATTTTTAGTGCATTGGCTCCCCCCTCTGGCTCCTCAGTGTCAGAGAGGGTGGGTTGACACCCCATCCCGAAAGAAGTCTTATGTGAGCTCCAAAACCCAGATGCGGATAGTTTGATCCTGATTCGTCTCCAGTTCCTCTTCCAAATCCATATGGGAACCACAGAACCTGAGCTGACTAGCAGGTATTTTTTATAAATTCAGCTATTATCTTGTCTTGTGGACATATGTAAACATCTGTTATGTGAAATAGCTTATTCAGGACAGTACTAAATAAAAAACATAGGATTTTTATTATCCCTCTTATTTTGTTGACAGTATTAAGATTTAGCAGATTCTGCAAGGGGTATGCAAACTTTTCAGGAATTTTTAGGAAAGGAATTTTTAGGAATGTTCATATGAACAACGGACATGCGGCTTCACTGAAGACAAATAAAGCTGCTGATGTGTTTTACGTTGAGTTCTCTTTGAAAGGGGACCCATCTCACAACCAGTGTTTCCATGATCGACTCTCCGGATTCTACCCTGACCCTGACCAATATAAAGTGGGTGGCAGTGGTGGCTCAACAGTTAAGGCTCTGGGTTACTAATCAGAAGGCCAGGGGTTCAAACTCCAGCGCCACCAAGCAAGGCCCCCAACCCTTGTACTCTTGGCTTCAGTACAAAATTAAGAAGTAAACTTTTTATATGATCAACTACATTTGCGGTAAGAAGAACTATATGTACACAGAAGAACAGTGTGTGGTCTCCTACACATACAGTATTGTACATGCAATTCAGTCTCCTTTACTCTCCTTTTTCTTTTCTTGGTCAGCTCTCTCTTCTCTATACTTTCTTTTTTCTTGCCCTTGCTCTTCATTCTGATTTTGTTATTGGAGCAGAAATTTCCCTCCTGCTGGTTCCAAGATCATCATTCCATCTCTCGATCAGCCGCTTCTATCTGTGAAAGTCTCAGTGTGCCAACCCTTGGGGCCAAATAAACCTGAGTCCTAGATCACAGTGCCTTTCATGCTTGTCTGCTCTCTATGTTCTTGATATTTCTCTCGTATAATCCCTCACTCATACCTTATCTCCCTTGAACCCTTCTCTGTTGGTGTGTTTAAAAGTCAGAAAGTGTATGTGAACTATGTGAACTTAGTGCCATGTCAATGTTCACATTTATTGTCATAAATTTTGTTCTTTTGATTATATTTTATTGATTATTTTGTAGTCCATTTTATTTTGAGTAACATAGCATTGTTTTAATCAATAAAAATAACTATATTTCAGTGAACAAATATGTGCACATTTGTCAAACTTTAACTGAAGAAACTGAAATTAAACAATTTAAATTATAACTTTTTTTGTGGTTGCACACAGAAAAATACTATAAAATATGTGTTTGAGATTTCTATATTGCCTGAAATGCCTGTATTCATTCACTACAGGACCACCTGAAAACCATGCAACCTGAAAAACAACCTCTCTGCAGCAGCACCCATATGAATAGAAAACCAATAAAATGTTTTCTTTTTCTATTTTTCTTTTCTTTATTTTTTTAATTATTTTTTTTTAATTATTTTTTTTTTACACTTGTGCTGGGTTTGTGCTGTAAAATTTTATGCTGCTGAAAGGAACATTTGTGTTCTATTTTTCATCCTGCAGAAATGCAGCACAAATGATTCGGCATCTTTTAGTTCAGTTTGGACACTGAGGTGCAATGTAACATCAATTTTGTCATTTTACTTTTATCATATTTTTGTCAATATATAAAAATGACATATACAACAAAATAGGCTGAGGCAAGAACACAAAATTATGGAGTGTATCCCTCTCCCTCTCTTTCTCAATGAATGGGGCTATCAGTATGAGCTATCCATAAGGCATAATAGGTGGGTAAAGGCTTTCACTACTGGGCCAATTTATAAATGTACAAGATGGATTGTGCATCATGAGAGTTTTAATGTATTTTGGTAATGGATTATTTATCCTGATCAGAGACAATTTATCATCTTGATGCATAACTTCCATCTCAGCCATCCATTCTTTTAAGAATTATAAACACTATATGCACAGATGTTATTTTTGTTTTAGACTTTCTTTTAGATGTTTTACTGCACTAATGTCTCTCTCTCTAACGTCATTTCTACGTCAGAGCTAGTAATGGAGTTGATATGCAGTTATTGAAGAGAGAGAGAGAGTCCACAGTGGTTGTTTTTCTCATTTCATGCTGATAATATAAAAATAGAACAAATAAATATAAGTAAGCCTATTTGTTCACAGGTTTTTAAGTTTTTATTATTATTATTATCAGCTACCCATTTTTGTGCCTACTGTGCTGTTATCTGTCCATTCTCTTTGACCTCTCCAAGACATTTCCACCCGAAGAACTGCCCCTCACTGAATGTGTTTTTCACACAATTCTGCATAAACTCTTGAGACTGTTTTAAGTGAAAATCCCAGAAGATAAGCAGTTTCAGAAATATTAATACACATTTAATTTCGTTATATTGCATGTAGGCCTACCTAAAACATTTGCACTGTAATTTTCATCACTTTTAGGAGCCAGAATAGAAAAGGTACTTATTCATAGAATTACACTAAAATATAAAAAAACACATAGATAAACACACATTTAACCAGATACATAATCAAATAGCCAGTCATTTAATTAATTATTTAAGTGTAATTAAATCAGCTTATTAATAAACCACACTGATGAACACAATATACTCGGAACAATGCGAACCAATCAGCAACAGCCATTTAAAGCGCACGTTTCTATCAGCGAATCATGACCCATGCTTTCTTCGTGTAGCGGAAATATCGTCCTACTCTCGCGACAGCTGCCGTTACCATGGTGTCACTAGTACACAGTTAATCGAAGCGCAAGTTCGATTAGAACGAGTCAGAAATTAACTCGTTTTAGAAAAGAATTGTACTTTTTTTTTTTTTTCTTTCAATTTTACAGTTTCATCTCTCTGGCACGTCTTTCAGGTATGACAACACTTTTACCGACATGTAACGTTAGATACTATGTTAACTGCAGGGCGCTAGTGATGACTAGAATCTAAACGAGTATTAGATACATTTTCTGAATGTACAGTCGTCAGATTTTTATTTAATATTTATATTTCTAAATTAATATTTCCAATATAAAAATACGTTTATATACAGAATTATAGTATACATTGCCTTGTACTGTTACATTATATTGTACTGTCCTATTTAGTATATACTGTAATATATAATTACTGTTTAGTTTACTTTATTATTATTATTATTATTATTATTATTATTATTATTATTATTATTATTACTACCATTTCTGTATTGCTAGTCACATTTATAGTGGATATTTTTTTCTCTTTTACAGGGGGAAGCCAAATCAACAACCATGAATTTAAACAACTTTGTTGTCCTTCACAACAAGCCGAAATCAGTAAAGCTAAATGTCAGGTTGAGTATTTTTCCCCTTTGGTTTTGTTTTTACATTATTATTATTATTATTATTATTATTATTATTATTAGTGTAAATTATGTATTGAGTCTGGTGTATTAGTCACATTTATGTTAATCTCTGGAACGTGGCAGATAGATCTTCATCCTACTGTAAAAAATTGATGTTAATTAATTTGTCAGATTTGAAGCTTCTTGTCTTGAGACCAGCTGACACATTGCTTCTCTGATTAGGATTTTCTGTGGGGTAAAATATGTTGTGTGCCTTGTAGGAATTTGCGTGAGCTGCGTATGGAGACGGCACAGCTCAGCCAGGACAACAAGGACATGGAGAGTCGCTTGCAGCAACTCCAGGAGGTCATGAGTCATGAGAAAGAGGAGAGAGAGTAAGTGACACACATACGGGTGGCAGTAGAGGGAGGGAGTGGAAAAGGGGAACCTGATATAATTGCTCCTTTTTTTATGAAGATACAACCACAACATGGTTCAAACAGTGTGCTGTTGAAAATGTAAAACACCAAGTTCAGTCACATTATTGATGGATACGTTAGCACTTTAACACAGAGACAAATTGTTGCAGAGAACTTCCAACAATGAAATTGTACTGATATATAACGGAATGTTTGCAATAAGTAGTTACTACTTAAAAAAATACTACTTCTTACAGCCTTTTCCCCCAGCACATTCTTGCTGAGCCAATGTTGGTTCCAAATGCCAAGGGATTCTCACAATTATCTGGAAGTCTAGAGGAAAGTTTTAACCCCAGAGTTCAATTTCACTCCTCCTAACTGACAGGGGTGGTGTGAAACACCTGGATGATGTATCCACTGGATAACATATGTCTCTCACCTGAACCTATGCACTGTGTTGACAATGCCTCTGCCACACCATTGAATTACTCTCATTGAGGCCAGTCATGGACCTCATGCTGCCCCTGATCATTGATATATTGCTGGCCATCATGACCTTCTCTGAGTGGACCACAACATGGTGACATCTCAGAACCAACAACAAGAACTTCAGGGCTAGGTGAACTGCCTCAGTTGCAGCTGGTTGAAGATGGGTAAGCTTGGGTCTGCCTGACTACCCCTTTGAAAGTTATCAATAAAATTCTTGCATTGTGGCATTGTGAACTTGAACAGGTGTTGTGTGAAAGAGTGAATTCGAAGTTGTGGGTTGTATTGCACCATCCAACCCTAGAGCCTTAGAGCCCTTAGAGCCCATCATAGGTGCTTGCTTGTAGATGGTAAGAGTTGAACTAGGTCCTTCTCTAGTTGAATATGTCATGATATGTAGTTTAACATGTGCACAGGTGAAAAGAAGAACAGGAAGATGGCTGTATGATGCTATACCATGTCATACATGGTACATGATACATCTCAGCACGCTTGCACACCTTCACAAGTGGCTATTTAGATGTTTCTTTATTTTTTACATTCCATTTATTTTAACGAGGGCAGCATGGTAGTGCAATAGGTAGTGTTGTTGCCTTACATTTCCATGGTCTGTGGTTCGATCCTGAGCTTTGTGTGTTCCCGTCATCTCCATGTGGGTTTCCTCTTGGTATTTCAGTTTCCTACCACCTCCCAGAAACATGGTGGAAGGTGGATTGGCTACTCTGAATTATCCCTAGATATAAATGAATGTCTGAGTGTGTGTATTTTTGTGCCCTGCATTGGACTGGCATCCTGTTCTAGGTTGTATTCCTACCTTGTGTCCAAGCTGCACTCCACCGAGACCCTGACCAGGAGAAAAAGGTTACTGAAGATAAATGAATGAATGAATGAATATTTAAATCCATTAGCAACACGTATATACCACTTTCACTTTGTCCACCATATAGACAGACAGGATTTCATACTTAAATTTCTCAAAAGTACAAAATGGTAATAAATCCAATCAAAGTTTGCGTTTCTCTGGTGCCAGTAAAGCAAGAGCAACAGCTCCAGTAAATGGAACCAAATTTAAGCAGGAAAATTTCCATAAAAAGCAAACAAACTTTGGGGTTATTACTTTGGCGGTTCCCTCCTCAGAGAAACCCCTTTGCAACATTTAATTAATAACACTCAGATGCTACCTGGGTGTGGAATTATAGTGTGGCCCTTTTAGAGGCTTAAATCAGGATATATGAGCTCCATAACTCATCTGGTGTGAAGGAGAGGCATGTTTGTGGTGTACACACTCCATCGTGATGAATCACTGCTGAGGTGAAGGGAGGGTTGGGATGAACTTAGCCATGTCTTAATATCTTGGCATTGTGTGTGTTTTGCAGCTCATCCAAGAATTAAAATGGTGTAATGACAGTGGAAAATTAATATAGTGTAATAAAATGAAAATGTTTTTGGTAAGTTGTTCTTCACGCAGGTTGCACATTGTCAATTAAGACCTCATGCATCATCTGAAATAATGCAGCTTCTTCAGGGTACTGTGCTGTATTATACTGTTTACTGTGCTCCTTTAGGGATGCGGCTAGTTAGTTAGGGTGCATTTTTGGGCGGCATATGTGCTTTTAAGCTAAAACATGTCCAAACTGAAGGAAGCTGCTAAATTCACATATTTAGTTTTGTTGTAGATAACTTTGAAGAACCCTGATCTAAAGTGTGATGTTCAACCTCCTGTTTTAAATCACAATATGAGCTTATACTTGAATGTATTTATTATGTACATGTAATCTTAAAGAAGATTTAGATCAGTGGTGTCAAATATACCCATTGGCCCAATAAAGGTTCTAATCCAGCCCACCAAACGAATTTAAAATGCAGTCTAAAGTAAAAATGGTCTTGTGGACTGTAAATAAATGACAAAGTCAAAAAAAGAACTTTGTTATTCCACTAGGGGAGCACTAAACCATGTCTCATTAAAAAAAAAAAAAAAAAAAAAAAAAAAAAAAATTAGGGGTTTCACAATAATGGAGTGAATACATATGCAATCATAACTTACATTTTTTGTTGTAAATATTTTTTGTTAACTATATAGCTTCAGTGGATTTGTACATGAGATGTTCATTACATTTAAACACTAACCATTGCTGTACCAAAGGGAAATCTTAATAATAATAATAATAATAATAATAATAATAATAATAATAATAATAATTAATAAGTAATAAGTGCCAGACTAAGCTTGGTTCCTGATCTTCATTCATTGTTTAGAAATGCAATTCACACACACACACAAACACACACACACACACACACACACACACACACACACACACACACACACACACACACACTCCTCTCTGTCTCTTGCTACTACTGTCTCCATCTGTCTTGCCATCCCCTTGTCCTCTCACTTTCACTCTCCTGTTACTCTCTTTCACTTTTTTATCTTACTTCTTTCTTCTTTTTCTTTTTCACTTGTACTTTCTCCTTCACTTTATTTTCTATTTTTTCATTTTCACCATTTCTCATAATTCTACTTTCTCTTTCTTTCTCACAGGCTCTCTGTCTTATCATTTTTTACCTCTCTGCAAGCTTTTCTTCCTTCTCTGTTCATTTGCTTTCTCTCTCTCTCTCTCTCTCTCTCTCTCTCTCTCTCTCTCTCTCTCTCTCTCTCTCTCTCTCCCTCTCCTGCTTATCCTTTATTCTCCTGTCTCTCTCCTAATTTTCTTGTTCTTATTATCAAATCCACTGTCTATCTCTTTTTTAACCACATTTTCTATCTTTCTCCTCTCTACTCTCTTTGACTCTCTCCTTACATTTCTGTCTCATTCACTTTTGATGTCAATGTATTTTGTTTTTTATATTTACTGAAGATTATAGCTGCCACTTTAACTGATTTCTCCAGCATCTCCAGCACTCTGTTTCTCATTTGGCTTGTTTTAAATAAACCTGACCTGAGTGTTGGAACATTACAATGGTTGCACATTAAAAGATCGCATGGTTTGATGTCTTTTTACAGGAAGAGTGGTGCTTTTCGCTGGAAATCTGCTCAGAACCATGATGGGACAAGGGACAAATACAAAAATCTCAATAAAGTGAGGATTAACTCTACCATACAGCTCTGAAAGTCATTATTAATAACTTTTCCAAAGCAGTGTATATTTCTCAATTATGTATCAACACTCTTTGTTTGACTACACAGTGTGTGGATTTTATAGGGTTGTGTCTTAAATCACTTTTGTTTTGCACTAAATGAAAATGACAGATCATTTTCTCATGTTATTTAGTTGCACAAGAACACAAACCAATAATCAATTTTAAAACACAACATGGCTGTTTAGACTTTTTGGTGCTGATTTGCATGTATGGCATAGTGCCACTCATGTTGTATGCTAATAAATGCTTAACATAAATGCAAAATTATATCTGCCAAGAGAACAAGTATATTTCAAGCAAAAATTAAACACAATTTCTAGAAATAAACGTAATAATCTTGTTTAAAAACAAATCTAATAAAGAGAACTATTAGTTGGATTTGCCTATATTCAATATATTTTGTTTTCCTTATATATATATATATATATATATATATATATATATATATATATATATATATATATATATATATATATATATATATATATATATATTCTTCTTGCAGTGTACAAGATTTGACAGACTTCAGGTTTTTAAAAAAATATTTATTTATTTATTTATTGCTAAAATTGGTTTTAAATAATGCATCCTTAGTCAAGATTCTTAGTGAGGACTTCAGAAATTATTGATTAATTATTGGTTGATAAATGATTCTTTGTGTTGTAGCTGGACAGTTAGGCATTCGATATATGGCATCTTTAAGCGTAACAGTGATTAAATTAATGAAGACAGTAAATTAATTTAAAATTGAAGCATATAAGTTATTCTAGTACATTATGTGTGTGTTTTCGGGCAGAACTCTCCCAGCAAGATGAAGATAAGAGTGCTGAAATCTCTGCCTGGTAAGTGTGTTTGTGTGCGTGTGTATGTGTGTGTGCGAGCGTGTGTGTGTGTGCGCGTGTGTTTAAGTGAAAGCAGGGTAGTTGGATGTTCAAATGTTCTCTGCATGTCCAAGTGGGTTTCCTCTGGGTTCTCTGGTTTCCTCAAACCTCCCAAAATATGGTGGATTGGTTAAGCTAAATTACACCTGAGTGAGTGATTGTTGGAATGCGTGTGTGTTTGTATGTGTATGTGAGTGTGTATGTGAGTGTGTATGTGTGATCCACCGTCACCCTGGCCATCATGAATGAATGAAGGTGCAATCAGAGTTACTCCAAGACTTACCATCTTGGTCTGTAGAGCCAGATTGAGTCATTTACTTACTATAGCATGCGTCTATTTTGGTTGCTTCTAATAAATATTTTTCCTTTTTTTAATTTAGTTTTTAATAAGTAATTTATTGAGTTTATTCAATTCAAAATATAAGATTACTACATAATACGGAGGCAATACAGAAATATATAAATGTGCTGTCTGCATACAGTGAGGGAAAGAAGTATTTGATCCCCTGCTGATTTTGTACGTTTGCCCACTGACAAAGAAATGGTCAGTCTATAATTTTAATGGTAGGTTTATTTGAACAGTGAGAGACAGAATAACAAAAAGAAAATCCAGAAAAGCCCATGTCAAAAATGTTATAAATTGATTTGCATTTTAATGAGGGAAATAAGTATTTGACCCCCTCTCAATCAGAAAGATTTCTGGCTCCCAGGTGTCTTTTATACAGGTAACGAGCTGAGATTAGGAGCACTCTTAAAGGGAGTGCTCCTAATCTCAGCTCGTTACCTGTATAAAAGACACCTGTCCACAGAAATCTTTCTGATTGAGAGGGGGTCAAATACTTATTTCCCTCATTAAAATGCAAATCAATTTATAACATTTTTGACTCCAGACCTTAATCCCATAGAAAATCTGTGGAGGGAGCTGAAGGTTCGAGTTGCCAAACGTCAGCCTCGAAACCTTAATGACTTGGAGAAGATCTGCAAAGAGGAGTGGGACAAAATCCCTCCTGAGATGTGCGCAAACCTGGTGGCCAACTACAAGAAACGTCTGACCTCTGTGATTGCCAACAAGGGTTTTGCCACCAAGTACCAAGTCATGTTTTGCAGAGGGGTCAAATACTTATTTCCCTCATTAAAATGCAAATCAATTTATAACATTTTTGACATGCGTTTTTCTGGATTTTTTTGTTGTTATTCTGTTCAAATAAATCTACCATTAAAATTATAGACTGATCATTTCTTTGTCAGTGGGCAAACGTACAAAATCAGCAGAGGATCAAATACTTTTTTCCCCTCACTGTAGACCCCATGCTCACTGATAATTTGACCAAATGCCAGCAAATAGAAGGAAAATAAAAACTATAGAGAGTACTGTAGTATGCCATAGACAGTCAATACAGTTAGACCATAGTAAGAGAGTGAAGATTACCAAATGTTCTCTTTTTGTATGGGTTGAATATAGCAGCTATGTGAAGTACAACTCATGGCAATTTTCAAACCGGATTGTTTCTGCTGTCATATAATCATTGACACTGATGTAAACAAAAATATGTGTTAAAAATGGCCTTCCTTATGCTACCACCAGCTTTCTCAACCTTTACAGTTCATTCAGCATGAGTATTGCCAGTGATGATTCTATAAAGTATGATAAATTACAAGGCAGCAGTTATAAATCTTGTGTAATTCCATAAAAATTACGCTCAATAAATGTCAATTTGCATGATGTGCATGCTTGTTTAATATACTTTTGTTGTGCTACATTATCATGCTGAACACTGTAGCCTGCATTAAAAGGAGCAGAATATGTGCTAACACAGCTGAAAGGAGGTAAACTTTCCCAAGGCTGCACACCATTTATTATTGATAAATTAAATTTTATAAAATGATTTATATTTGATCTTGATCTACATTAAACTCAAATTCACTGTCACTTTTTAGAAAACACATCTAAAACTAAATCAGTAATGTGATGAGTATTACTTTTCTGGAGAAGGTCTATGTTTGTCTGGAATTTATTTGCAGAAGTACTACTATTTCTATTAAACAGGCATAGATTTGTAAAGTATTTAAGATGTGTGTGTGTTTGTATGTATGTGTGTTCTAGGTGAAAGGGTGCCAGAGCCTCCACCTCCAAAGGATGGACGGAGAAGAAAATCCAGGCTAAAAGGAAAAGTGTGTGGACAGTGTGAAGCTCGAACCGCTGGACTGGTGAGTCATAATTCGTCCATATTCTACATGAAACAGACTGTTTAATCCAATCATCATATAGCCATCCATCCTTCTATCCACCTAGATATCTATATCTATCTACTGTACCTGCTTATTCATATTCACATATCTATTAAATGTTGCCCCTTAGAATAGATAAAGAAAGACACATTTGAATAGTAAGTCTATAGATAAAAGACTTAGGGTTTTATATATAGATATAAAGTGACAATAAATACATAGCACACTAGCAAAACAAATATCGGACTGATTCGTATCTAATTAGAGTGATAATGATTTAGGCCTTTTTCATTTCGCTCTAGGTTGTTTACAATAAAATAAAAGGTCACACATTTCCCAATTCACTTGCTTAGATTTTCTCATTTTAACAATTAAAAATGAGACCAAATGCATCTTTAAACTGTATTTCTAAATCCATCCATCCATCCACAAAATGGGTATCCCACCTTTAAACCCATTTTATCCAATTCTATATATATATATTCTTGTTTATCAATCTGTCCCCCTCTTTTTACAATGTCTTTACTATAGTATACTACAATAAACTATTATAGTAAGAAAGAAAGAAAGAAAGAAAGAAAGAAAGAAAGAAAGAAAGAAAGAAAAAGGAAACAATGGAAGGAAAAGAAACTTCCATAGATGATTGGAGAAACATTTTCAAGAATGTAGCAGTTGCCTTGACTCACTTTTGCTAGACCAGCCATCCATCCAGATGCTCCATCCAGCCATCTGTCAGTGCAGTTCACATATATTAGTAACAGTGATAAGTCTGTGTGCAACTCACCCTGGCAAAGTTCAGGGACTCTTTGACTGTCTGACTCAGAGGAAATGGGATGACTTATGTGTGTGCTGTGAAAGAGAGATATGGCTTCTATTTTCTTATCACCGTGGTGGATTGTGGTGTTATGAGGCCCGTGTTCTCTACTACTACTACTACTACACCCACATGCATACTCACACACAGCGTGATGATGGCTCTGCACTTTTATCTTTCTCTAAACACACACTTCTGCACTGCAACTTCTTCCTAGACTACAGATTCAATCCCTGTCACTCTTTTCTCTCATAGCTCAGTTTTACTATTCTGTCTAAAACCCGTCACCTGATTTTTTTCACTGGTCCTCTGTGTGTGTGTGTGTGTGTGTGTGTGTGTGTGTGTGTGTGTGTGTGTGTGTGTGTGTGTGAGAGAGAGAGAGAGAGAGAGAGAGAGAGAGAGAGAGAGAGAGAGAGCGAGCAAGTGAAAGAGAGGCATTACAGTTTTGACTTGGCACGTAAAGCCAGGTTAAGCTGAGCAACATCATGTTGTACAGCAAGATACTTCAGTATCATTATAGATAGATTCATAGATAGACAGAGAGAGAGAGAGAGAGAGACAGAGAGAGAGAGAGAGAGAGAGAGAGAGAGAGAGAGAGAGAGAGAGAGAGCAAGTACTGTAGTGTAGCTCACTAATGTTGATAATGAATGTTGATCACTAATGTTATAGCCAAAGGTTTGTAGACACCTGACTATAACACCCATATTGTATAGGACACAATTTTATAGGATGTCTTTGTATGCTGTAGCATTATAATTTCTAATTTCCCTTAGTTGGAACTAAGGGGCCCAAACTTGTTCCAGAATGACAGTGCCAACAACTCTAACCAATGTGTTTACTTTTACTTGTCCCATTAGTCCTAACTGCATGCACTATAATATGCAAGTCCTCTACTAGGAGTTAGTTTAGCCCTGTGACTCAGTCTATAGCTTTGTCACATTGACACAGCTGTGTCATCATGACATCAACTCGTCAACTTGCTCACTTTGTTTTACGTCATCACCACGGCACACCCACATCACGATGGCATCTGTTCTTTGATGAGCCACACTACTCCTCTACTGATTTTGTTGCAATATATCACTTTCTCTTTAAAAAATATATCGCTTGCTCTCTCCTACATTCTGCATACTCCTAAGCATATGTCCTCAGTTCATCCTGAAACTATCATGCATATATTGCTCTGTCACACATCAACAGATTCCTACTAAACCATCCTGGGGTTTACACCCGGGTCCTACTCCAGCTAACCATGAGTATTTATTGACTGCTTCAGTTGAAGCTATGCTGATCACAGAGACGACCAGAATATTTATGTCTATTGCTAGCTGCTAAAATCTATTCCCTAGACAGTTTTCAGTGCCTGCCTGAGAATGATATCCCATGCCACACACACACACCCTGAATCTTGGTTTCCCCAAGATTCCTTCCTTCTAACAGAGTCCAATGGATTATTTCCTTGTTTGCTCACTTACTGTTAAGGTACTGTCGTCTCTAGGTCTTCTTTGGAACAACGTTGTTTCAGAAGTGCTTCAAAAACAATGCTTATTTTTGCTGTGACCAAGTCCCATCTCCTCAGCATCACTTCATCAGTCCCTACATAAACATTGTCCAGTACATCAAGTTCTACATATCACTTTGGTTTTGTCTCTCATACAAAAAAAACCAAGAGACAGGATGGCATCCCTCTTACTAGCCTTATCAAAATCACCCTTCATGTAACTCCTAAAACGTGTGGAAGCTATACTCCACCATCGTCAATGCCCTTTTTTGGGGCATGAATTAGCGATTATCCATATGGTCATTAAGATGCTCATATCGATAAGTCAGATGCTATTTATTTGCTATCTCACTTGCCATTCAAAATGCATAAGCTTGGCTTCTGAATTTAACCAAATCCTTAATTCCATCCTCTGATCCAGTAAGCTTAAGAGGAAATTCTAAGCAGTGACATTGTGATGCAGTAGGTAGCACTGTTGCCTCACAGCTCCGGGGTCCCTAGTTCTGATCATGGGTGTTTTTGTGCATGTTGTCCCTATGTATTGGTTACATATTGGTTTTCCAGTTTCCAGTAGGTGGATTGGCTTGCTAATTTGCCCCTTTTCTGAATGAGTGTGTGCATGGTGCTTTGCGATGGACATCCCATCCAGGATGTATTTGCATCCCATCTTGGATGTATTTGCACCTCATGCCTAGTGCTCTCAGGATCCACCACAGCCCTGACCCTCCCGCATAGGGGATTGGATGAGAATGTGCCATTGAACACCAAAGATTAGAGATTTATATTTAATTCATATCAGAAGACCTCAAGATCAGTGCTGTATATCTCATTAATATCTAAAGACTGAGATCAAGCTGAGATCACTGGGCACTCTTCATCCATGCATATTGCATCAATCTGCAGTCTGCATCATTTTAAGTCCTTATTTGCTCTGGCTCTATAGCATAGTTTTCAAAGTTCTCTACCCTTTATATCAGTACAGTATGTGATTTACTTTCTGTACAATAGCTTCAGTTGTAGGTGCTGTCTTTTCTGCTGTACTTGATCTAATTACAGTTATTATCGCCAGTGGTGGCTGGTGCTAAATGTTTTTGGGGGAGCGCAAACAAACTGAAAATCACACCGTTAGTAATTCGGGTCTGAATGTTCCGCAAAGCTAAGCTTCCCAAAAAACTGTAGCATCATAGCATAGTCAAGATGGTGCAGCTACTTTCATGCCATTTTCATTTTTCAGAAAGATATTTAAGTCTCGTACCCCTGATACCAGGACTTTGAAACAGCAAACAAAGAAAACAATAAAAGGCAAAACTTATATATCATCTTTTTAGTAACACTTATTTTTCCAGCTGTTTGTTGCCCCCGTCCCAAATTTTTTGAGAGTTATTGTAGCCATCAAATTCTAAATTACCTTATTTTTTTCTTAAAATGGTACATTTGCTCAATTTAAACATTTTATATGTTTTCTATGTTCTATTGTGAATAACATATGGGTGTATGAGATTTGAAAATGATTGCATTCTGTTTTTATTTACATTTTACAGAGCATCCCAACTTTTTTGGAATTGGGTTGAAAAGCCAGGGAGGAAGAGAGGGAGGGAGGGGGAGGGAGAGAGAGAGAGAGCATTGCTGTTAGCGTACATTAAAAGTAATAAACAAAGTTGGCTTGCTTCTTTTATAACCATTTCGGCCTTGTCTCAAATCATATTCCTCATCTCGTCTTCTTCACTCGTTTCATTTTTGAAAACAAATAATGAGCTCCCTGAAGATACCGACATCTAGTGTTTCCCCTCATTTCAATATTTATTAAGGCCAAGCCGAAATGAAAGCACAAGATTTCCCTGCATGAAGTCTGCATGAAGCCTGAAGTTTTTATGCTCCTTGTTAGCTTGATTTTAATGTATATTTATAACACATTCCCACACACACACACACACCTGGCTGAGAGTTGAGGCTCTTTGGCCATGTGTTTACACATTGCTTGCTATCTAAATATGATCACATGGTTTGGTTTGGTGTCTGGTTGTGGGTGGAGTTTGACTGCTGGTGGAGATGAGTGGCTTGAATTAATTTCTTGGACCTTCTTGTCTGTCAGGTCAGGTCAGGTCACGTCAGGTCACGTCAGGTCACGTCACGTCACGTCACGTCACGATTAGCTGCCAGAACAAAATCTCCCATAAATTCTCAATTGGGTTCAGATCTGGTGACTGTGAACATCATAGCATATGACTGATCATTTTATCAATAATTTTATCAAACCATTCAGTGACTACGCTAGGATTGGGGCATTACCATCCTGGAAGAGAATACTAAAGCCTAACATGTAAAGAAATAACATATGATGATATGTGATGTTATAGAAATACCATCCACAGTGGTAGGGTGATTTATAATTACATTTAATGTTGTGGAACATTCCTGTTGTAACGTACGTTATAGCAACTACAAACAATCTTTCCCTCACCAGCCTCTGCTTTTTTCTCTCTCTTGAAGGTAATAAGTAAAAAAAAACTTTTCACATTACTGAGAAACAGGGGGAAAAGAATCCTTTGTCCTGAAGACAAAGGATTTGTCCTGTAATATGGCGGAAAACTTATTGACTGTTACAACATGCTGAGACCTGAGACTGAAACCATACATGATAATTAAATGACTCCTAACAGAAAACTTCACCATATCAATAATTACATGTATTTTTCTTTTGTTAAATAACACGAATCTGTTTATTATTAGACTTGTATTATGGGAAAATTCAAGCATGTTCCTCATTATAAGACAGCAAATGTTTAAAAGTTATAGAAGAACAAATTAATCTCTGGGGAGCATTTTAAAGAATAATTTATTGTAATTGTTTCTGTTTTTAAAACTTCAAATTTGACCATTTGTGGTTATGTGTTTGTTTAAAAGGTGTGTGCAGAATGCACAGAGGATTATTGTGTCGGCTGCTTTGCCAAATTCCACCAGAAGGGGGCACTAAGGGTCCATCATATTATTCCCATGCAGGTGAGAAGCAGTTCACACACAAAGGAAAACACATCCAAACACAAACACACACACACACACACACCACACCACATCCGCGTCTTTCCGCAAACACCAGCAGCAATTGTGCTTGTCCTTTTCCATCTCGCCATTAACGGTCTCTCTCTCTCTCTGCATCCAACTTTGATTACACACATCTGTATACGGGACTGGAGAGTAAACACACATACATACACACACAGACAGTCAGGCCATCAGAGTGGTGCAGATGAGTTCAAAGACAAACATGCAGGCATTTGTTTTAGAGATTGCAGAAGCTGCACAGTATTTGAATTGAAGGTTTTTTTTATTGACATATGTCTGAGAGTTATTGTGGCTGTGTGTGTGTGTGTGTGTGTGTGTGTGTGTGTGTGTGTGTATTCACAGTCCAGCCCTGACACAAGCATGTATTTAGCTTTTAGGGAGGACCATATGGACCAATAATGATATGAATCCAGTTTTGACATTGTGGAGACTTTAGTTTTTCCCCACGAAGGGTAAAGGTTGGTGTTCACCCAGATGGTTTCACCAGGGGGCATTGTGGAACTGAAAGTTGACCTTACAATTGAAGCTAGCTTATCTTCTGGTTTTTGAAACTTTATTCAATTTAGCATTTAAGTTAATAAAATGTAAGTATTCATATCTTTATTATTGAATTAATTATGTAATTTGAGCTTGAATACCATAGCCATAAAGTCAAGAGAGCAAAATTGGCTATGATCTCTGGGTGGAAGGGATTGCATTACTTGCTCCCCTTGTCAGTCACAGTTACGCTAGGTAATTTTGGACATCTTTCAGCTCATGAATGTGGAAGAGGGCCGATAACCCATTCCTCCGAGTGCATTACATTGCCCTGTGATGTAACATGAGCAGCAACTCCAAAAGATACAGAGGTTCCTAAATTTCCCCTACGGGGAATTAATAAAGTTATAGCTTATCTTATCTTAACAACATGTGTCTCAGAGGAAGCACCTGATAGCCTTTACTCTCCTTGTTGGAAGCTGTCAGATCATAGGGGAGAGTTAACTGAAGGGTAGGAATTGGCAGGTTACCAAATCAGGGAGAAAACTGGGGTAAAATATAAAATAGCATTGTTAAGCTTGATATCTTTGTTCAATATATTCTATTTTTTTTAATTATCCACTTATAGAAGCTATGAGCTATGTGAGTAAAATATTGCTGGTACTGTATGCACGTAGTGAACCCCTGATACTGGCATGTACTGTATTTAGCTTTTTGTTTTAGACTCTAGTATAAGTGACATTTCAATTTCCCTAATTTTCTTTGCTGTTTAAGGCAGGTGATAGATGTTCACTATAATAAGATCATAGGCTGACAACAGCTATGACTGAATGATTGACCTAATCTCATTTCCAAGCTAGTGGTGTGGCAGAAATTTAGTCATAAAAAGCAGTGTCAGTTATATAGATTGCTCATTCCGGCTACACAGGATCTTCCTTTATAAACACTGTACACTTACTCGCATACGTTATCCTAGCAACATGTAGATCTACAGTTAGAAACTATAGCTCATCATTTCCAATACAATGTGTATAAAACCATTTCAACATACAGATGGATGACAAATGAAAGGAAAAACTAAATAAAGTGAATTAGTAAGGTGTTTGACCACTACCAACAGCTTTGCTTTGGAAGCAGTTCTACAAATTTGTGGCACTGTACTGGAGAGAAGAACATCATTCATCCAAAAGATATTCCCTCAGCTGATGTTTTGTTGCTGGTAGAGGACAGTGCTCTAAGTCACTGTAATGTCATAGGTGTCCAATTAGACTGAGAACTGGTGACTGTAAATACTATAGCATATGATATCATACTCTATAAACTATTCAGTGAGCCCTCGTGCCCTGTGGGTGGGAGTGGAGTCATCCCTGAATAGACCACCAGGACAGAAATGTTTCATCATAGGATAAAGTTAATCAGTCAGAATAATAGTAACTATTATTAGCAGTTAATCATAAATAGTTAAATTGCCAACTAGTTTGGTAGTTAGCTTCAGTAAAGTAAGGCATTAAAGAAGGACGTGTGTACCTGTTTTGCTAGAAAAATTAAAAAAGTAATTGAAAGTAGATAAAATATTCCCTTCGTATATCTTTATTACCTTGAAATTATCTGTGTGTGTGTGTGTGTGTGTGTGTGTGTGTGTGTGTGTGTGTGTGTGTGTGTGTGTGTTATATTACAGCACTGGTATTAAATTAGGTGAGTGTAGTTACTGATGCAATCAAGACCTGAAGTAGTTGCACTGTATGTTGGAACAAATGAACATACACAAAGAGAAAAAGAAAGAAAGAAAGAGAGAGAGAGAGAGAGAGAGAGAGAGAGAGGGAGAGAGAGAGAGACTTCTTGATGACCATATACAAAAAATATCAGTCTCTGATACATTACTGGTGATACAAGGGCTTTGTGCAGTCTGTGTGTGTGTGTGTGTGTGTGTGTGTGTGTGTAAGGATTAGGCTTTGCTTGTGCTGGTTGTGAGGTGGTTGTAATGAGCTGCTCTCCTCCCGCTGCTCTAGTTCAGAGCCACTGAACCACAGACTAAGACACACACACACACACACACACACACACACACACACACACACACACACACACACACACACACACACACACACACACACACACACACACACACACACACTTGCAATGGAGGTAGGTGTCAGCTCCTATTATACTCAGTGTTCCAGATACACACACACACACACACACACAGACAGCTGATCACTTTGTGGTCTTACTGTCAGGGAATACAGTACATTACAGCCGAAGCCAAAATGTGTGTGCCTCTATGCCTGTGTTACATAAATATGTTATGTATTCATGTGCAATGCATAAAGCACCTGTATTGTCATAAAGCACCGCTGCGTCTTTCCAAATTAAATATTTGCATAGAAATCAATCACAATTTTAAAAGCAAACAGTGCAACAACAGTCACTGGGTGTGTAGAACAATTTATGGTAGAAGATAATGGGACAGTATGTAGTGTGACAGCTTCATTTTACAAAATAAACAAGGGAAACTAGATAAGCTGCTAGCAGGCATTAAATAACTACATTTGTTGGAAGGCTTGGCTTGGGGCATAACTGAAATGCATAACAAAATTCATAAAAACTGTGGGCTGTATGGTCAGATTGCTTCCTAACAGCTCCAGGGTACAGGGTTTGATCCTGAGCATGCGTTACTGTCTTTGCAGATTTTTGCTTTTTTTTCATTGTGTCTATATGGGTTTCTTCTAGGTTTTCTTGTGTTCTGTCACCACATAAATCCTTGATGATGGATGGATTGGCTATTTTAAATTGCCCCTAGATGTCAGTGTGTGTGCTTGTCTGTACTGTATGTGTGATGCCCTGTTATGGACTGGCATCGCATCCCTGTTTTGCTCTGTGTTCCTGGGATATGCTCCAGATCCACCAGGACCCAGACCAGGGTAAAGCACTCACTGAAAATTAATGAATAAAAATTCTGTTAGCAGCATTGAAGGTTCAAATTAAGCACTCTTTGGAGAATTGGTGCTTTGATTATCATGCCATGGCAGCTAATCACAAAGATTGGAATGCCATATCAGTGTGCTCTGCCCAGAACTCCTGTCTGATCCATAATAAAACAATATCATCAGGATTTATTAGAGTACAGATTGAATTCTAATGTAAGTGGGCCAGCAATTTTCAGGCAAAGCATAAAGCCAGAATGAGTGCAACACTATTATAAAAAATATCCATTAAAATAAAAGTGGCATTGGAAGATGTTGTACTGTTTTGCTTGTATCACTTTGGTACATTCAATTTTACAAGCCTTTTAAAATACAGCTACATTAGTTTAGAGTTAGGGTTAAATTTAGGTGTAGCATATCATTAATTAGCTGCAGTAATACTTACTGTTTGTCAATAGAAGATCCTCATAAGGATAGTAAGAAAAAAGTGTGCGTGTGTGCGTGTGCGTGAGTGAGAGAGAGAAAAAGCTTAGCCAGAATCAAAGGTGAATGCTTGGCGGGCCACATTGAATCTGGATTAGAGGAATGTGACCACTGAGGCAGGTTTCGGCACTCCTAATCCTGTTTGATTTGCCTTCATCAAAAAATGAGAAAAAGGAACATGAGGAAAAAAATAATCACAACACCACCCATGAATTTGCTCTCGAGTTTGATCCCTGTGGTGTGAGTCCTGTTTCTCTAGAGATGCAGTCATCAGTTTTCTTTTCTCTTTTTAGATTGCATGGTGTTTTAGATTTACATGCTACATTTATTCATGTATTTTTGGCAGACACTTTTAGGACTTAAACGGAGGCAAAATCCAAACCAAGCATATAGCCTAGCAGTAAAGAGTAAAACAGTGACTCTCTGACAGTTCTAGGATTTGAACTAATAAACCTTGGTATTCCTGGTATTTAAGCTCAAAACCTTCTGGTCACTAGTGTGTCTCTGACAGATATTTAAGCTCAGCATCTTCCAGCCATTACTGGATATGTGGAAGATTTTAATTCATAAGCCTGAGGATCTCTGAGAACATTAGTTTTTGCACTTACAGCTTTCTGAGTATAAACTTCTTATAACCTTCCAGTTATATTTGGTTTCTGGAAAATATAAGTCATAATCTTCCTGTCATGATTTCCCCTTGAAGCAGCGTGCTCTAAGCGCGAATGTGCGAGCACCTGCTTTTCCATTGTTGACATTAGTGACATCTGGACACGTGTGTTTTGTTTATGTTTCTGTCATGTCTCCCTGTTCTGTCATTGGCTGGGATTTCACGTGTGTCTGTATTGCCCTCAGCTGCTAGCAGTTTAGACACTGATCAAGTCCACATATATACCACGCGCCTCCTAGCACACAACGCGGAAGATTATCGTAGCGTTAGATTAGTTCGTTTAGTACTCATAGTCACGTTCCATGTTTAGAGTTAGTTCATGCTGGATTATCCGCTCCCAGTTCCTCGTCATAGTTCATGTTTCTCATTTTGTTTATTGACCCTGTTTTCCGTGACCACGACCTTGATTCATGTTTAACCCTGTGTATGCCTGTTTGCCGATCGCCTGACCTGTGCCTGTTTTGGATTACATTTTTGGATCACGTTTTGGATTTGTCTGCCTGTCTCTCTTTTAAAATAAACAACTGTTCATACTGCACTTGCATCCGTCCTATATCCGCTCCGTCACGATACGTGACAGAATCTTCCGCCCTAACATGGATGCAGCAGGAGGACAGGGGAGACATCACGCTACAACGGGAGTAGCAGGACAATATCTTATCGGGAAACGTTCCGATTACTGGCCGCATTTCTTGTCCGTGCAGTTTCCTCAGCGGTACGCCATTGAACTGCCGCCAGAGACAGCGGGATTGGGGAGCTACCCGCTGGAGTTCCTCTTCAGCTGCCAGGAATATTTCTGCAGCCTGGTGTATCCCAAGCCTACTAAGAGACAGTGGATCGGGTTCTCGGTGTCCAGGTTTTGCGGTCTGGCCCGTGACTGGGCGGAGCAGCTGGTGAGCACTGGGTCCTCTGCCCTCCAGGATGTCACTCAATTTGCAGAACTTTTTATGGAGGAGTTCACGCAACCAGGGCAGCTTCATGGTCTGGATTTACTGGGGTGGAGAGTCAATGGACAGCCCCAGCCTGACCTGCCCTTTAACCTCTATTATGAGGGGATTGACAGGTCAGCCTCCACCAATCTGCTTCAGTTTCCAGCCAACGTGGAGGAGGTGGCACCGACATGCATGTCTGAGGGCTGCAGGAGGGAGACCAAGCTACAATGCCCTACCTGCAAAAAACTGGGTCTCCAGGAAGCATTCTACTGCTCTCATGAATGCTTCATGAGCAGCTGGAGGGAGCATGAGAAACTCCACCGGAGAGCCCGTGCAGAGATATAGCCCGGGGTCAACAGGGTGACCTCGGAGCGCCCATCGGAGGTCTCAGCACCTGAGCCCCAGCCGGAGGTGAACCTGGTGACCTCAGAGCTCGATCCTGAGACCCACAAGGTGGGTTCACCTGCCGAGCTTCAGCTAGAGGTCAACAGGGCGGCCCCAGCATCAGAGCCCCAGCCGAAGGTTAACCTGGCGACCTCAGAGCTCGAACCTGAGACCCATGAGGTGGGCTCACCTGCCGAGCTCCAGCTAGAGGTCAACAGGGAGGCTCCAGCACCAGAGCTCAACCCTGAGGTCCAAGTCCAGTCTCCAGTCTCTGAAGTCCAAGTCAAGTCTCAAGTCTGTGAAATCCAAGTCAAGTCTCAAGTCCCTGAGGTCCAAGTCAAGTCTCAAGTCCCTGAGGTCCAAGTCCAAGTGAAGTCTCCAGTCTCTGAAGTCCAAGTCAAGTCTCATGTCTCTGAAATCCAAGTCAAGTCTCAAGTCCCTGAGGTCCAAGTCCATGTCAAGTCTCCAGGCACTGAAGTCCAAGTCAAGTCTCAAGTCTCTGAAATCCAAGTCAAGTCTCAAGTCCCTGAGGTCCAAGTCCAAGTCAAGTCTCCAGGCACTGAAGTCCAAGTCAAGTCTCTTAAATCCAAGTCAAGTCTCAAGTCCCTGAGGTCCAAGTCCAAGTCAAGTCTCATGTCCCTGAGGTCCAAGTCAAGTCTCCAGTCTCTGAAGTCCAAGTCAAGTCTCAAGTCTCTGAAATCCAAGTCAAGTCTCAAGTCCCTGAGGTCCAAGTCCAAGTCAAGTCCCAAGTCTCTGAAATCCAAGTCAAGTCCCAAGTCTCTGAAATCCAAGTCAAGTCTCAAGTCCCTGAGGTCCAAGTCCAAGTCAAGTCTCAAGTCCCTGAGGTCCAAGTCAAGTCTCCAGTCTCTGAAGTCCAAGTCAAGTCAAGTTCCTGATGTCACGTCCAAGCCTGCTGATCCAGTTGACCAAATTCCACTAATATCTAAGCCTAACAACCAAGTTCTGCTCACGCCCAAGTCTACTGACATGGCTGACCACGTTCTGCTCACACCCAAGTTTACTGATACGGCCAACCAAGTTCTGCTCAAGCCCAAGTCTACTGATATGGCTGACCAAGTTCTGCTCATGCCTGAGTCTACTGATATGGTCGACCAAGTTCTGCTCACTCCCAAGTCTAACGACACGGCCGACCACATTCTGCTCAAGCCCGAGTCTACTGACCCGGTTGCCCAAGTTCAGCCCAAGACCAAGTCTACTGACCCGGTCGCCCAAGTTCAGCCCACGCCCAGGTCTACCGACCCGGTCGCCCAAGTTCAGCCCACGCCCAAGTCTACCAACCCGGTCGCCCAAGTTCAGCCCACGCCCAAGTCTACCGACCCGGTCGCCCAAGTTCTGCTCAAGCCCAAGTCTACTGATATGGCCAACCAAGTTCTGCTCACGCCCAAGTCTAACGACACGGCCGACCAAGTTCTGCTCACGCCCGAGTCTGCTGACACGGACAACCAAGCTCTGCTTTCATGCTCCGCCGAGGACTTTGCTCAGCCTGCCTGCCCTGCTGTGGTCATCGCTCTGCCTTCATGCTCCGCTGAGGACTTCGCCCAGCCTGTCTGCCCGGCTGTGGTCGTCGCTCAGCCTGCCTGCCCTGCTGTGGTCGTCGCTCTGCCTTCATGCTCCGCCGAGAACTTCACCCAGCCTGTCTGCCCAGCTGTGGTCGTCGCTCAGCCTGCCTGCCCTGCTGTGGTCGTCGCTCCGCTTTCATGCTCCGCCGAGGACTTCGCTCAGCCTGCCTGCCCGGCTGTGGACGTCGCTCTGCCTTCATGCTCCGCCGAGGACTTCGCTCAGCCTGCCTGCTCGGCTGTGGTCGTCGCTCTGCCTCCCTGTTCAGCCAGGGACGTCGCTCCGCTTCCCTGCGCCACCAAGAACACCGTGCGGTTTCCTGGCTCTGCTTGGGACATTCAGCCCAGGGGCCGGGGCCGACAATGAAATGGGATGACTCATGGCACTCCGGGTGGAGTGCCTTTGGGGGAGGGGTTCTGTCATGATTTCCCCTTGAAGCAGCGTGCTCTAAGTGCGAATGCGCGAGCACCTGCTTTTTCATTGTTGACAGTAGTGACATCTGGACACGTGTGTTTTGTTTATGTTTCTGTCATGTCTCCTCCCTGTTCTGTCATTGGCTGGGATTTCACGTGTGTCTGTATTGACCTCAGCTGCTAGCAGTTTAGATGCTGATCAAGTCCACATATACCGCGCGCCTCCCAGCACACAACGCGGAAGATTATCGTAGCGTTAGATTAGTTCGTTTAGTAGTCATAGTCACGTTCCATGTTTAGAGTTAGTTCACGCTGGATTATCCGCTCCCAGTTCCTCGTCATAGTTCATGTTTCTCATTTTGTTTATTGACCCTGTTTTCCGTGACCACGACCTTGATTCATGTTTAACCCTGTGTATGCCTGTTTGCCGATCGCCTGACCTGTGCCTGTTTTGGATTACATTTTTGGATCACGTTTTGGATTTGTCTGCCTGTCTCTCTTTTAAAATAAACACTGTTCATACTGCACTTGCATCCGTCCTATCTCCACTCCATCACGATACGCGACACTTCCAGTCAACATTGGGAACAGATGATGATGCGACATGTGGATGGGTCAACAGGGACAAAAACAGCGCAGACCTGACCGGAGGGCTTTTCGTATGCAAATGTATAAACACCTAATAAGAACTGATTTTATTTGAGTACTCACAAATCCAATATTTTCCTCATTATTTAGCCCGCATTATTGGATTAAATTAGTGAAGAATCTTAATATTGTGCAAAATATTTCTTTCCAGGCTGAGCTCCATACCTCCATCAGCACAATTGATGTGGTGAATCGTTTTCAGATGAAGATTGAAGGTGGAGAAGACGAAGACAGTGGTGATGGAGGAACAAATCCAGAATGCAGAGCAATCTCTACAATTTTCCAGCCTGTTTCTGATAACCAGATGCATGGCATACGAGTATGACACACACACACACACACACACACACACACACACACACACACAGTGGGGGAAATAAGTATTGAACATGTCAACATTTTTTTCAGTAAATATATTTCCAATGAGTCTATTCACATGAAATTCTCACCAGACATCAGTATTAACTCAAGAAATCTGAAAATATAATGAATTCACAACATTAAAGTTAAATAAAGCTATGTGCAATAAAGTGGAATGACACAGGAAAAAAGTATTGAACACGCTAAGAAAAAGCAGTTCTTCAAGGCAAGGTAAGGCAAGGAACCAACTGAAATCCATAAGTAGTTAGAAAGTAATTATACCTCCTATCTGTGCAAATTAATATCAGAAGCTGGCGTGTCATGTACCTTAAGGCCATGGTCATTAAGTGCACACTCACTGCCAGGCCAAGGCGTTGATAATGCAAAGCTGGCACCAGTCTAGTGGTGCTGGAGGTTCGGAGGGACCGTGGTGCAGTATGGGGTGTGATAAGTGATTTGAGGTAAGTGGGTGTTGGTCCATTTTTGGCTTTGTAGGCAAGCATCAGAATTTTCAATCTGATGCAGGCAGCTACAAGAAGCCAGTGGAGGGAGTGTAGCAATGGGGTGGTATGGGAGAACTTTGAAAGGTTGAAAGCAAGTTGAGCAGCTGCATTCTGGATCAGTTGCATAGGTTGAATGGCACCCAGAGGCAGACCTGCCAGGAGTGAGTTGCAGTAGTCCAGTGTCAAAATGACAAGAGACTGAACCAGCACCTGATTCTATGGTTTAGCACCATGTAGCTTCTCAGTGACAGCCAAAAGGGCAGTCTCTGTGGAATGTGCTGCTTTGAAGCCAGATTGGTTAGAATCTTGGAGGTTGTTCTGTGAGCGGTACAGAGACAGTTGATTGTAGACAGTGCGTTCAAGGATTTTAGAAAGAAAAGAGAGAAGTGATACCAGTCAGTAGTTGCCGATGTTGGAGGGATCCAGAGTGGGTATCTTAATGATGGGAATACTGTACAAACACTGGTAGGTGTGTCAAGAAATGAGGACATGGGAGCCATGCTTTGGAGAGCATGACTTGATTTTTTTTTTTCCTCTCTCTCTGTTTACCGGGGTGCTTTTCATTACCTTGTTTGGGAAAAAGCCACGCACGCAGGCACACATGCACGTGTAACAGGTATAGAAAACACTCCTTAAATTTAATGTGTAGAATTACACAAAAAGGAGAGGTGTACCTGATGTGACTGTCTGTTTGTGTGAGTGCTTTCCCTTTTGGTTGTCGTGATGTCATTGGGTTGTGTAATTTCCTGTTTTGGCTGCTCCTCCTCTTCCCTTTCATGTTATGGTTGAATGGGAGAGGTAGGATTTTATTTAGCTCTGATTAATCTAATTTCATCTTTATTTGAAACATCATTTATATACTTATTTACTCATTTTAATTTGTATATAATATATATGTATATTGTTATTTTATTTATCTGTGTGATTTTTTTTGTGTTTTGTTTCAACATGTGCTCCCCCCCGCCCTTTTGTGTTATGGTTGAATGGGAGAGGTGCTCCCCCCTTTCGTGTTATGGTTGAATGGGAGAGTGCTCCGCCCTTTCGTGTTATGGTTGAATGGGAGAGAGAGAGGAGAGAATAAATGAGAAGTCGACCCAGTTGCCGTCCACCTTTTTCTTTGGATAAAATAAAACACAACGCAGACTACAACCAGTTACACATGCACACACAAGATGTTGCGTGAGCTTCAAACTGTGGGAAGCACCTTTGCGTGTGACCGGTATCTGAAGTCTGTGTAAAATCATACATATTTATAGGCCTGCCGTGGTCAGTTGATGTGGCATTTCACGCATAGCATGACTATAAATAGCACTTGTAAACCATGTCATCAACTTCTCTTTGTTTGAAGTGAAGATGCAATTTACAGGCATACCTCAGTGTGACAAAGCTACACGATGTCTTGTTACCTTCTCAGGGAACAGGGTCATAACCCAAATGTTCCCTTTCAAAGGTAATTCACTGTTGCGTGAGCTTCACGCTGTGGGTAAGACTATACCTACTCTGTCATACTGAGGGTATGGCATGTCCAAAAAGGTCAGAGTCTGAGGGTCACTGCAAAACCCTCGACACTGGGGTGGAATCTATATCTAAACTGTAATACCGAATGAATGTGTGTGATGTAGACCACTCCGCCGCAGAAGAAACATCCTGTAAGGGTACCCCTTTGGATAAGCCTTTGAGGAGGTGACCCCCCTAGTGGAATGAGCCCTTATACCCAGAGGCATAGCGAGACTGCATGTGTGATAAGCAATAGATATTGCTTCCACTATCCAATTAGAGATGCGCTGCTATGGCACAGTATCACCTCTACGGTCAATGCCAAAGCAGAGCAGCAACTGCGCCGACTTATGCCAGTGGCCGGAGAGGAGGATGTAAGTACTAAAGAGTCCTTACTGGACACAGTAGGTGCAATCTTTCTTGTTCTGGTGTAAGGAACGGAGGAGGGCAGAAAGCCTACAACAGTACCGGCTGGGCAGCAGACATAGGCACTTTAGGAATATAATCTGGCCTAGGACATAGGAGTGTCTTGGCTAATCCAGGGGAAAAGTCAAGGCAGGAAGGGACAACAGAGAGAGCTTGCAGATCTCCTACTTGTTTGAGAGATGTCTAGGCCAGCAGAAGCTTCTGAGTTTAGAGTCAGAAGTTTCTCTGAGGCTTCTCTAAGGGCTCAAATGGGGCACCTGACAGACCTTCCAGGACCACAGAAAAGGTCCCAGGAAGGTATGTGTGGACTGCAGATGGGCCTCAGCCATCTGGCACCATGATGTTGAGGATGTTGCCCCACAGAGGCTCCATCAATAGGGGCATGGCTGGCCAAAATGGTGGCCACATAGACCCTAATTGTAGAAGGAGCCAACCCTGCTAAGAAATGTCCTTGTAAGAACTCCAGGACTGTAGCTATTGTGCAGTTTACTGGGTCTAACTAACGTTCCTCATACCACGAGACAAAAAGTGGCCACTTGAAAGCACACAATTTTCTCATGGATGGAGCTCTATCGTTTAACATGGTCTCTACAACCTCGGTTGAGAGACCGGAATCTATGAGCTGGTGTCCCTCAGGGCCATGTGTGTACCATGGCATCCAGCCCTAATGGTGCGGGAGGAGTGAGGGCGAACCATAATGGGCAGTGTGTTGTCTCCTCGGAGGCAAACACATCCACTTCCGCTTGGCAGAACCTCCGTCATATGGACTCCACCACCTATGGATGAAGCATCCAATCATCAGGCCTCAGCCCCTGGCTTGACAGGATGTCTGCCCCCACATTCCTGTTGCCCAGAATGTACATTGTATTCACTGACAAAAACTTTGTCTCCGCTCAGAGAAGTTGCGCCACTCAGTTGCACCTGCCTGAAGAGGGGGCATGAATGTAAATCTCCCTGGTGGATAATATATTAGACCACCGCTTTATTGTCTGTCACAACTAACACATGGTGACCTCTGAACTGAGGTAATATATTTTTGTGCTAGGAATACAGACCTTATGTATGTCACTCTAGATAAGGTCTGCTCCAGAGACCGTGAGCTTGCTGGCCATGTAAGATTGTGCCCCAGCCTATGAGGGAGGCATTTGTCATTACCGTCTTGCGGTAAGGAGATGCCCCTAGAGTGTGACCCGAGGCTAGAAACCGGGGCCACCTCCAAACTCTCAGAGCACATAGGCATCATTGCATGACACTGATTACTTTCAGGGGTTTCTTCCTCGGATGAAATCCCCAACCTTTCTGGCACCACTGAAATGGTCTCATGTGCAATAGGCCCAGTGGTATGACGTTGGCTGCTGTCGTCATAAGCCCCAACAATCTGTTGTAGAGACTGGAGGGGATGCCCAGACCCAACTTTTTCTTGTGCAATGTTAATAGGATTGCACAATGTTGATAGGGCATATCTATCCACTATGTGTGTTGGGGATAGATATGCCTTGATTGTAGTCAAATCCCATATAACCCCTAGAAAAGCCTTCTGAACAGGAGAAAGCATACTTTTCTTGATGTTCAACCTGAGCCCCAAGCTCCTTATGTGGGTCATCCATATAGTTTCGTAAATGGATGCCCTGGAGTCACAAGCGAGCCAGAGTGGCATCCATGGACTTAGTGAAGGTGAAAAGGGATAAAGTTCAGCCAAAGTGAAGAACCCGGTATTGACACATGTTGCCTCCAAACGGAAACCTCAGGAACTTTCTATGACTGGGCAATATATCTGTGTGGAAATATGCGTCTTTTAGGTCTATCGTCACCAACCAGTCCTCAAACTGAATCTGTGGAATGATATGTTTGAGTGTCAACATCTTGAACCTGTATGTCTGAAGAGTATGGTTCAGATGACGTAGATCTAAAATTGGCTGCATACTCCCAGCTTTTTTGCAGACTGGGAAATAATGACATTGGCTGGGGGGGCCCTACTGTAATACTGTGGGCTAACTGCCATAATAAAGTCTCATCTCCTGATATCTCCCTCCGTGACCCATCAGGACTGCTTCTTTTTTGTCTGATTGGCACTGATAATATTTATTATATTAAGCCTACTAGCAGGCTGCAACTGTGACTGCCCAGTCCCCCTGGCTTTCTGTGGGCAGAGGCGGACCACCACACTCGCCTTCTGTGCCTCCCTCACACTGTGATGTGGGCGATGACGTCATCTGCACTGCTGAACAGGCCAGAAGGTTCAACAGGAGCATCCAGAAGGGAGAGCTTATCCTTATCTGCCATGCTTGAGAGGTTGAGCCATAGGTGCCTCTTCACCGCATCCATGCTACCCATAGAATGGCTGATATGATGGTCTTTTTTGCCTGATCAACCGAAGAGACAAATCTGTGGCCCAGTGAAGCTCCACTCCACACTCATTCAGCAGGTCTGCCTGGTAGGCCTGCAACACTGCCATTGTATGCAGCAATCCACAAGCGAGGCCCGCTGCTGCATAGGCTATGCCAGCCAATACTGAGGTGGTCTTACATGGCCTGGCTGGTCCCCATAATTTCGCTGCCGTTGATGTAGAGAGGTAGCTCACAAGCGCCTCCTCCACCTTTGGCATAGAAAATCTTTACCTGTATTGTTCATTCCCCATGATTGCCAAATAATCTGGCTTATAAATATGGCTGATGTATGGATTTCCCCAGAAGCATGATATTTCATGATGTACCTCTGGGGGAAAAAGGGGATTTTTTTTTTGGTGTGATGGAGTTTTATTTTTATTGGGAAGAAAGCAGTCATCCAGCCTGCCATGAGCCACTTCTTCTTCCCTGGGCCAGTCTAATTTCTAGTTTCTCAATTGCCCCAGTGATCACTTCGAGCATCTGTTTATAGGACTGAGAGCTGCTCTCCATTCTTGATGCACTGGCTCCCAGTTGGTTGATTCTCCATGCTGTAAAGAGAAGTCGCTTTGTGAGATCCAAAACCGGAACCAGAGAGTGTGATCCAGATGAAAAAGCAAGAGATGGTGGTTCCTCCTCCAGATCAATATGGGAACCCAGGATCTGAGCCGGCTGGCTGCCTCGACAGTGGCCGGCCCAGAGCCCTAAGGTTCCAAAACTCATCTCACTGTGGCTGAGAAGAGAGAGAGCCAAGCGTGTTCACAATGAGTGCAGCCAGCCCCCTCGAGGTGGTGCTGTAGCATGCTCTTCTGCCAAACACTTCACACAAAAAATGTGTCCACCCCCCGGTAATAAAATGAGACCAGTGGGTAACACACTTTCTGAACTCTCTATGGCTCATTGTGTTTGACAGGATAGTGACAGAAAAGAAAAGAAATATATGTGTATGTGTATGTGTATGTGTGTGTGTATATATATATATATATATATATATATATATATATATATATATATATATATATATATATATATATATATTTAGTATATCACAAAAGTGAGTACACCCCTCACAATTTTGTAAGTATTTGATTATATCTTTTCATGTGACAACACTGAAGAAATGACACTTTGCTACAATGAAAAAAAGTGAGTACACGCCTAAGTGAAAATGTCCAAATTGGGCCCAAAGTGTCAATATTTTGTGTGGCCACCATTATTTTCCAGCACTGCCTTAACCCTCTTGGGCATGGAGATCACCAGAGCTTCACAGGTTGCCACTGGAGCCCTCTTCCACTCCTCCATGACGACATCACGGAGCTGGTGGATGTTGGAGACCTTGTGCTCCTCCACCTTCCGTTTGAGGATGCCCCACAGATACTCAATAGGGTTTAGGTCTGGAGACATGCTTGGCCAGTCCATCACCTTCACCCTCAGCTTCTTTAGCAAGGCAGTGGTCGTTATCATGCTGGAATACTGCCCTGCGGCCCATTCTCCGAAGGGAGGGGATCATGCTCTGCTTCAGTATGTCACAGCACATGTTGGCATTCATGGTTTCCTCAATGAACTGTAGCTCTCCAGTGCTGGCAGCACTCATGCAGCCCCAGACCATGATACTCCCACCACCATGCTTGACTGTAGGCAAGAAACCCTTGTCTTTGTATTCCTCACCTGGTTGCCGCCACACATGCTTGACACCATCTGTACCAAATAAGTTTATCTTGGTCTCATCAGACCACAGGACATGGTTCCAGTAATCCATGTCCTTAGTCTGCTTGTCTTCAGCAAACTGTTTGCGGGCTTTCTTGTGCATCATCTTTAGAAGAGGCTTCCTTCTGGGACGACAGTCATGCAGACCAATTTGATGCAGTGTGCAGTGTATGGTCTGAGCACTGACAGGCTGACCCTCCACCCCTTCAACTCTGCAGCAATGCTGGCAGAACTCATATGTCTATTTCCCAAAGACAACCTTTGGATATGACGCTGAGCATGTGCACTCGACGTCTTTGGTCGACCATGGCGTGGCCTGTTCTGAGTGGAACCTGTCCTGTTAAACCACTGTATGGTCTTGGCCACAGTGCTGCAGCTCAGTGTCAGGGTCTTGGCAATCTTCTTATAGCCTAGGCCATCTTTAGGTAGAGCAACAATTCTTTTTTTCAGATCCTCAGAGAGTTCTTTGCCATGAGGTGCCATGTTGAACTTCCAGTGACCACTATGAGGGAGTGTGAGAGCAATGACACCAAATTTAACACACCTGATCCCCATTCACACCTGAGACCTTGTAACACTAACAAGTCACATGACACCAGGGAGGGAAAATGGCCAATTTGGACATTTTCAGTTAGGAGTGTATTCACTTTTGTTGCCAGTGGTCTAGACATTAATGGCTGTGTGTTGAGTTATTTTGAGGGGACAGCAAATTTACACTGTTATACAAGCTGTACACTGACTACTTTACATTGTAGCAAAGTGTCATTTCTTCAGTGTTGTCACATGAAAAGGTATAATGAAATATTAACAAAAATGTGAGGGGTGTACTCACTTTTGTGAGATACTGTGTGTATGTGTGTGTGTGTGTGTGTATATATATATATATATATATATATATATATATATATATATATATACATACATACATACATACATACATACACACACAGTAATAATAATAATAATAATTCAAATTAATTATTATTATTATTTTTTTTGCATTATGCATACTGTACCAACTTTTTCAGAATTGGGGTTGTATTTTTGTGAAAATAGAGAGAAGTGAGTTTTAGGAATGTTCACACAGACAACTAACATGTGCCTTCGCTGAAGACAAAGAAAGCTGATGAAGTGGTTTACAGGCGGCATTTATAGTCACGCGATGCGCATAATTCCACGTCACCTGACCATGGCAGTCCTATAAATAGGCGTGATTTCACACAGACTTCAGATATTGGTTGCGTGTAAAGGTACACAAAAATCACAAATTCCACAATTTTTGAGTGCATTTATGTATGTTCTCCAAAAGTTTCAGGAGGAAATGTTGTGGTTATAACAAACTGTTAGACAGTTTCACTGGATGTAATAGTGCTCCTTGCTCAAGTCAACATTAGAAGAGTAAATATAGCCTTAAGTTCGAGGTCAGAATCACTCTTATCTGGTACACACCTCTGTTTTCAGCAAACTTTTGATATTAAAACTTCATTACGTGCATATATCTCTGAATACAGCACACTGTTTTCAAACTTCAACTAACAAACTTTCAAAAGTTAATTAAGTAAATGGCATTGAATTTGTAAGTACCCATATCTGGCTTTAGGTGCTGCTTGTGAATGATGCAGATGAGGAGAATGAAGACTCCTTTCTGAGAGGCAATTTTGATGAAGAGGAATCTTCCAGAAGTTTTCAGAAGGCTCTGAATGAGTGGAGAGCAGGAAACACACATGGCAACAGAGAACATCATGAACCCAACCACAATGTACAAACTGCTCGACCAGGTAACTAACACACACACACGCACACACACACAAAATGTAGGTAGTCCCTAATTGTGCTTAAAGATCACTTGGTAAATAAGTAGTATGAGGAGAAGTATGTTTACAGATGAGACAATGACATGCTACAGTGGTGCTTAAAAGTTTGCGAATCCTTTAGAATATTCTATATTTCTGTATAAATATCACCTAAAACATCATTAGATTTTCCCACAATTCCTAAAGGTTATACAAATGAGAAAAATATAATACTTGGTCATTTATTTATTTAAAAAAAATAATCCAATATTACATATCTGTGAGTGGCAAAAGTCTGTGAACCTTTGCTATTAGTATCTGGTGTGACATTGTGCAGCAGTAACTGCAACTAATTGTTTCTGGTCAGAAACATTTCTGGCTACTAGTTTAAGGCTAGGCATTATAAAACAATAACGGCTCTTTTTTCATCAATTTTTTGGTAAAACAATTTGTGTGCTTTGGTAAAACGATTTGTGTGGGTCGTTGTCTTGCCACATGACCCACTTTCTCATGAGATGCAGTTCACAGCCAGATGTCCTGACATTTTCTTTTAGAATTTGCTGGTATAATTCAGAATTCATTGTTCCATCAATAATGGCAAGCTGTCCTGTCCCACATGCAGCAAAACAGGCCCAAACCATTGTACTACCACCACCATGTGTCACAGATGTGATAAGGTTCTTATGCTTTTTCCTTTCTTTAAACATAATGCTTCACATTAAAAAAAAAAAAAAAAAAAAAAGTTCTGTTTTGGTATCATCCATCCACAAAACACTTTTTCCAAAAGCCTTCTTGCTTGTCCATGGGATCTTTAGCAAACTGCAGACCAGCAGCAATGTTCTTTTTGAAGAGCAGTGGCTTTCTCATTGCAGCCCTGCCATGCACACCATTGTTGTTCAATGTTCTCCTGTTGATGTACTTGTGATAATTAACATTAGCCAATGTGAGAGAGGCCTTTAGTTACTTATAAGTTACCCTGGGTTCCTTTGTGACCTTGCGGACTATTACATCTCTTGCTCTTGGAGTGATCTTTGTTGGTCTCCACTACTGCGGAGGGTAACAATGGTCTTGAATTTCTTCAATTTGTACACAATGTGTCTGACTGTGGATTTTTGGAGTCCAAACTCTTTACAGATGATTGTGTAATCTTTTCCTCCTTTGTTCATGCCATGATACACTTCCACAAACATGTTGTGGAGACCAGACTTTGATAGATCCTTGTTCTTTAAATAAAACAGGAGGCTAAATCACACCTGATTGTCATTCCATTGATTGAAAACACCTCACTCTAATTTCACCTTAAAATGAACTGCTAATAAAGGTTCACATACTTTTGGCACTCATAGATATGTAATATTGGATCATTTTCCTCAATAAATAAAAGACCAAGTATAATATATTTGTATCATTTGTTTAATTGGTTTCTCTTTGTCTGCTTTTGTGAAAATGCAGATGTATAGAAAATTCTAAAGGGTTCACAAACTTTCAAGCACCACTGTATATGACAGTCTCTCTCTCTCTCTCTCTCTCTCTCTCTCTCTCTCTCTCTCTCTCACACACACACACACACACACACACACACACACACACACACACACACACACACACACACACACACACATCATATGCAATTTGTTGATATCATATGCAATTTGTTGCTACCCGGGCCATCAGTGATATAACACAGTTTTCCATTTTTAATCTCTGGTTTTCAATCAATTTTTATTATGCACAAATTAAAAGATTTGATGGAAAACAGAATGTATGTCCACTAATGAATGACTGTGTGTTTCATATTCCTGATCAAATCATCTTCTTTGGTCACCACATAGCAGATGTTAATTTATCATTAATTTGCTATCCTGTCAACAAGGTTTTACTAATGTGTCTAATTTTACTAATGTGTCTAATGTGTCTTTGTCATCTCTCTCTTTCCATATTGGTCTCTTTGTTCACTTTCTCATTCCATCTCTCATGCACCCAATGTCTTATTTCCATCTGTAGTTACTCAAAGCTGCGGTGGGCTGAATATAGGCACGCAAGAGACACGCAGGAGACAAAAGTTGGATAAAAAAGTGCTCTTTTAATTGTAATTAAAGTGGGGAAGGGAATGGTGCTCGCAAAATTTCAAAATCTCTGGTAGTCCTTCGGGCAGGCACTCACTCTTCAGATTTTGGTCCCCTGAAAGGAATTTTACTAGCCCAAATAATTTTTTTTAATGTATTTTTTAAAATATTTTTTTTATGTAGAAAACTGGTCAAAACATCAATCAAAAACTTTTTCTAAACAACAATATCAACAATTGGATATAAAATAATCAAATTACAACCAACAATACAAATATGCATCTGGTTCTAACTGAATTTTAATTTCTAGGAACTTGTGTGAACAGTATGACTCAGTCTGTGTCAGATTCTGAGATATCAACTGATGTCACAGATGAGAAAATGCCACTCGGTGTTGAGGGCATAGCATCTCCTTCATCTTCATTTCTCCTCCTGTGCACCAGACTCCACCTCTCTGCTTTTTGTCCTTGCTGGGATTTTATGTTCCACCTGTCTTGAACCTCCTCCTGAAAACATCCAGGAACTAACTGCCTTGTGAGGGCAAAAAGATTCAACTGATTCCCCATTTATGGAGAGTTGTGAATTGCGTCATTCAGTGTTTCAGACTGTAGAGAAGTATGATATGATGTTTTCACTCGGTTCATACAGGAAAATCCTCTCTCACAGATGGCTGTCGATGTACTTACTGTCAGCATTACTTTCACCAACAACAAGATATGAGAGAGGTGTTCTGGATTCTCAGTGAAGAGATCTGTGTACAAGCAATCTAGCTTTCTACCCCGGTGCTCTGAAAGCCACATTTTTAGATCCATCCATTCTTGTAGAATTTTCTCCTTCTCTTCCTCCTTTAGCAAACTGGCAAATTGTGTGACAAGATAATCCATGTCTTCATCCCCATAATTTGCCAGCTCTTCTCTGGGGTGTGGAAGAATGGAAGGGTCAAAAACTTTTAAACAAGAGAGAGGTTTTTCAGACAGATTTTTAAATCTGTGGTCCATGTACTTAACTGTGTTGTCAATAATCCTCTGAAACTCTGCACCAACGGTGTCTTTGTCTGTGCCCTCCCCTCTTCTAGCAGGTCACTGGCTTTTTGTGAGCTGAGTTCCATAGTAGCAAATGCTACCATCATCTTTCACTGTGAACTTTGTGTTCAAGGCTTTCTGGTATTGGCAGCATCCTTTGACTTAATGTCACTTCCTCCTGCAATATTCTCCATATGCACAACAGTGGGAGTGTAATTTTTTTCCCACAGCCTTCAGACATCTTAGCCTGCTTGAGAGCTACCATGTGCTTTTCAGGCCACTGAATGTGCCACTTTCTCATTAAGCAGTTAATTTATTTCAGTCAGTTATCTTTGCTTCTTTGGGGAATAGTAGTACATCTTAAAGATGGTTTTCAGTATGTCCTCAAATTTGACCAGGTACTCACAACCTTTCACACTATCCAGTACGGCTAGCTCTAATTTCTGTGCCACACAGTGGATTGTTATGACGTAGGGTATCCTCTGTTTCAGTCTCCCAGCTACTCTTGTTTTCTCACCCATCATCACTGCAGTTCCATCAAAGTTTGCACACACTACTTTCTCCTTCCATGTGTCTTCCCCGATACCCATGGTGTTCACTTCCTCATCGATAGCTTCTAAAACACCTGCAGCATTTGAGCTCTTGACTGGCTCAATGGCATACATGACATCCACATACATGATCAAATATGTCACCATTATCTCTCACATACCTGGCTTGAACCAACTCCTGTTCTATGATACCAGTGTCTGTACTGCCATCTGCAAGAATTGATAAGAACTTTCTTGAATTTCCTTTTCAATCTGGTCTCTTGAGGTTTGTGCTATTGCTCCAATAAACTCTCTGCAAGCATGGTCATTGTGATAAGTGGAACCAAGGTCTAGGCCATTTGCTGTTTGAAGTTTACAAAGACTGCTAAAATGGTAATTAAAGTTTTTTCAGGACTTCTTGTTGTGCTTAGTTCATTTTTAGTATGTTTTTTGCAATTGGTGTTTGTTCTGGGAAAGACCCTGCAGACTGGGCACCAATGCACTTTTTTTGATGCAGGGATTTGTCACGGGTTCTGATGGGGTCTTTCCTAAAATTACTGGTTCCGGTGTCAAAAACACTTGTAGACTCAGAAATAATGGGGAATTGACGACACACTTGACAGGGTGTCGAGTGTGGCTCAGGTGGTAGAGAGGGTTGTCCATTAATCGTAGGGTTGGCAGTTCGACTCCTGGCCCACGTGACTCCACATGTCAAAGTGTTCTTGGGCAAGACACTGAACCCCAAGTTGCTCCCGATGGCAAGTTAGCGCCTTGCATGGCAGCTCTGCTACCATTGGTGTGTGTGTGTGTGAATGGGTGAATGAATAGTGTGAATGGGTGAAAGTGTAAAGCGCTTTGGATAAAAGCGCTATATAAGTGCACCATTTGCCAAGTATTCACAGCCTTTTCCATGACACTCAAAATTGAGCTCAGGTGCATCCTGTTTCCACTGATCATCCTTGAGATGTTTCTACAACTTGATTGGAGTCCACCTGTGGTAAATTCAGTTGATTGGACATGATTTGGAAACACACCTGTCTATATAAGGTCCCACAGTTAACAGTGCATGTCAGAGCACAAACCAAGCCATGAAGTCCAAGGAATTGTCTATAGACCTCTGAGACAGGATCATATTGAGGCACAGATCTGGGGAAGGGTACAGAAACATTTCTGCAGCATTGAAGGTCCCAATGAGCTCAGTGGCCTCCATCATCCATAAATGGAAGAAGTTTGGAACCACCAGGACTCTTCCTAGAGCTGGCCGCCTGGCCAAACTGAGTGATCGGGGAGAAGGGCCTTAGTCACGGTGGTGACCAAAAATCCGATAGTCACTCTTACAGAGCTACAGCGTGTCTCTGTGGAGAGAGGAGAACCTTCCAGAAGAACAACCATCTCTGCAGCACTCCACCAAACAGGTCTGTATGGTAGAGTGGCCAGACGGAAGTCACTCCTCAGTAAAAGGCAAATGACAGCCCACCTGAAGTTTGCCAAAAGGCACCTGAAGAACTCTCAGACCAAGACCAAGACAAAGATTGAACTCTTTGGCCTGAATGGCAAGCGGCATGTCTGGAGGAAACCAGGCACCACTCATCACCTGGCCAATACCATCCCTACAGTGAAGCATGGTGGTGGCAGCATCATGCTGTGGTTAAGTTTTTCAGCAGCAGGAACTGGGAGACTAGTCAGGATTGAGGGAAAGATGAATGCAGCAATGTACAGAGACATCCTTGATGAAAACCTGCTCCAGAGCGCTCAGGACAACGACCCTAAGCACACAGCCAAGATAACAAAGGAGTGGCTACAGGACAACTCTGTGAATGTCCTTGAGTGGCCCAGCCGGAGCTCAGACTTGAACCTGATTGAACATCTCTGTAGAGCTCTGAAAATGGCTGTGCACTGACGCTCCCCATCCAACCTGATGGAGCTTGAGAGGTCCTGCAAAGAAGAATGGGAGAAACTGCCCAAAAATAAGTGTGCCAAGCTTGTAGCATCATACTCAAAAAGACTTGAGGCTGTATTTGGTGCCAAAGGTGCTTCAACAAAGTATTGAGCAAAGGCTGTGAATACTTATGTACATGTGCATTTTTTGTTTTTTATTTTTAATACATTTGCAAAGATTTCAAACAAACGTCTTTCACATTGTCATTATGTGTTTGTAGGATTTTGAGGAAAATAATTAATTTAATCCATTTTGGAATAAGGCTGTAACATAACAAAATGTGGAAAAAGTGAAGTGCTGTGAATACTTTCTGGATGCACTGTATGTGCTTGTTAAACATCCCATTCCAGAGTTTGTCCCTGTTTGCTAAAATGTCCACTTTTCTGGGATAGCTTTATGCTAAATTTTGGAGCTTGGCTGTGGGAAATTGTCCATTCAACCATAAGAGTATCTATAAAGTTAGGTATTGATGTTGGGAAAGAAATCCTAGGGTGAAGTCTGTATTCCAGGTTATTCCAAAGGTGTTCAGCAGGGTTGGGGTCAGGCTCTGTGCGGGCCACTCGATTTCTTCCATTCCTACTTTGAAGACAACATGAAGTGAAACTCTGTAAATATATTGAGAAGAGCTACTACAGTATATTCGACATACAAGCAACTTGATAAAACATCTTGAACATAAAACTCATCAAGGAGAGTTCACTGGTAGCAGCACACAGCAACAACCAGTACTGCAATAAGTGCTAGGAAGGTGAAATGTGTTTTGCTTATAAAGGTACAGAATAAATTTTCCAAAGTGAAACAAAGCCCGCACTTCACCGTTGCAGCCCTACTCTATCCAAGGTAACTAATGTAGCTCGCTAATGCACTTCATTTAAAATAAACTAGTTAATATTATAAATAATGAGCCTAGTAGTAATGAACTACCCGAAGCACGACAACAAGCGCTTCCAGGTTTGCACTGACCGTGTTTACTTTTGACACATGCATTTTGTTTCTGTCCTCTCTCTGCCCCTGTTCTGTAATTGGTTTTTTCCTAATGTCTCAGCTGTTCTTGTTTCCCTCTTTGATTAGTTTGTATATTTAAACCCCCATGTGTCTTTGTTCCAGGCGAAGTACTGCGTTTCTGTGTGTTGCCGCCAGTGTGTTACCAAGCCTTTGTTCTGTGTTCTCATTTCCGATTCTTGATCTTGGCCCTAGTTTCTCATTTTGTGCTTTGCCTTGCCTCGTTTATGCCTGTAGATCGCCTGACCCACGCCTGTTTTTTTACCACGTTTTTGCCTATCGATTTGGATTTGTCTGCCTATACCTTTTAATAAAAGCTTTAACTGCACTGGCAGCCATCTCCAATCCATGTTACATGACAATCAATATCAGCATTTATATAAATGAGGACCAAAATACGTGTGTATTTGGTTTGGAAAAAAAAAGCCATTACTGCATCACTAATTAAAACTACACAAAAATTACTAACAGCATTTCTGGGAGTAACAAAACCAAAACTAAAGATCTGTAACCTGCTCACATTACTCTGTCTTTTCTCTTATAGCAAGCATGGAGGTGATGGGGACCCAGGCTGGAGGAAGAACTCACATACGTATTGAGTTTAGGGATCATGGTCTAAGCTACATGGAAAGGCTGATGCTGAAGAAACACCGCAGGTCTGTAGGGCTTCTTTAGCCTATAAATTACTGTCCTAGGAGATGCTAAATAGCCTCACTTAACCTCCTGGGCCTTAATTAAGACAGACCAGTTAATGACTTTCCCCAGGCTTAAAAATCCCCCTGAACCCCATTAGGCAGTTTCCCTTGAGGAATGGAAATCAAACATGTAACAGTGTTATTTGATGATGCATTGATGCTAATACATTGAGTTATGTCACAACTGGAAGATATAATTTCAACATGAAGGATGGTCTTGACAGAGAATGTGATTTTATTCTTGCTCATCCCCTTACTGAGTTCAGTAATAGCTTAATTTTCTATTGAGGTCACTGGAGATGCCTAGTCAATTCCAAAAACCCCAGCCTGCAGAGTAAACCCTAGCATGCTAAGAAGAATGTCATTAGTTCTTTTTTTCCAGATAAAAGTGCCCTTGAGTGTAGGAAAGGCACTGTAAAAAATAAAATTAATTATTATATATTATTATTATTATTATAATATAGTGGACAAATAACTATCCAGGGTGCCTAAGACAAGCAGATTCCATGTCTTTTAGTTTTGGCCAGCTGACAAATATATTTAACAAACAGAAAAAGAACATCTACTTTATTGATTGTAGCAAAACAAAAAATGGTTTGTTTGTCATATTTAAACTTAATGTGACACAGTTCCCAAATCCTGATTCCACATATGTTGATATACTGTATATGATGTTACATACTGTATATGATGTTAGGCAGTATAAGTGTAAGTTCTTTTGTTATAAGGTATCCATGATGTACAACATCAGTATTAACTCAATCAATCCGCAAATATAAAGAATTCACAACAATAAAGTCATTAAATAAAGTTGTGTAATAAAGTATAATGACACAGGAATATATATATATATATATATATATATATATATATATATATATATATATATATATATATATATATATATATATATATACACACACACACACACACATACACAGTGGTGCTTGAAAGTTTGTGAAACCTTTAGAACATGAGGTAAAGCATCATCAAGTCCTAAAAGCAGATAAAGAGAACCCAATTAAACCAATATATTGTATGTGGTCATTTCTTTATTGAGGAAAATGTATCCAGTATTACATATCTGAGTGGCAAAAGTGTTTGAACCTCTAGGATTAGCAGTTATTTTAAGGTGATATTAGAGTCAGGTATTTTCAACCAGTGGAATGACAATCAGGTGTAAGTGAGCACCCCGTTTTGTTTAAAGAACAGTGATCTATCAAAGTGATCTATCACAACACATGTTTGTGGAAGTTTATCATGGCAAAAACAAAGGAGATTTCTGAAGACCTCAGAAAAAGGAGTTGTTGATGCTCTTCAAGCTGGAGAAGGTTACAAAACCATCTCTAAAGCGTTTCTAAAGAGTTTGGACTCCACCAATCCACAGTCAGACAGATGTACAAATGGAGGAAATTCAAGACCATTGTCACCCTTCCCAGGAGTGGTTGACTAACAAAGAGCAAGAGCAAGACGTGTAATAGTCTGTGAGGTCACAAAGGAACCCAGGGTAACGTCTAAGCAACTACAGGCCTCTCTCACATTGACTAATTTTATTGGTCATGAGTCCACCATCAGCAGAACACTGAACAACAATGGTGTGCATGGTAGGGTTGCAAGGGGAGCCACTGCTCTCCAAAAAAAAAAAACCAACATTGCTGCCCATCTGCAGTTCAAAGATCACATGGATCACAAGCCAGAAGTTTATTGGAAAAATTTTTATATATGGATGAGACCAAAATAGAACTTTCTGTTTTAAATGAGAAGCATAATCTTTGGAGAAAGGAAAACACTGCATTACAGCATAAGAATCTTATCTCATCTGTGAAATATGGTGGTGGTAGTATCATGGTTTGAGCTTGTTTTGCTGCATCTGGGCCAGGGCGGCTTGCCATCATTGATGGAACAATGAATTCTGAATTATGTCAGCAAATTCTAAAGGAAAATGTCAGGACATCTGTCCGTAAACTGAATCTCAAAAGTTGGTCAAGCAGCATGACAATGATCCTAAACACACAAGTTTGTTCTAATAAAGAACAGTTAAAGACGAATAAAGTTAATGTTTTGGAATGGCCAGGTCATAGTCCTGACGTTAATTCAATAGAAATGTTGTGGAAGGATCTGAAGCAAGCAGTTCATGTGAGAAAACCCATCAACATCCCAGAGTTGAAGCTGTACTATACTTAGGAGTGGGCTAAAATTCCTCCAAGCCACTGTGCAATATTGATAAACACTTACCGGAAACGTTTAGTTGCAGTTATTGCTGCACAAGCGGCCACATGAGATTCTGTAAAGCATAGGTTGACATACTTTTGCCACTCACAGATATGTAATATTGGATAATTTTCCTCAATAAATATAATATTTTTAAATATTGGGTTCTCTTTGTCTACTTTTAGGACTTGTGTGAAAATATGTTGTTTGAGGTCATATATTTGTAGAAATGTATAACATTTTAAAGGGCTCACAAACTTTCAAGCACCACTATGTACACACACACACACACACACACACACACACACACACACACACACACACGCGCACACATTTTATATACAGTATCTCACAAAAGTGAGTACACCCTTCACATTTTTGTAAATATTTGATTATATCTTTTCATGTGACAACACTGAAGAAATGACACTTTTCTACAATGTAAAGTAGTGAGTGTACAGCTTGTGTAATAGTGTAAATTTGCTATCCCCTCAAAATAACTCAACACACTGCCATTAATGTCTAAACCACTGGCAACAAAAGTGAGTACACCCCTAAGTGAAAATGTCCAAATTGGGCCCTTTTTTTCCTCCCCAGTGTCATGTGACTTGTTAGTGTTACAAGGTCTCAGGTGTGAATGGGGAGCAGGTGTGTTAAATTTGGTGTCATCGCCCTTACACTCCCTCATACTGGTCACTGGAGGTTCAACATGGCACCTCATGGCAAAGAACTCTCTGAGGATCTGAAAAAAAGAATTGTTGCTCTACATAAAGATGGCCTAGGCTATAAGAATACTGCCAAGACCCTGACACTGAGCTGCAGCACGGTGGCCAAGCCCATACACCAGTTTAACGGAACAGGTTCCACTCAGAACATGGTCGTTATGGTCGACCAAAGACGTCGAGTGCACGTGCTCAGCATCATATCCAGAGGTTGTCTTTGGGAAATAGACATAGTAGTGCTGCCAGCATTGCTGCAGAGGTTGAAGGGGTGGGGGGTCAGCCTGTCAGTGCTCAGACCATACGCCGTACACTGCATCAAATTGGTCTGCATGGCTTTCGTGCCATAAGGAAGCCTCTTCTAAAGATGATGCACAAGAAAGCCTGCAAACAGTTTGCTGGAGACAAGCAGACTAAGGACATTGATTACTGGAACCATGTCCTGTGGTCTGATGAGACCAAGATAAACTTATTTGGTTCAGATGGCGTCAAGCGTGTGTGGTGGCAACCAGGTGAGGAGTACAAAGACAAGTGTGTCTTGCCTACAGTCAAGCATGGTGGTGGGAGTGTCATGGTCTGGGGCTGCATGAGTGCTGCCAGCACTGGGGAGCTACAGTTCATTGAGGGAACCCTGAATGCCAACATGTACTGTGACATACTGAAGCAGAGCATGATCCCAGCATGTATTCCAGCATGTTAATGACCCCAAACACACCTCCAAGACGACCACTGCCTTTCTAAAGAAGCTGAGGGTGAAGGTGATGGACTGGCCAAGCATGTCTCTAGACCTAAACCCTATTGAGCATCTGTGGGGCATCCTCAAACGGAAGTAGGAGGAGCACAAGGTCTCTAACATCCACCAGCTCTGTGATGTCGTCATGGAGGAGTGGAAGAGGACTCCAGTGGCAACCTGTGAAGCTCTGGTGAACTCCATGCCCAAGAGGGTTAAGGCAGTGCTGGAAAATAATGGTGGCCACATAAAATATTTAACATTAAAAAAAAAAAAAAAAAAAAAAAAAAATATATATATATATATATACGTTTCTCATAGGCTATTCTGTGAGTTGAGATGGTAGTGAGCTGGTGGCATAAACAAGGTGAAATCAATTATAACAAAAAAACAACAAAGGATTAATTATAGCTGATGGTGCACCAGGTACTGCAAAAAAGAAAAAGACTTATTACTTTAATGAGGAGTGGGAGAGAGAATTTATCTTCAAAAATGTCAAAGGCAAAAGTGCATGCCTCATCTGTGCACCTAGCATTGTGGTATCCAAGAGGCACAACGCAGAGAGACATTTCACCACAATCCACAAGACCTTCAAAACCAGTTATCCACCAGGTACATCACTTAGAAAAGCAAAAGTTAACGAGTTGAAAGCAATATTAAGAAGGTATCAATATTTTTTTTTACCAGACCCACTAAGAAGTCACAGACTATAATTGAAGCTTCATATAGGGTTGCTCATTTTTTGACAAAACACAAAAAATTATTCTCGGATGGTGAAATTGTCAAGGTAGCAATGACTGTAATCGCGAACGTACTGTTTAAAGATCACAAGAATGGAGATGAAATCATGTCTGCACTCTCCGATGTTCAACTGGTGGCAAACACAAATGCAAGACGAGTCATGGCTATATCAGTGGATGTAACAAAGCAACTGGAGAAAGACTTAGGGTTCGTGCAAATGGTTTTCCACACCATGTGATGAGTCTGTAGATTTTAGCCGTAGAGTGTTTTTAGTAATTTTACAGTGAACGAGGAATTCCTGACAGTACTGCCCCTTAAGCCAACAACAAGGGGTGTTGATGATATTTATGATGCGGTTACTTCATCAACAAAAACGTACCATTAGAAAAGCTGGTATCAGTGACAGCTGATGGAGCCCCTATGAGGACTGGCCACCACACTGGATTCGTTGCGCTATGCAGAGGGGGCCTGGATTTCCCAAAGTTTCTACATTACCACTGCATTATACACCAGCAGGCACTGTGTGCCAAAGTGATGGGATTTGATCATGTAATGATCCCGTAGTTAAAATAATTATCATCATCCAGTCAAAAGGTAAACATCACAGGTCATTCAAGGTACTTAAGGAGTTCTCAGCTGAATATGCTGACCTGTTGCTTCACACTGAAATTCAATGGCTGAGCAAAGGAAGGATTTTGCAGCTTTTTTCTGAACTTTTGAGTGAAATCAAGGTGTTCATGGAATGCAGAGGGGAGGACACCTCCATGCTTGAATACGCAGAGTGGCTACTGGACCTTGCTTTCCTAACTAACATCACTGGGAAATTTAATAATTTGAACTGTGAACTGCAAGGTAAAGGTAAGACAATCAGTAACATGATCAGTGCTGTGAATGCATTTAATGCCAAGGTCAGGTTTTTCTCCACATATTTACAGAGGTTGTATCACTTTCCATCCATGCAGTCAATGCTAAGCAACAAGGCTTTTGCATCTGAGGTCTTTGACAGAGAATTAAATAAGTACTCTGAATGCTTGACAAAACTTGGACAAAAATTTGAGGACAGATTCAATGACTTTGATAAGCTGCAACCATGCTTGTCATTCATTGCAAATCCTTTCATGCCAGTGGACATATTGTACATTTCTGAGAAACGAAGTGATTCATTGAACCTGGATTCTAGTGAGGTTGAGATGGAGATTCTCACTATGCAAAGTGCCATTAACCTCAAAGCCCATCAGGGGGCCACAGACTTTTGGAAACTTGTTGACCCAGAGAAATACATAAACATTTACACAGCAGACATGAAAGTAGCTTGTCTTTTTGGTTCAACTTACCTGTGTGAATCTGCATTTTCAGACATGAATTTTATTAAGAACAAACACAGAACATACCTTACTGATGCACATTTGGAGTTGCAGTGTCAGGTTAAACTCCTGATTATAGGGCACTTGTGGACATTATGCAATGCCAAGCTTCCTAATAAAAGGCTATTAGTTGACCACTGTATTTTTTTTCTGCCTAATAAAGTAGGCTGATTTGGACAGAATACAGCAGTCATTATAAAGAATATTTATTGTCAAAGTTAAACTGTGACAAGTGACTCTTGAAATTAAATGGAATTAAATTATTTAGGGAAATGTGTTCAGAGAAATGTGAAAGAAAAGATTATAAAAAGGTACATATTTCAATACATTTTGTTGGAATGTTTTTCAGGATTGATTGTTTAAAAATATTAAAACTGCTTGTGAGAAATCATTAACATTTTTTTATGCCAGTGTCACGTAGTGGAATGTGAGGCGGAAGCAAGTGCAGATAAAGACGTTTTATTTAGGAACAACAGGCAGACAAATCCAAATCATTAGACAGAAGCATAGTCAAAACAGGCAATTGATCAGGCAATCACCAAACAGGCATAAATAGGCTTGAATCAGAGTTGGTAAGTGAGAAATGAGGTCAATAAACATGAAATGAAACAAGACGAGAACAAAGAACAACTGCTTGGCAAAGAGTTAAACTCAATACTACGCAAAGTCATAGTGTTGGAGCATATACTGTGGTGTGTGTGAGAGATTGGAAACGTGTGTGTGATTAGTATTCCAAAGAAGGTGAACATGTGTGCGTGTGGGAAGTGTAGTCCATGGCGGCCATGTTTGTAGGCTGTTGTGCAGGATGGAAATGTAGTCACTGGTTTGCTGTGACATGACAGAACTCCCCCCAAAATACACTCCCTCCCCAGGTGGTCCTGGCCAAATGTCTTCACATGAACTAGGAGACAGAGCAGCATCCTCAGCGGAGCAGGAGGGCAAAGTGACGTCCTCAGCAGAGCAGGAAGGCAGAGCAGCATCCTCAGTGGAGCAGGATGGCAGAGCAGCGTCCTCAGCGGACTCTGGTGTAAGCATAACTTGGTTGGTCGTGGCGTCGGTTTCAGGTGTGAGCAGAGCCTGGTTGGTCGTGGCATCAGTTTCAGACTGGAACTTGGCGTAGAAGGTCACATCGTTGACCTTTAGATGGAACTTGCCGTTAGCAGAGCTTGGGTTGGCAGTCTCTTGGACTTTGGACAGGAACTTGGCTCGAAAGGTCGCCTCTTCAGCCTCGGACAGGAACTTGGCTTGAAAGGTCGCCTCTTCGGCCTTGGACAGGAACTTGGCTTGAAAGGTTGCCTCTTTGGCCTCGGACAGGAACTTGGATTGATGCTGGAGCTCTGGAGCTGAGACCACCTCATTGGTCTCAGGTTGAAACTCTAGGGCTGAGGTCATTATGTTGACATCTGGCCGGAGCTCAGTAAGTGAGACATCCTCAGGGGTCTCAAGCTGGAGCTCTGAGGTCGCCACGTTGACCTCTGGCTGGAGCGCAGCAGGTGAAACCACCTCGTGGGTCTCAGGTTAGATCTCTGGTGCCAAACTCGTTACGTTGACCTCTCGCTGGAGCTCAGTAGGTGAGACCTCCTCGTGGGTCTCGAGCTGGAGCTTGGCTGCTGAGACCACATAGTGGGTCTTAGGCAGGAGCTTTGGGAAGGAGGTTGCAATGCAAGTCTGCTGATAATATGTAGTAAATGGCACATCTGGTTCATCTCTGAGGCATGGTTCCCCTACAAGATCCTCAAAGATCGCCCAGAAGTCTGGGCTACCTCATGACAAGTCCCACAAACAGATTGACACTCTCCAGTCCCCAAGATCCCATGGCTGCTAAATGCTGTGCCCACTGGCGTGCTGGGCTGCAAAACCGGGACAACAAGAGCCCTAGCTGTTGCTTCTCGCCAGGCTTGGGGTCCGTTATGCTGGAAAAGTATATCTGGCAGTCCTCAAGAAAAAATTCAGGAGCACCTGACAAGCTATCAAACAGCTCCGGGAGATTGGTTCTAGTCCACAGTGGAAACGGGATCAAATTCACAGCTGGGATGGTTTTCTTAATTTTCTTTGTGTGACGTCTCTTCCGTCTTCCTGCTCCTTCCATATTTAGGCACAGTATACTGTCACGTAGCGGAATGTGAGGCGGAAGTAAGTGCAGATAAAGATGTTCTATTTAGGAACGACAGGCAGACAAATCCAAATCATTAGGCAGAAGCGTAGTCAAAACAGGCAATGGGTCAGGCGATCAGCAAACAGGCATAAGCAGGGCGAGGCTTGAATCAGAGTCAGTAAGCGAGAAATGAGGTCAATAAACATGAAACGAAATGAGAAAGAACAACCACTTGGCAAAGCATTAAACTCAATACGATGCAAAGTCATATACTCTTATATACTGTGGTGTGAGTGTGTGTGAGATTGGAAACAGGTGTGTATGATTAGTATTCCGAAGAAGGTGAAAACATGTGTGTGGGAAGTGTAGTCCATGGTGGCCATGTTTGTAGGCTGCTGTGCGGGATGAGAAATGTAGTCACTGGTTTGCTGTGACATAACAGCCAGGATATCAAGATATTTAATTATCCCTTTGACATAATGTTGTTAATTTAAAGTTTAAAAAGCACCATTGTGTTTATATTTTTTATATTTATAACAAATTGTATATTTTTGGAGTATATCAAACAAGTAGCCCTCTAGACTATTTTAATCCCTTCAGGGAGCTCTCACTCACAAAAAGGTTGGAGACCCCTGCGTTAGATTTATGTACAGGAATTATAAGTACAGTAAGACAGTACAGTGTGTGTGTGTGTGTGTGTGTGTGTGTGTGTACTTATTGCTGGATGTAAAAGTGTTTTATTTTTGAGGCTGTTAATGGCATGGTCTCTTTCTCTCTCTACGTGTGTGTGTGTGTGTGTGTGTGTGTGTGTGTGTGTGTGTGTGTGTGTGTGAGAAGAGCTTCAGGGTAGCTTGAAATAGAGAGAATAAAGACAAATAAAGTAAAAAGGATAGAATGAGTCAGAAGGCTGAACACAGTTATGTGTTAAATTACTGTTTTAGGTTAAGGAGAGGATTTGGTGTAGTGAATCAAATTTGGATTTCTGCCTCTCAGCCACTGCAGCTCTCGGTTCCTCTATTATAATAGAAACACACTGCATTTTCATATCTGCATTGCTATAAACACTTAGGCAGTTTTCAATTCCAGACCATTGCAGATCTCATTTAACTCATTAGCTCATTAATAAACACTTCATGAGAATAAAATGGGTTAGAATATGTTGGAGAGTGTGTTAGGTCGCTGCTTACTTAGTTTGTCCTTATTAGTTTGCATGTTCAGTATGTTTCTTGACCTAACACACCACATTTAACTATAGCAGACAGCTGAAATTAATGAACGTTTTTCCTTAGTACCTTTACAAAGATTTTTATTTATTTATTTATTTATTTATTTATTTATTATGTATTATTATTATTATTATTATTATTATTATTATTATTATTATTATTATTATTATTATTTAGAATTTTACCAAGTAGCATTGTTTTAACATTTTGTGCCTTAGATTATAACTGAAAACATGCACCTAGCCTCTAGAAGGTGCAACATTACTCAGTTGTAACACTCTATGATTCTGTTATGTATTTTATGCATTTTCTCTTGTATTTTGTGAAGAAGATAATGCTTTCTTCATAAATGAACATTCTATGCATGGTCTAGGTTTATGGGATGCCATTTTGTAATGGCACATGTAAACTCAGGAGCTCAAGCTTGAGCTCTTTCTTCAGGTAGCATGGATCAAACACAGATTATTAGGCAAGGTAGCATTCATCACAAATTATTATTATTATCTTAAATTCACTGTTAATGTAATATTACTTTAATATTTCCTAAAAAAACAACAACAACAAAAAAAACAAAAAACAAAAAACTTTTGGCAAAGTGGTTTCTGTGGGTGATGACACTTTCAGATATATATATCTTTATATATATATATATATATATATATATATATATATATATATATATATATATATATATATATATATATATATTTTCCTCCTGAGGCTGTATTTGGTGTCCCTGCATGTGAACTAAGTGACCAGGGTGATTAGGGTCAAGATTTAGCTCCAAGCTCACCTGACCATCTAATCATTGCTTTAAGAAGTTCTAATCAGCTAAAACAGGTGTATTAGATTTTGGTTGGAGATGAAACCTTCAGGAAGGTAGATCTCATAGAACAGGGTTGGTGACCACTGCTGTACAGAGTTAGGTTACTGAACAATTTTAATTATGAACTCATGGACTCATCTCCATTGTGTACCATCCATCCATATTCAATCGCTTACTCCTTCAGTGTCGGAGGAAGCACAAGGCAGGGTACACCCTGGACAGGGTGCCAGTCCATCGCAGGGCACAATCACATACATACACTACGGACACTTTAGACATGCCAATCAACCTACCATGCATGTCTTTGGACTGGGGGAGGAAACAGGAGCACCCGGAGGAAACCCCCACAGCACGGGGGAAAACATGCAAACTCCGCACACACAGCCCAGGCGGGAATCGAACCCTGGAGGTGTGAAATGAACATGCTAACCACTAAGCTACCATGCGCTCTTGTGTACCATAATGTGTATAGTGAGAACATTATAACACCTTGAGGAATGCCAGTGCTGAGTGTTATATGAAGAGAGATTCCACACTCACCACCTGAGATCTATTAGATGAAAAGTCAAAGATTCAGGTGTTAGTGGGTAGACCACTGTCAGGTAGTTTCCTTACTAGCTTAGTGGGGTTAACTGAAGCTGTAGTCCAGAAGTCCAGGAATTCCATTTGTGCAGGTGCTTGAGGGAATATTGAAGAGTGATATGTGCTGTATTGTCTACAGACCTGTTTGGATGAGAGATATACTGCAGGGATTCAAGGGACTCTGAAATTTGCTTGTTGATATGTTTCTAGCTTCTTGCCTTCTTCATGGCTACTGCTGTGAGTGCAACCGTTCTATAATCATTGAAGCCTGTTATTCAGGCTTTTTTTTTTTTTTAATATTATAGTAGTGTTTAAAAGAGTGTAGAATGGTCTTTTGCATGAGTGAAATATTAAATTTGTCTATGTATATTCCCCCCAACTGGGCAGCACAGGTTGAAATATTACAAGGCAGGGGTCGCAGGAAACAATACAGGGCAGGGGTCGCAGGAAGCACAAGGCAGGGTACACCCTGGACAGGGTGCCAGTCCATCGCAGGGCACAATCACATACATACACTACGGACACTTTAGACACGCCAATCAGCCTACCAGCCTAATCAGCATGAGTGAAATATTAAATTTTAAATTATTATTATTTTTTTAATAAAATTTTTAATTAAATATTAAAGCAGCCTAATCAGCATGAGTGAAATATTAAATTTGTCTATGTATATTCCCCCCAACTGGGCAGCACAGGTTCCCTTTCAAAGGGAGCTCAACGTTACGTGAGCTTCACCTTGTGGGAAGCACCCTCGCCTCTGACTGTTATGTGAAGCTTGTAAGAAATAATGCCTTTTTATAGGCCTGACTCGGTCATGTGACATGGCAATTAAGTATGTTGCGTGATTATTAAACTGGCACCTGTGAACCATGCCTTATTATCTTCAGTGAGACTGCATGTCAGTTGTATTGTGTGAATGGTCACAAAAAGACTCTTAATTTCTTCTCCAATAAAAAAAATCTCTTTACTTTTCTGTCCCTTTAAAAAAAGAAAAAAACGAAAAGTATGAGTGAGGGAGAATTCAGGAAGTGTGTCATGCCTTGCCCTCGTTTTATCATGGGGATGGATGGACACACTTTCTGTGTGAAGTGTCTGGGGGTGCAGCTGTGCCAGAGCAGCCCTTGAGAGGGCTGACTGCATGCATTGTGAGCGCTTTATAATCAGGCAGCTCCACTCGCAGCTCACTCTCTCCTCGGCCTAAGGGAGTTGGGTTTCAGAGCCTCGCGGACATTATGTGACAAATATTATGATATCAAACAATTGCAAACACAACACAGGTTTAAAAAAAAAAACTTTGGTAAATATAGGTGTGCAACAATTATTAGCACCCCTATGAATTCATATTAGAAAAATATATTTGAAGTATATTCCCATTGATATTTAATTTTTTTAGTAAACCTGGATGAACAGGAAAAGGAAATTGTTCAACCATGTTTCACAGTGGTATAAATATGAGGTAACAATTATGCAAAATTCCCTTTGTCGTTTCTAACAATGGGTAAAACCAAGGAATACAACTTTGATTTGAGTCAAAAAGGTTGTTGAGCTTCACAAAGAAATGGCACTGCATATCACCCTAAAAACACTATACCAACAGTGAAGTTTGGAGATGGAAGCATCATGGTGTGGTGCTGTTTTTCATCACATGGTACTGGAACACTTCATATAATTGAAGGAACGATTAATGGAGCTCTTTCCCGGGAGATTCGTGAGAAGAATCTGCTGCCATGCCATCCACCAGGATGATGAAGATGAGATGTGGGTGGACCTTCCAGCAGGACACCGATCCAAAGCATACAGTAGCGGAAACTCTCAATTGGTTTCAGAGAAAAAAAAATCAAGGCATTAGAATGACCCAGTCAATCACCTGACTTCAATCCAAGATTTAAAGACAATATGTTTAGAAGAATGGGCCAAAATCACACCTGAATACTGTGGCTGATTAATTTTTTCATACACTGAGTGTCATGAAGCTGTCATTACAAACAAAGGCTCTTCCACTAAGTATTAAATAAATTTAATTTAGTGTGTTCAATACTTTTTTCCAATGTCATTTCACTTTATTACACATAACTTAATTTATGGGCTTGTTTGGATTACTTTATATGTGTGGATTTCTTGAGTTAATACCAAAGTCTGGTGAAAATTCCATGTGAATAACCTCATTGGATATATATTTACTGAAAAAAATGTTCATGCATTCAATACTTATTTTCCCCACTGTGTGTGTGTTATATATATATATATATATATATATATATATATATATATATATATATATATATATATATATATAATATAAAAATCAGTGACTCTACACTGTAGTGATAAGATCAGATTATGAGATTGTACACTGATTCTCATCTTCTTTTTCTTCAGAACAAAGGATGAATCTTTAAAGTTGCTTTCCACCCCGAGATCCCCACAGGACCCGATTACAGACACTTGCACACGGCCTGTTGAACAGACCCATGAGACTCATGAACTGACAGGTCAGCATTGTTCTATTCCACACAAAAATGGAAAGATTGCAAAGGAAACTGTTATGCATATATGTGTGTTAGCCACAGGCAGTTATTCAATCAATAAATGAAATCCTACCTACCATACCTACTAAATGGCCTCACCAAGAATTTCAAACACACTTCAAAAAAGTTTGTTTCACCCCCTCACTGCTCAGGCCTTTGGAATTCCTGTAGCAGGTGCTGCCAATCAATCACACTTACACCACTGAAGGCTATTCTCAGAGCTTTTATCACAGTGGAGAAGATGTCTAATGGCTTGACTGGGGCCTCTGACAGCAGAGGAACACGTACACATTGAGATTTTGCAGGTGGAAAGAAGAAAAAGAGTAGAGAAGAGTGAAGAAGCTTGCATCTCACTTAAACACTGTAACTTTGAGTTCCAGCATCACCCCCAACACTTACTCACACCTTGTATGTGTACACTAATTATTTTCTGAGACTGAACATTATCATGCACAGCTAACTGATTGAAAATGGTCTATTTGACACTATGTACATGTCTTCCTACGGTGTATCAAGCTTAAAATATGACTTCAGAAATGGGCAGATTTAAACCTCTTCCGTGAATCTGACAGTTTGTCACTACGTTGATTGAAAAGATCTTGAATATATTTAAATTATTCTTCTGAGGATGTAGCTTTTTTATCACAGTCATGAACACTTCCCATTTGAATTGTGAGCTATGTCTTAAATCTTACACAATACACTGTATTCTTGGAAGAGACACCATGTGCCTGACTATGTAGTACAACCCCAATTACGAAAAAGTTGTGACAGCCACACATTTCAAATCTGATGACTGCAACACACTCCAAAAAAGTTGGGACAGTTGACTGTTTACCACTGTGAAACATTAGCGTTTCTTTTAATAACACTTATTAAGCATTTGGGCTCTGTAGACACCAGTTAGTTAAGTTTAGCAAGCAGAATTTTCCCCATTCATCCACTATGCATTTCTTCACCTGTGCAACTGTATTGGGAATTAATTTCCTTATTTTCCGGTTCATAATGCACCATACATTCTCAATCAGAGACAAATCAGGATTGCAGGCAGGCCATGCTAGCACCCGCACTCTCTGCTTACAAATGTGGTTTGGCGTTGTCCTGCTCTGGATTGCAGCATATGTCGCTCTAAAATGTGTACATGGGCACTGACACACCCACATACCATGACAAACGCTGGCTTTTGGAGCTGAGCTGATAACAGTGTGGTGTTTTTCCTCTTTGGTCATTTTCCTCTTAGGCCTGGAGAACACAATGGCTGTTTTGTCCACAAAACATGACTCCAATGTGCTACTGTCCATCTCAGATGAGACCGAGCCTAGAGAAGTCGGTGGCACTTCTGGACAGTGTTGATATATGGCTTCTGCTTTTCATAGTAAAGCCTTAACTTGCATCTGTGGATGCAACAGCGAATGGTGTCGTCTGACAAAGGTTTACCAAAGTATTCCCGAACCCATGCCAGGATATCCATTAAAGACTCATGATGGTTTTTAGGACAGTGACGTCTGAGGGATCGAAGATCACATGCATTCAGAAGTGGTTTTCGTCCTCGCTCTTTACGCACCGAGACTTGACCGGATTTGTTGAATCTTTCAATTATATTGTGCACTGTAGAAGGTGAAATGCCCCAAATCCTACCGATTTGTCTTTGGGGAATGCTCTTCTCAAAGTGTTAAATTAGTCGCTGACGCATCTGTTGGCAGATCGGCAAGCTTCGACCTATCCTTGCTCTTGAAGGACTAGGCCTTTTGTGGAGGCACCTTATATACAATGATTAGACAATTGCCTCACCTGTTTTACATCACCACCTTATTTCAACTTGTGACATTGCTATTAGTCATAAATTGCCCCTGTACCAACTTTTTTGGAACCTCTTGCATGCATCATTTTCAAAATAAATGTTATCTTCAAAAAACTATGCAGTTGATTAGGTAAGACATCAAATACGTTGCCTTTATATGTTTTTGTTTAAATACAAGTCAAAGTACATTTACAAATCACTCCCCTTTGTTTTAATTAGAATTTTCCATACTGTCCCAACGTTTTCAGAATTGGGGTTGTACTTGGATGTTTGTGTGATACTGACAACTCAAATCAAACTCTACTGGCACTACAGAAAGTAGGCTAAAACCAGGAAGCACATTTCACATGCATTTTCTTTATGTTTGTCTGAGTGTTCATAGGGAACATCTCACTACATTTTCCAGTGTGAACGTACAAAAAAAATGAGAAGTATATGATCTGAGACATAGCTCTGGTTATTTCATTCCTACTCTGTTTTTGTTCATGGTGCCTGATCATTTGTATCGCCTTTCTAGTTGTCTCACTTTGTTCTTTTGAAATGGCAATGTTCTCTGCAAAGTCTTGTTGTTTTATAGTGCTTTTCATGCTCTACATCCTTTTTGTCTTGTACTTCTTTATTCTCAGAACCCTGTAATATAACGGACACAGAGGGATGGTTCGTATCCTTGTATAAGAGGTTTATTAACAATCCATAGTATACAGTATGAAAACGCAGTCAATAGAACAGGCAAGGAACAGAGTACAGATCAGATACAGGATTGAGAGAACCAGAGGAATGTCCAAAGAACATGGAAAAAAGGATGAGAAGCAGGGGTCAAGCAAACAAAGGCTCAGAACTTACACAATAACTATTCGGCTGGGTTTTGCAGTTACTCGAACTGCCCATGTGCTATTTATACTCTAGGAATAGGAAGTGTCTGCAACAATTGAAGAGGAGTTGTAGAATTCAGGGGAGGATGCCCTTTACTGGTGTGTTGGTGAATATTCCCTGATAGACATGACATTTGTTTTGTTTGTTCACTGTTATATTTGGCTTGTTTCTTTAAAGCTTCCATTCGGTGGCTTTCCCACTAAAAAGCAACAGCTTAGACTTGCAAAAAATGTATTCGTAGCTGGTTTATGCTGATTAGTTAACTAGCAAAACCAAGCTAAAAGTGGTCTTGTTGATTGCATACTTGCATACATTCCAAAACAAGTCTTGGACAAAGCATCACTCAGAGTTTAGTGATAAAAAATCCCAAATTTTGTACATCCCATGGAGAACTATTAAATTCATGGAGAAAAAAAAATATGGCACAACCAACTAGAGGAGGCATCTCAAGACAGAGACTGGGCATAGTGGACATTAGTCAGAGAATCAATCAAAAAGGCAAGTGTAACTATGAAGGAGCTGGAGAGACCGATGGAAAAACCTGTTCACTGGACAGCCACAGCCTGCAGCCTGCCACAAAGTTGGACTTTTTGGAGGAGTGGTGAGAAGAATGCAGTTATTGAAAAAAAGACATTTAAATGTATTTGTTCCAAATTCAGAAGACATGGAATATGAGACTGCTATAATGAGACCAAAATTGTACTTTTTGGCCTCGCTACAAAGCAGTACTTAACACAACACTGTTCATCACCCCAAGAACATCATCCACACAGTGAAACATGATGGTGGTAGCATCATGTTGTAGAGATGCTTTTCATCAGCAGGGACTGGGAAACTGGTCAGGTTTGAGGGCACATTGGAAGGACCCAAATACAGGGCAATACTAGAAGAAAACTGTTCCAGTCTGCGAAAGACTTGAGACCTGTGCAGAGTTTCACTTTCCAACAGTTCAATGTGCCAAAGCTTACTGAAGCTTACAAAGTCAAATCTGTGGCGAGAGTTGTTGCTCACCAATAGTCTCCATCCAATCTGACAGAGCTTGGGCAATTTTACCAAAAAGAATGAGCAAAAATATGAGGATACAGATGAACAAAGCTTATAGAGACATGCTCCAGAATACAGCTGTAACTGCAACCAAATGTGGGTCTAACAATTATTGACCCAAAGTGAATACTTATGTAACCACCAATTGTCTGCTTTTTTATTGAATTAAGTTTGTGTCAAAATGTCACTTTCAAGTTTTAGCCATATTGTGTAAATCAAATGGTAAAAATTCAAATTAAGTCGATATCAGTTCTAGGTTATAACACTACAAAATGTGGAAAAGTTCAAGGGGATAAATGCAAGGCACTGTAAATATAGTTGACTAATTTTTTTTTGCATTATTAAATCCTTCCTGTCTCAAATGTATTGTCTGAAACATGCTCTTACTTTTGTTTTACACTGATTACATTTTGCACGTTGATAAAATATCCGTCAGACTCCACCTGTCACATAATCTCTGTCTCTCTTTCACATGTGCTGCAGCTGAGGAGATGGATCTGCACCATTACTGCGTCTCTCTTTTTGCCATCTCCAGCTCAGCAGAAGCAGAAAAAGTGAATAACATTTTCAAATCATGCCTGAGTATCAGAGAGATAGATGAGGTAATTCAGTGCTCTCTGTGGCTGCTGCCCATATCACCTGTAGGCACTGAGATATCCGCTATTTAACTAGTGTATGGCTGTAAGCTATGCATTTACATTTTAATCTCCTCTCCAGATTTTTCCCATCGGTTGTTTTCTGGTTTTTATTTTATCCAGACAGCAGGAGACCCTCTGGTGGGTGCTTCCTTTGGAGTCAAGCAGAGAAATTATAAAAAGTGAGTCATGCTACATAGAAAAGAGATATTGAACAACATAAACAAGTTCTCAGTATGTTCTCAGTATCTCATCTTGTGTCATAAATTCTATTTTAATGGAATTGTATATTTATTTTATTCTGTAATTGAATGGAATGAAAATGAAAACCCAAACACACTGGACTGAAAACTAAAACAGGAAACCTGATGTCATTTTGTTTTATCAGTTTTATTGTATTTATTTATGTATTAATTTACTTCGGTTGTAAACGTCTTGTACTTGTACTATTTATACTTCTAAGTTAAAACTTATTTTTCCAAGGTAATGGAAAAAATACTGTATACAGTGTACAATTATATTTAGCATAAAATAGTAAAATATCTTTGCATAAAATAGTGTAAAATATTTGGTTCCATTTCTGGTATGCATTGAGCAGTTTCAGAAAATGTAATGTATTGTAAGCTTACCACACAAGGAATAAAATAATCATGTAATAACAAATGGGCTGAAGATTACACCATGACTAAGGATACAGATTGGGTAAGAACACAGGGGGAGCAGATTGGATAGCTAATGAGATTGCAAATGAGCAATGACATAAAGGATGCATAATGTATAATGATAGTGAGTGCAGATCAGATAAGACACTGCGACCCAGATCAGGTGGGATACAGATCGGGTAATGACATGTGGTGTAAAGTTCAGGTACATGATACAGTGGCTGCAGATCAGGCAACAACATAGTACACAGATCAGTTGAAGTAATAATACAGGGGAACTGGATGCAGATTGTTTTGAAAATTAATACATGGGATAGGGATGAAAAATGTAGTTAGAACACAATGGAAACAAAGGAGATAATTAGGAAGAGGTATTAGCCAATGACATGATGCTCAAAAATTGGTATGTGTTCCTATTTTTTCTTTCATTTCTTAATTGTGTTTTGGGTTCTGATGTGGATTTATCTGTATTTTTTCTCCTACAGAGTGAATCAAGGAGGAGATGCTTTAGCAATGCCTTCCCAAGCAGAAGAAGAAGTTTTGAATCCAACAAAGCCACTGGATTTCTCACTAAAAATTCAAACACTGGATAATGAAAGAATTCTGAGTGGGTCAGTAGAATCATTCTCAGAGTCACCACCTTCTGACCAGCTCTTGTTATCACTCACGTTCCATAGGCTCCAAAAATCTGTGGCTATCTCCACTTTAACAGACTCTGATATACTAAACACTGAACAATATAAGGAACACACATTTCAAGAACCACAATCACCAAAACTTCTCAAACCACAGATATCAAGATATCCATCAAAATCCAAGTCAACACTCAAATGTACAACACAGGTTTGGGATTCCTGCTCTTCTATTTCTCTTTCTTCTCAATCCCATAGTCCATTAATTTCCACATCAATTCAGAGTCAAACACCAGCATTCCCTGTTTTGTCCAATCCAAAACAGAGTCTGACTCATTCAGAAAGCTATCAAACAAGATCAAATACTCTGAATCCCCCATTGCCTTCCCAATCAGAAGAGGTTGAGTGTCAAACAAAATCACTCGATTTCTCACAAAGATGTTTTAAACCTGCTAATGAAACAATGCTAAGTCAGTTCTCACAATCACCAAAATCTGATAAACTTTCATCATTCACTTCTCATGAAGGTCAAAAATCAGATATCTCAGCTATTTTAAACAGTTCAGTACCTGCCTTAATAACATCACATCAACAAGAGGAACACACAATTCAAAGAACTCTGTTACCAAGACACAATGATTTTCACAAACCACAGACACTTAAAGAGCCTTCTTCACCACAATACAAGTCAGCAGTAGACTGGGATTCCTCCATGTCTCTTTCTCTGCAATCCCACAGTCCATTGCTTTCCTCATCGGCAGCATTTCCTGCTTCCTTCATGCCAAAACTGAGCCCAGTATCTCCAGAAGACCAGTGTACCATTGTATATGCTAAAGTTCCTAAACCACTGTTGTGTAGGACTGTCCAAGAAGAAGAGGATAAAAATAGGTTTACTCAAATCTTAAAATCACCAAGACTTGTTGACTTTCAGAAACTCCAAGCCACATCGACACAGAGCTTTGATTCCTCTTTTTATGCTCAATCCCATGGCCCATCGCCTTCCACATCAATTCAATGCCTCTCGCCAGCTTTATCCATTTCCTCCAGGATAAAATTGAGTCCAATGCCTTCAGAACTCGATCATATTAGAGCTAAAGCTCTGAAGCCACTGTCTATTAAATCATCCTCTCAGACCCAAAGTGATAACACTCCATCACAGTTCCAGCCACCTTCAGAACTTCAGAAATCACCTTTATTCTCAGACAACGAGGAACCATGTTTACTTCCTTTAGGATCATCATCATCAAAGTCAGAAATCCTTCAAAGCTCATATCCTATTCACCTGAGATCATCAAGTGAGTAAAATTAGCATCCTGTTTTGTTCACTACTAAGCAATATTCTGTACCTTTGCCATCATCTATCAGCTAAAAATAACAAGTAAAATATATCTAAATACAGTTAACTATATACAGTAAATAAAGGGTGTAATGCAATGACACTGATGATATATATATATTGTGTGTGTGACATAGTTATGTTATAAAATGATAGCTAATTTAAGTAGCTATCTGGAAGGCTGTTTACTTGGCAACATCAAGATGTGCAAGTTTGTGCATCATTTTTGATTAGTCCTGGATTCCACAGACCGTCTGCACTTTCCCTGTTTGCTTGCCAAAGTTAATTTAGACAGAGCAATAAAGGCCTTTCTCTTTAGATATCGATTAGAGCATTAAATAAATACCCAGTGCACCATAGCATTAAGCCAGGCAATTACACACTGAGGAAAACTACAGGAACACAAGGCAGGAACCTAATCACCACCATCACCTGGGGCTCCCAACAATCGGAATTGAAATGCAGATATGCACACAGCACAGCAGGAACTCTGCTGACTTGAGACATGCAAAGAAAGACACATATACTTACACACGCTCTGACTAAGAATCACACATACACTGCTTTGTTCCCACACAGCAGGAACTTTAAGCTTTACTTGCTGACTAGCAGAACCATGCAGGCATCAAGCTGTGTATTATAAATGTTATTAAAGCACTGGGGAGAAAGATGAGAGAGAGAAAGATGAGAGAGAGAGAGAGAGAATGAGAACGAGAACGAGAACACCCCACAACTGGCAGCTTTTGGAGCCATTCTTAATTTATAAAATATATAACAAATATAATAATTATAATCCCATTTCCCACTTAATCATACAAAACAATATTTGCAAGATAATCACAGAGGACTTTCTATTTAATTGTCTTCATTTTTCTGTGATGATCCCATCCTGAAACAGATTGAATACAGACCCGGTTCAAGCTTTGTTTTGTAGGCAACAAGGTTAAAATATATTTTTAGTGTAAAATGTAATCATTACAATACACTGACAGATTATTCATGTATCACTTCAATTATGAACATTAACACTTTCCAAACTTTTGAGGGTTTTGTAAACCCAGGGTTTCTGTAGATCATTGTGATAAATGATCTGTTCAGAAATACAGCATGATTTGTATATTCCAATATGCTATGCTCTAAATGTGTTGGGCTCTTTAAGAACACCCTTGCCCCTCAGTGCGCATGTACTAGGAACCCACGTGAGCTATGTTAACAGGTGATGTGTCGTGTTTGTGACTCGAGTTCTGTTAATAAAATCGCGTTCACATTTGGCAATCGTTGTGTTTATCTATGGGACAGACAACAGTTTCCTTCAAGAAATGCAGACACAGTTGTATGTATAATTTCATAATGATGATATCATAATGGTACTATATTTAGCTACAGGCTTGTGCACACATAGACATCAAAGGGGGCTTGCGCACCTGCCCTCTTTCTTCATCGAGAGAAAGTGCCCTTTTTCTGGAGTGCTTTTTTTTTATTTAATAAATGAAGATATTCCTGTTTGTGCACAGCTTCCTGGTCAAACAAATATATTTATTGAATAAAAAATCTAAATATCAGGTCAGGAGATGAGATTTTGTTGAGTTTAGATGCCTTCCCTCCCTCCGTGACTGCAATACTTTTGATGGAAAATTAATCTCATAGTGATGAACAAAAGACTAAGATACCAATGTCCAGTTACTACCAATGAAATTACATCTAATTTGCCAAAAGACAAATACAGTTAACTTGTGTCTTGAAAATATGCATTACTCATGAGCTACTAGCTAATGTAAT